>NW_028242912.1:0-540015 GCF_964263255.1 Lissotriton vulgaris
CATCAGTGGGTCCTGCACAGCAAGTAAGATCAAAAGGGGGTAGAAGGATTGTCCAGGGTCACCGTGTCAGTGTCACGAAAGAGGAGAGCACCTCTCAGCCAACCACACCCTGAGAGGCCGTGGCTTAAACTCGTGCAGAGTTACACCATGACAGACCCAGCACCAGGGGCAGCAGCGCCTGCACCGACACCACCTGACCCGGCGGGAAATGCCCAAAACCAAGCCGCAATCACCGGGCCCCAAGTAGTCAGCCATGCCCACACAGGCGTAGCACCCCTTCCTCCATTCAGCGAGTCGGCTGACCCCGCGACCGCAGCACCGAGATGGAAGGCGTGGCTTGGAAGACTCAAGCTATACTTCAAGGGAACCCACGAAACAGACGGAACCGTCAAGAGGTCCCTCCTCATCCTATACGGAGGCCCTGAAATATATGACCTTTTTGAGACACTCCCAGACACCGGACGAGAGGACGATTATGACGCGGCAGTTGACGCTCTCAATGCACATTTTCGACCCCCAATTAAACAATGACTTTGAGAAGTTCAAATTTAGGAGGGCATGCAAACAGAGTCTGAATCTGTCGACATGTACTACGTAGGCTGCGCCGGCTGGCCAGCAGCTGCCCATTCCTCAATCAAGAGAGGAGATACAAGACCAAATTATCGTGGGGTGCCGATCAAAACTGCTGAGAAAACTCATCCTCAGGCAGCCTGGAATCATACTAGATGAAATACTCATCCTCGCCCCGTTCGCACGAGCTGTCGGATGCCTGGGCTGAAGAAATGGAGGTTGCATTGCGTTCCCCAATGGCGCTCCCCGCAGTGTCCAAGGTGGTGCCCATCAAAGAAGAAAGAGTCGACGTGATACAAAGAAGACCACAGGCCAATCGTCCGCGACAATGGCCGTCCAGAGGCACACAGTGTGCCTACTGCGGGGAAGATCACCCGATGACCACAACGTGCAGTGCAAAAGGGAAAACCTGTCTCAAGTGTGGCCGACTGAACCACTTTGCAGCGGTGTGCCAAGGAGGGAGATACAGGCCAAACGCTCCAAGATCGCGCGCGGGATATGGACCCAAGTCTCCAACGCAGAGAGTCAGGCAACTATCCCTGGAGCCCGAGCGTCCACCCCCAGACAGCCAAGCTCAAGAAAGAAGACCACGGTACGAGGACGACAAGGATGACGAGGTGTATGTTGTCTCATACGTCAGCCGGATCTCAACAAAGAGAAGCCACCACCCATGTGCACCGTCTCAGTCGAAGGCACCGAAATGCAAGCACTCATAGATACCGGGGCATCTGTGAACGTCATGGACTCCGACCAATATGAACAGATGTCACCCAAACCAGAACTGGCACCATCGAGTGCACGCATCTACACCTATGGGGGCACAGACCCTTTGCCACTGCGAGGAGTTATCAGCACCACCATTGTGAATGGCGAATACTCGACTGAAGCTCGCTTCCATATTACGGAAGGAAAGAAAGGCACCCTCCTGAGCTGCCACACAGCCGAAGACCTAGGGCTGGTATTGTTCGCAAATCAAGTACACCAATCACATGCGGAAAACATGCTGCAAGATTTCCCAGCACTGTTCAGCGGCCTGGGGAAATTGAAAGGAAAGAAAGTTTGGTTGCACAAAGACACCTCAGTGCGCCCAGTCGCTCTCCGACACCGGCGAGTGCCGTTCAACCTCCGGCCATAGGTTGAAGCTGAACTCAAAAAGCTAGAAGATCTCGGAGTCATAGAAAAGGTGTCAGGCCCGACCCCGTAGGTGTCCCCTCTGGTTGTGGCGCCAAAACCCAAAAGCCAGGCACCATCCGGCTGTGCGTTTATATGAGGCTCCCCAATGCTGCCATAAAGAGAGAATGCCATATCACTCTGACTATGAACGATATCATTGCGGACCTAAACGGATCGAAGTGGTTCTCCAAATTGGACCTCAACTCGGGGTACCACCAGCTGGAGTTGGAACCCGAGAGCCGCTATACAACTACTTTTTCGTCCCACGTCGGACTCCGACGGTACAGGAGACTAAGCTTCGGCGTCTCTTTAGCCGCAGAAGTGTTCCAGGACGCGATACGGGAGGTATTGTCAGGATTGAATGGGGTAATCAACCTGAGTGACGATATACTCATATACTCCAATACTCTCGAGGAACACCACACTCATCTGAGAGCCACGCTGAGGAGGCTGGTGGACCATGGACTGACCCTGCACCGGTCCAAGTCCTCGTTTTACCAAGACTCCATTGACTTCTTTGGATACACGTTTACACGAGAAGGGCTGAAGGTCGATCCGAGGAAGGCAGAAGCAATCCGGACCGCGAGCACCCCGCGAAACCCCTCCGAGGTGCGAAGTTTTCTTGGAATGGCCACTTACTGTGGCCGGTTCATTCCTAACCTAGCGGCTCTTGCAGAACCACTGAGAGCACTCACTCGACAAGATCACGAGTGGGAATGGACCGGCACCGCAAGCCAGGCTTTCCAGGACATCAAGGCGAACCTTCTTGACAAGGCGGTGATGGCATATTTCCAGCCACACAGGAAAACAGAACTGATCGTGGACGCCAGCCCGGTGGGCCTGGGAGCAGTGCTGCTGCAAGAGTATGGCGGAGATGAGTCGAAACCAGTGGCATACGCGAGTAAAGCCTTAACTGACACCGAGACTTGGTATGCTCAGATCGAGCGAGAGGCTCTGGCAATAAAGTGGGCGTGCCAACACTTTCATTTATACCTATGTGGACAGGAATTCACTGTTGTGACCGATCACAAGCCACTGCTACCCCTGTTCACAGGATCATCCAGACTCGCGCCGCCACGAATAGAGCGATGGGCCATCCAATTGCAGGGGTACAATTTCAAACTCGTATTCCGACCAGGGGCACACAATCCTGCAGACTACCTCTCACGGCATCCCAATGTGACAAAGCAGGCTCTCCCACTCGCCGACGGACCAGGGGTGGAGGAATTTGTCCATATAATATCCCATGCCGCCTGCCCGGACACCATGACACTGCAGGAGATAGGCGAGGCCACCGCCACGGATGAGACACTAGCCCGGGTCAAGCGTGCCCTCGAGGAGAATCGATGGACTCGTTCCCTAGACGGGATCCAGAGCCTGAGACCTGAAGTGAGCCATGCAAGACAACAAATATGGCAAGTCCGAAATGAGCTAAGCATAGGAGATGAAGGAGTCGTGCTCCGAGGGCATCTGATTGTAGTGCCAGAGAGCCTGCAACAACACATGCTGACAATCGCCCACACGGGCCATCAGGGGATCGCCAAGACTAAGGCAAGGCTGAGGAACAAAGTCTGGTTCCCTGCCATGGACCACAAGGTAGATGAGATGGTGCGCTCTTGCCATGCCTGCACCATCACAGGGGGAGACCCGGCGCCAGCACCGGTCATCACGGAGGACACCCCTCAAACCCCCTGGACTCACCTGAGTGTGGACTTTGGGAGTTTCCCCGATGGCAGACACACGCTCGTAGTGGTGGATTCATTCTCCAAATTTCCAGTGGTGGAGATCATTCCGTCAGTTGCGTTTCCTCAAGTCAAGAAGGCCCTCGACCACATCTTCGCAACGATGGGACTCCCCGAAGAGATAAAATCTGACAACGGACCGCCGTTCAAAGGAAGAGAATTCTAAAACTATCTGGAGAACCTCCGAATCAGACACCGAAAAATCACACCGCTATGGCCACAGGCGAATGGGGAAGTAGAGAGACTCATGAGAACCATCAACCGAGGTCTCAGGATTGCGGTGGACAGTGGGAACGACCCGGAAACAGCTCTGGATCAATTCTTGAGTGCCTACCGACAAACGCCACACAGCACCATGAAGTGCGCCCCAGCACACGTGCTATTCAAGAAGTCACCTCGAGGCAATATTCCTACTGCATCGAACTGGATGCCCGAGGCAAGAGATGAAGAGGCCATCCAGTCACGGAGACAGACAACCAACCAGAAAGCGAGTGAGGCTCGCATGCCAGACAACCAAATCTACGAGAAGGAGACACCGTGGTGGTTCAAGATCGCCACCCAGGGTGGAAGTTCCGGACCCCCTATGAGTCCGAGAAATGGATGGTAGAAAAGGTTCAAGGAACTATGGTCACAGCTCGCCGGGGCCATCAGACGGTCACCCGGAACACATCTTGCTTCAAGAAGGTGGGAGGGCCGGCCAGCTCTCCCACAGGATTCCTCAGTCAGGAGCCAGAAGAAGATGACTTCCAAGAAGAAGACGAGCCATGGGTCGGGGCCCCCTCCCCGCCACCGGGTGAAGGAAGACCGGACAGAGATGCCAGCCACACGACCACATGCAACACCACCCCTTCGTGCCGGGTCTCTCCGGCCGTGAGCAGCGAAACAACCCCGGCTGGGGTCGTGGTCTCCCCGGCATGCCGGAGCCGTCAGTACAACCTGAGGCCCCATCCGGGCCCGAGCCAGAGACTGAGAGACTTTGCCTGGACATCACCATAATGAGTTCCAGGCTATTGGGACGGACTACATTGAAGGAGGGATGTAGAGAGCCACCGGGACTCTCCATACATTGTAGCAACCACCTCATGCATCCCCACACCCCCGGGGCGGGCTCGCCTCCGGGGTATATAATAAAAAGGCGGAAGACCGCTCGAGGTCTTTCCGGCAACCCACAACTAAGCCTACCTGTTATTCTTTCTGTCCTCTGCAGCAACCACGTGCGAGGCCCAGTCCTCGCATACCACATCATCACAGTTACTGAGTCAACGGCTCCGCCGCCATCGGGTCAGGTCTGGGGGATCTAACATTCTGGACACTGGAGGATCTCGGTGCCTGGGGGGTTCTGGTGCTGCTTGTTGTGGACCCTGCCTTGTGGCCGGGAACAGAACCCTGAGACGGATCAGCAGCTCAGCCTAGTAACTCGAAGCGACCTCGAATCGAGGCTATGCTATGCTACGTTCTCCGGCTTTCCGTTGTCAAGGAGACCTAGGAAAAACTCTGTTAAGCATTGCTCAACGTGGAGCATACAAGCTCGAAGCACTAGGAACTTACGAACAAGCTATGGGGCAGGGTTCCTTACTTCAGCTAGCACCCTTGGTAATTCTGGCTGCCTGGTGGCTGCGATCTCGAGGTTTGTGTTTCCTTTTGGGTGCTGTAGCTCTCATTAACGGTTTTTGTACTGGCCCTTGTGCTGGTGTTCGTCGAGGTCAAAGAAGTTAAGGCATGCATCAAGAGTCGTGGGGCGAGTGGTCTCCCCCTGTCCCTGCTCCTGCTCCTGCTTCAGCTCCACAGCGGACCCAGTGAAAGGACAGAAGAGTCAGCGTTTAAAGGAAAAGAAGGTTGTCAACATGGCTCATGCGGAGAGGTCCAGTCCCGGGTATGTGCCGCGCAAATTATGCATAGTGAGCGCACAGAGTAAGACAGCCACGACAGGCACACAGGGGGCAGTAACCAGTCCTGATGACATAAACATTCAATTTATTTATTTATAACAACATTTGTAAAGCGCGAACGAAGGCCCTTGGGCATCTCGGCGCTGAAGTTACTGCAGTGTTTAACCTACAAGGGGAGATGAGGTTCATTGATTAAAAAGCCAGGTCTTAAGTTGCTTGCGGAAAGACCAGAGGGAGGTGCTGGTTTTGATTGAATGTGGCAGTGTGTTCCACAGTTTCGGTGCGGCTACAAGAAATCTTCTGTCACCCCATGTGACAGATTTGGTTCGGGGGACCACCAGTTCATATGAGCTGGATGAGCGCAGTGTTCTGGATGGGCAGTAGGGGATTAGATTTTGGGTAAAGAACGCGGGTACAGCATTATGTAGAGCCTTGTATAACAGGCACAGAGACTTGAACTTGATCCTCAATCTCACCGGTAGCCAGTGAAGCTGTCTTATAGTGGGTGACACTGGTTGGTATTTGGGAATTCGCCCTAGGAGCCTGGCGGCTGCATTCTGAATAGCCTGCATTTTCAGTAGCACTCTCTCCTGGGCACCTAGAAACAAGGTGTTACAATAGTCTAGGGTAGACAAGACCAGGGAGCTCACCAATGTTTTGCCGGCATTCTCGGGTAGAAAGGGCAGAATTTTCTTGATAAGCCTTAGTTTGTGGAAGGCTGAGGAGGAAATCTGGTTTGCGTGTGGTAAAAAGTTCAGACGATTGTCGAACATGACTCCCAAGTTCCTCACCTTGTTGACCGGGTCTGGGGGCTGGCCCATGGATGAAGGCCACCAAAGGGGGGACCATTCCGGGGATAGGTTGCCAAAAATTACAACTTCCGATTTATCGGAGTTTAATTTCAGGCAATTATGAGCCATCCAGCTCCCAATTGCCAGCATGCCCTGATTGAAGTTGTTGGCTATTTTAAGCCTGTCATTCTTGACGGCGAGGACCAGTTGAGTGTCATCTGCATAGGAGGTGAGGCTCATCCCGTGTGCCTTGATGACTTTGGCAAGGTCCGACACATAAATGTTGAATAGTGTCGGACTTAGGGATGAGCCTTGAGGAACTCCACATGGCAGTGACAGGGGGGACGATTCAAAAGGTCCGACAGTGACGACCTGGGTCCTGTTTGCCAGGAAGGAGGCAAGGAGATTTTTAGCATTGCCTCGGATGCCTACGCTCTCGACATGGTCGACCAAGGTGGCATGGTCGACCGCGTCGAAGGCCGCCGATAGATCCAACAGGATCAAAACAGCTGTTCCTCCCGCATCCCGGATGGATCTGATATAATCCGCCGCTTTGACCAGGGCGGTCTCAGTTCCATGGAATTGGCGGAAGCCAAACTGAGATTCATCCAGAAATTTGTTTTCCTCGATAAAGGAAGAGAGTTGGGAGTTTATGATTTTTTCCACTATTTTCGCTAGTAGTGGGAGACTGGCAATAGGGCGGTAACTTTTAAGTTCTTCCTTGTCGAGGGTGGGTTTTTTGAGGAGCGGTTTTATAAGGGTTTTTTTTAATGTCTCTGGGTAAATACCTGTACAGAACATGGAGTTGTAAATAGCAGTCATGGCCGGAAGAACTGCCTCCATGATCGGTCGTAGGACCTTCTAGGGCCGAGCCTGATTTGATGGACGATACGATGTTCTGTACCTGTGAACAAGTGACCTCTCTGAACTGCGGAAAGATGGGACCCTGATGGTAGGTTGAAGGCCTTTGGGAGGGGGTGGCGTTGTTGGCAAAAATCCGATAGATATCGTCAACTTTGCTAAAGGAAAATTTGGACAGAGCATCGCAAAGAGCCTGGGACGGGGGAGGTGTAAGATCAACAGAGAGACCAGCTAATTGTTTGGTGGTCTCGTATAGAGATTTATTCGAGTTTTTTGCAGTTTCTATTTTATCACAGTAATACTTTTTCTTAGCGTCGAAAATGAGATTTTTGTATTTTGCCACTGATTCTTTGTACAAAGATTTGGCTTTGACTGTGTAATCTTTCCGCCAATGTCTCTCTCTGTTCCTGCACTGTTGCTTTTGTGTGCGTAATTCCTCAGAATACCATGGGGCCGACGGGGTTGATCTATTGCGAGACCGTTGTTTGACTTGAACCAAGTCTGTGGCTGCAGAGTTCACCCAGTTGTAGAATTGGGAGGTAGCGGCGTTAGGGTCGGAAGATAGTGTGGGGGAGGTGTCTTTAAGCAGGATTTCCAGCCTGAATTCGTCTATATCATCCCATGCCAAATAAGGTTGGCGGGGATTGGGGTTGGATTTGTCAGCCAGGAAATCCTGCGCTGGCAGTGATGCCAGGATAAGATGGTGATCAGACCAGGTTAAGGGAAGTATTTGAGTGACTTGGAAACCCAAGGCATTGGTGAAGATGCCATCTAACGTGTGACCTCCTTCATGCGTGGAGGAATGAACCAAGGGGAGAAGACCAAAAGTGGACATGTCAGCTAATAGCGTGGCAGTATCAGGATTGTCTAGGGCGTCAAAGTGAAAATTAAAATCACCGAGAATAGTGAGGGAGTTGTCAAGCGCAGATGCTTCCAAAAAGGACCTGAGATCAACAATGAAATCGTTCCTGGGCCCAGGAGGTCGATAGAGGAGAATCCCTTTGAAGGTATGAGAAGGGGACAATTTGATCGCAAATTCTAAGGCTTCACAGGAGGTTTGTGTAATCATTTTGGACCTTACTGCGAAGGTGTCACGGGCAATGATGGCAATGCCACCGCCTTTTTTCTTTATTTGCCTATCCAGTCTGTGAGTGGTAAACTCAGCAGCAACGGCAATAACTAGATCTGGGTCGGACGCCTGACCCATACATGTTTCTGTCATGAACAGAAGATCTATTTTATGATCATGGATCAGCTCATGGATGTCTTGGCTGTGTTTGCCAAGCGAGCGGACGTTCGTGAGCGCGATGGTGTAGGTTTTCGTATTGTAATGCTTACCACCAGGAGGTGGTTTGTGGGTAGAAGGTATCGCAGCGTGACAACCTGGACAATACGTGATTGAGCTTATGAGCATAGAGTTTGGGTTGGATATGAGACACGTCTGACAAGTCGGTGGGCGTAAATGCAGGAGCTGGGCGGCGGAGTAATGAATACGTGGGGGCAGAGGATGTGGACCAGGGGGGGTGGCCCTGGGCCCGGGCCAGGCGCGGACGGGCGCAGACGGGCTTGCATTTGGCGCGCCTTCAAGGCCCGATAAATGCAACGAGGCGCCCCGAGAAAAGGGGGGCAAAAAATAAGGATGAAAAAATTAAAAACATTGATAAAGATAAGGATAAAGAGAAACAGAGGGAACAGAAGGATAAAGAAAAAGAAAAGGAGAAAGATAATGAAAAAAATAAAAATATAGACAAAGATAAAGAAAAGGAGAAAGATAAGGAAAAAAATAAAAATAAAGAAATAGACAAAAGCAAAGAAAAGGAACATGGTTTGGAAGAGGGTGCTGAAAATTTACAGGTGACTGCCAAAATGGAATTATTGGCAAAAAAAGCTAAGCGGCTACAGGCCATTAAAAACCTAAAGTCCGCTGCTAAAACCAGTGGCCAGATAAATGATGACCAACCCCGGATTTCTAACATTTTCACCACGGTAATTAAAGGGCAACCTGATCAGGGGGGGCCTGTAGAAACTGACAGTAATCCAAATAACCCGTCCAAAATACCTGGTAGTCCGAGTAAATACCAGGTCTCCATAAATGGGAATGCCACGAACGGACCAGTGACTGTGGCGAACAGCTCTATAAGACTAGAACCTAAAGAACCTAAAAAACCTACGGAATATCCGATATCAGTATCACTCGAAGAATCGGCACAGACAGCTAGTTCACTTGCATTAGCTTCCCTTAATCCATCTTCAAGCACGACTAGGGCAGCGGCAGAAAAAAACGATCAATATCGGGTTATCGAGCTAAACTCTGACACTATTGTTCCATTTCCAGATAGGCCTGTAACAGAATCAAATTCAGACACCAAGGTGGAGTCCGAAATATATGAGACTGGGATGTCTACGTCAAGTGAACAACATAAACTAAGACATGACCCGATAAACTCCGAAAGCTCAGGACCCTCTGATTCTGACTTCAACTCCAATCTTAACTCTAAAAAGTCGATTGATTCTCCTAAAGATAACAGTGCAAGGAAAAAGGAAGAAAAAAAGACATAGGAGACAACTAAAACTTATCGATGACGACACCACCGATCAAAGTAATACAGATCGGTTTGATCACCATCAAAGGAATCCATCTGCACAAGCTAGATCAGTGCCCGATCCTAATTACTACCTACCAAGAGATGTAAATATGACCGAGTTTAAACTATCTGACGTAGGAGGAGATCATTTAGAACCTTCCTTGGGGGATGTATTCAATTCAATTATGAAATTTCAAAAGAACGTGAAACTAGACAACAAGAATCTTCAAGGAGCAATCAACAAGGTGGGCCAAACCTGCTTAGAAATATCAGATAGAATGGCTTCGGTGGAGATACGGACAGAAAACCTTGAAAAAGATGTTTACGTCCTCCAGAAACAAGGAAAAGAACATGATGGAATTGTGCGGGACCTGATGATGAAAATCCATGAAAACAGGGCCCAGAGAAATGACTTGCGCCTTCTGGGAATTCTGGAGGGGGTTGAGGGGAACGATCCCAGGAACTATATGATATCCCTTTTTAAAGAATCATTCCCTGAACTAACTACTTGGGATTGGGATAAAGGGGTCCAGCGGGCCCATCGTTTTCCGCTTATCCTCAACAAACGATTACAATCATCGGAGAAATACCCAAGAGCAATGTTGGTTTACTTGGCAACTTTCTCCTACGGGAAGTAATTTTTGACCTTGCGCGACCAAATCACAAAAGAGAGCACAAAGGGTATATGTTTTTTAGTAGACCTGACTTTGGCCTTGCGACGGTCGAAAGAAGATAGCGGATGAGGCAACTCTTTACCCCTTTTGAACAGCTGGAGCCACGGTCTATCTACAGAATCCTGCAAGACTGAAAATCATCTTCAACGGCGTCACCAGAAGTTTTATCAGCGAAATACAGGCACAAGAATATTTTGAGGAGATTACAGAAAACAGCAAAGACAAAGATAAACATAAAAAAAGGACAAAAAGAAAAACATTAAATAGCCCAAAATTAAAAGTTGGTAATAGAACACCATCGGTATGAGGTACAGGTCTATTTTGAGACAATGCGAGGAAAGGGGGGGTAAAATAGGGAGCATAGACAGATGCTATGTTTGTGCGTAATAAATATAAGCTTTTGCCTAAGACCTATACCTCACTCCAAAAAAACTACTGGGGTTGGGATGCGGAGATGCCAGCGACCAACTGATCACCCGCTGCACACAACCAGGTTCCTTGCGAACCAGCTAACCATCACCCAGACTCTTATGGAGTCTGAATGCCTTTTTGTGGGGGGCGGGGGGGTAGAGGGTGGGTGCAGGGGTGTTGTGGGGTGGGAGGGGAGTTAAAAAAAATGAAAACAGAACCAGCTTCAAGATAGGAGTCATTGTCTTTTTTAATCTAGTATTAATAATAGGAACCACTGTAACCAAGCTAGGTCAAACATGTTATAAAGAATACCACGAGTTTAAGCAGCAGAGGCAAGGAGTAACATTGAATGTTTCTAATATACTCTCATGGGGAGGATGACTATCCAAACTTGGAATGTTGCCGGTCTGTTATCCAGAGACAAATGTCAACGCTTGGGTGAAATAATAAATCAAAACCCTGTAGATATTATTTATCTCCAAGAGACCCACCTGCCCTGGGATAAAAGGACACTGATTACTATAAGGGGATATAATTTATTAGCCTGTACATCACAAACCTTTAACACCCGGGGAGTAGATATATTAGCCAAAGCCTCTCTTGGCCAAGAAACATGTAAATTAGTGGACCCACAGGGCAGATGGGTTATCGTTAAGCTTGCTCTTGGCATTACCATATGCTCAGTTTATGGGTCCAATCAGGACGACCCTGCTATATTTGGAAAACTCGAGCTTGAACTCGCAGCTTGGCATGGGTCGCTTATCATAAGTGGGGATCTAAATATCTCGCTTGACTCAACGAGACATACACACTTAAAATACACGGGACGTAAGCCATGTGTTTTTAAGGCGTTTAGCAGGTTTGTAGAAAGTCTCGGCCTGGTGGACATATGGAACACCAAGAATTACCCAGACCCTGGCTATACGTACTTTTCTTGCCCCCATCGCAAGCATGTTCGATTAGATTACATGTTTGTATCAACCGACTTAGTCACGCAAGCCACAATCACCAAACTTCCGAAAATTATTTCCGACCATAATGCTCTAACTCTTGCAATCAGTAGTATAATCACAACAAGACAACACCGGGCCTGGACGTTTGACAGAAAACTTCTTGCCAACAAAGACTACATTAATCACATCATCAGATGGGCTCAAGAAATTTTCAATATCAACCGTTACATGCCTCAAGAAACTTGGTTTGGGACTGTTTTAAAGCCGCACTTAGAGGAGAAACGATGAGATTTCAAGCTATGGTTCGGAAACTAAGAAACAATGAATACAGCCAAAAAATAGGTGATCTAGCTAGGGCAGAGGAAGAACATATCACACAAATAGCACAAGGAAAAGATGGAAAATATGCCATGTACGAACATCAAGTCATAAAATCTGAATTTAACTCAGGACCAAGCCAAAAGGCTGCCGAGACTTTTAGAGTAAATCATAAGGAATTGTATGAAAATGGCGAAAGGGTCGGCAAACAACTTGCACTGCAGACTCGTCATAAAATTGTATTTAATGCTATTAGCTCTATTCAGGCAGGAGGGCAGACACTCACGCAGACATCCAATATAATTAATGCATTTCAGCAATATTATCAAAACCTATATCAGGATGATATAATAGCAAACAGAAATGATTTAGACACCTATCTGAGCAACCTTTTCAATAACCCCGATACCTGCAAGATTTTAGATAATATTGCTCGCGAGAACCTTGAAAAGGAAATTACTTCTGCAGAAGGACAGTTAGCCCTATCCTCACTCTCATCTGGAAAAGCCGCAGGCCCGGATAAAATTCCCCTTGATCTATATAAAATCTTGTGCCAGCACCTTGGTCCCCTTATCCACGATCTATTTCTGGGGATTCAATGGAGTGGTATTCCTCCAGAATCATGGAAGGAGACAAACATAATTGTCTTTCCAAAAAAAGGGAAACCCCCAGACGAACTTACATCTTATCATCCAATCTCTTTAATTAATTCGGACTCCAAATTATATGCCAAAATTATGGCCATTCGTCTTGGTAGGGTCATCGAGCACCTGGTCTCCCCGTGGCAGCATGGATTTATTCCTGGTAAAGATACTACCGACCACATCCGTAGAGCTATCACCCTATTCGATATAATCTCTGCAACGGGGGTCCAGATGTCGATGATCTTCTTTGATGCTTGTTAGACTTGGCTGTCTCTAGTTGGCAGAGGTATACACTTCTGACAAATAGGGACTCACCTCCTCTAGTCAGGGCAAGGGGATTACACACTTAGATAACCCCTGCTCACCCCCTTGGTAGCTTGGCAAAGCAGACAGGCTTATCTCAGAGGCAGTGCGTTAAGCATTTATGACCACATACAGTAATAAAGTGAATACACTACAAATGGACACGACACAGTAGTATTATAAAAATAAGGATTTTTATATAAGGCTTAGCACAAGACCAAATAACGACAAAAATATACCACAATCTTAATAAATACTCTTGGAAGGAAAAATAATAGTTCAAGTGTAGTTTATTCTTAGCACAAAGTCTTTAGTAACAAAAGCAATTATTCTTCTCTAAATCACAGTTCTTGGCAACAATGTAACCCACACGGGAGTCACACGACATCGAGGCAAAGTTAATCCAAAGGTTCGGCGTCGACCGCGAGGAGCGCTACGTCGAGCCCGGAGTCACACGGACCCCCACAACACAGTACCTTGGAAAAGCGAAGCACACGATGATCAGCGGCGTCGAGATTTCCGGCGTCGCGTTGTCGGCGTTGATCGAGCCTCTGAGTCGGGGCGATCTGCAGCGGCGTCGACAGATGTCAGGCAGGAGCAGCGCTCACGAGGTGAAGCAGGATACGGCATCGATGTCGATGATGATGTGCAAAGAGTGAGCAGAGCTCACGGCGTCGAGAGGGCTCGGAGTCGATGCGATCAGCGGCGGTGCAGACACGGGGTCACTTGGAGCTGGAGCCGAACTCACTACTCACTGGCGTCGCTACTGCTGTCGATCGGGCCCTGCGGCCGGCGTCGAGGGAGCAGGACACTGGAGCCATTACTCACGATGTCGAGCTGGATTCGTCGGCGTCCGTCGGCGTCGAGATTGCTGGTTTCTTTCAGAGGTGCTGGATTTTTAGGTTCCAGCAACAAGCACTTTTAGCAGATAAATGAAGTCCTTTAGCCCTGTGACTTCAACGGGAAGGCTGGCACTCTTCCAGCCCTTGGAGATTTTCTTTAGCAAAATTTGAGAGTACACACACAGTTCCTCTCACCTGGTTCCTTGGCAAAAATAAAGAATCAACTGCAGGATTCCCCCCAGCAAACAGCACTCTGGCAGAAGGGGTAGGCAAGTCCTTGGATCAGCAGGCTTCTTGTCCTTGGTTTCAGGGTTCCTTGTCAGAAGTGATCTAAATTCTTGGTTCAGGGGTCCTTCTCTTATACCCCTTTTTGGCTTTGATCCCTTTGTCCATGCAGGGGAATTCCCCTCATCCTGGGTTTGTTGTGGGTGTAGCCAGGCAGAGGCACCTGGTCCATTCACTGTGCAGGGCTGGGTCCTCAGATGCCCAGCAGGAGGTGGAGCCAGTATTGTCACTGGCAGGAGCAGAGCTATCAGTCGCCCGGCAGGAGGTGGAGCCAGCATTGTATCAGGCAGGGCAGGCTATCAGGAACTACTCCCCCCCTACTCTCAATGCAAATGCACCACTGACTCATGCAGAACTCTGGAGCCACCCAGCCCCTGTCACACACACACCAAACCAGCAGAAACCAGAAATAGTTAGACAAGAAAATAGCCACTTTCTAAAAGTGCTATTTTCAAACCCAGAGTCCAAAAACCATCCACACAAACGGATGCGTTATTAAACCTCGAGTTCAGGGATACCAAACTCGACATTGCACCATGCTCCCCGAGCCAGCTAGGATTATAGCATTAATAACCCCGGCAGCCCATTCTAACTAATGGAGAGCAGGTAACCTCACAATAGTGAAAAACGAATATGGCTGTAATTCACTATTAGGACATACCAACTTGGTCAGGCTTGTCCTACCTTATACTTACAATGCACCCTGCCCTCGGGCCTACCATAGGGGTGACTAACATGAAGTTAAGGGAAGGTTTAGGGACTGGCAAGTAGGTGTACTTGCGCAGTGAAGTTCAAGTTCCAAAATTTGTATAGCGCACTACTCACCCAGAGGGTCTCAAGGCGCTTGGGGGAGGTAGGTGATTTTACTTATCAAATATCCAAGTTTTTAGTTGCTTTCTGAAGGAGAGGTGGTTCTGTGTAAGGCGGAGGTGGGTGGGGAGAGAATTCCAGGTTTTGGCCGCTAAGTAGGAGAAGGATCTTCCCCCCATGGTGGATCTGTGGATGCGCGGAATTGCGGCGAGGGCTTGATTGGACGATCGTAGTTGTCGGGAAGGGGTGTAGAATGATAGACGCATGTTGAAGCATTCGGGTCCTAGGTCGTAGAGGGCTTTGTGTGCGTGGGTGAGGAGACGGAACGTAATTCTCTTGTTGACAGGGAGCCAATGGAGGTCTTTTAGGTGGCCGGAAATGTGAGCTTGCCGAGGGATGTCCAGAATGAGTCTGGCTGAGGCGTTTTGGATGCGTTGGAGTTTTTTCTGTAGTTTGGCTGTGGTTCCGGCATGGAGGGTGTTTCCGTAATCCAGTCGGCTTGTGACCAGTGCGTGGGTGACCATCTTTCTTGTTTCGGTGGGGATCCAACAGAAGATTTTTTTTGAGCATTCGTAGGATGTTGAAGCAAGATGATGAGACGGCATTGACTTGTCTGGTCATCGAGCGGGAGGAATCCAGGATGAAGCCCAGGTTACGTGCATGGTCCGTAGGTATGGGTGCGGTTCAGAGTGCCGGAGGCCACCATGAGTCGTCCCAGGCAGAGGGGGATGGCCCTAGGATGAGGACTTCTGTTTTGTCCGAGTTAAGTTTTAAACGGCTGTTCTTCATCCACTCAGCTACTTCTTTCATTCCTTCGTGTAAGTTGGTTTTGGCGGTGTTTGGGTCTTTTGTGAGGGAGAGGATTAGCTGGGTGTCATCTGCGTAGGAGATGATGTTGAGGTTGTGTTGGCGTGCGATGGATTGCGAGGGGGCTCATGTATACGCTGAAGAGGGTGGGACTGAGTGATGATCCTTGTGGTACGCCGCAGATGACTTCGGTGGCCTCTGATTTGAAAGGATGGAGGCGGACTCATTGTGTTCTTCCGATGAGGAACGAGATGATCCAGTCCAATGCTTTTTCTTGTATTCCGATGTTGCTGAGGCGTTGTATGAGGGTGCTATGACAGACTGTGTCGAAGGCTGCGGAGAGGTCAAGTAAGATGAGAGCGGCTGTTTCTCCGTTGTCCAGTAGTGTTCGGATGTCATCTGTTGCAGCGATGAGGACGGTTTTGGTGCTGTGTTTGGCTCGGAAGCCGGAATGTGAAGGGTCGAGGGATTTGTTGGATTCGAGGAAGGCGGCGAGTTGACTGTTGACAGCTTTCTCGATGACTTTGGCAGGGATTTGGAGGAGCGAGATGGGGCAGTAGTTCTTAAGTTCGGTTGGGTCTGCCGTGGGTTTCTTCAGAAGGGCGCTGAGTTCGGCATGTTTCCAGTTTTCCGGGAAGGTAGCGGAGTTGAGGGAACAGTTAATGACATCGCGGAGATGGGGTGCGATGATGGAGTCTGCTTTGTTGAAAATGTGGTGGGGACATGGGTCGGTTGGTGATCCTGAGTGGATGGAGTTCATCAGGCGGATGGTGTCTTCAGTGGTGATTGGGTTCCAGGCGCAAAGGTTGTTAGAGTGCCGTTTTGGTTCGGAGGTGGGTGGAGTGGACTGGTCTTCGGACTGGATTTCAAAGCTGTTATGTATTTCGGCGATTTTGTTGTGGAAGAACGAGGCTAGAGAGTAGCAGAGGTCTTGGGAGGGAGTGATGTCGTTAGTGCCGGCGGAGGGGTTAGTGAATTCTTTGACGATGTTGAATAGTTCCTTGCTGTTTTGGGCGTTGTTGTCAAGTCGATCCTTGAATGCTGATTTCTTGGTGGATCGGATCAGTTGGTGGTGTTTGCGGGTGGCGTTCTTGAAGGTGGCCAGGTTGTCAGTAGTTGGGTTTTTTCTCCAGGCTTTCTCGAGAGTACAACAGCACTTCTTGGATTTCTTAAGGTCATCGTTGAACCAGGGGGCTTTTTTGGTACCTTGCTTGATTAGATGGTTTTTCAAGGGTGCTAGTTCGTCGGCGCTGCGGGTGATCCATTGTGTGAGGTTGGTGGCTGCTTGGTTTGGGTCCGATGTTTGGCGGGGGGTTTTGGTGAAGCGATGTGAAGAGCTGGTCGGTGGTGATTTTGTTCCAATTTCTTCGAGGAATAGGTTGTGGGGGGTTGTGGGTCGTGGTCTTTATGTAGTTGAAGTGAACGCAGCTGTGGTCCGTCCAATGGAGAGCTGTGGTGTGATCGAAGGAGATGTGCTTGCTGGAGGTGAAGATAGGGTCGAGCGTGTGTCCGGCCAAGTGGGTGTGATAGAGCGCGCGGGTCACCCGGGTCACTAGATTACCAAATTTTCCATGCACTGGGCCCTGGCGTGCCTATGAATGACAGTGTTTTGCATGAACCGGGTGAAACCTCTCCACGCTACTATGAGTAATCGATTGGGTGACTCTTACACCACTTACTATTCATGTACCTGACTTACCACAGGCACATTATTCCTGACGGATCAGGAGCTAGCAGTGGACAGGTGATAAGGGTTTTCCTAAAAGGGGGAAAATTCTACTTTACTCATTTAATACCTCTAATATCACTTTAATGTATAATGACCACAGACACCTTGATGGTTTTAAGGGTTTTATATAGTATAAGTTTAAAACGAAAATGCCATTACAAGTAGGCAAATGCCAAGCAATACATCAATAATTAGAATCAGAACCAGTATGTAACTATGGATGAGGGTGAGTATCATAGAGTAAAAGGGAACACTATAGGGCATGAATCACAATAAACATATTAACTAATATGGTTTAAACTAGGGCAAGGACGTAAGGAGGACCTAATGTGTGACCTAATAATTTTACTAATTCCTAAACCTTATGCTATCTTTACTAACTTCACGGCAACCATACTAAGGGAAAGGGAATAAGTGGAACAATCTAGATAAACAGTTGGGTTTAACAATGTCCTATAGGAAGGGTAAGAAGTGGAACATTTACTAATAATCAATTGCATAAAATTACATTCAAAGGAGATATGGAGAATATCACCGGCAAGATTGCTTTAATTGGAAAAGGAAAAGTTAAGGATATAGTATAGACAGACACCTATGCCAATATTTACCTAAGTGAGAATGAGGACTAACCCTGGCCACGGGTCAGTTGGGAAAGAACGGGACAAGGACCCTCAAGGATTCAGGAATACCAGAAGGTGAGCAGGTACAGCTCATGGACAGTCAGGACAGGATACCCCTCAGGTCTGGGTCAGGACTGGGTTCACCAAGGCACGACCAACCCCTCACAGCTTCGGATGCAACGCCAGCGTTACCCCCTCTTCTGCACGGAATCTGCCAATAACCCCGATTGGGTTTTCGAATCTCCCAGCAAAGTGCTTCGCTTAGCACTTAGGACTAATTTCCACCCCTTGGAGTTTGTGGAAAGTTTCAGGCAGAATGCTCCGCAGCACTCTGTATCAGGCACCTATAGAGTTTGTAGGGTCAGTGACAGGTCTGCTACTCGGACAAGTCGGACAATTTCTCTAAGCTAAGCTAGGCTATTTATACAATTTTAAGTCCCCAAGACCACCCATAAATGTTGCAAAATGACAAAATCCCATCTTCTGATTGGTCAAGGGAGGTGGTTAGGTCATAGGTACCACCTATATTCCTTTTATGTAATTCACGTGACATTACCCTCCCCCTAGCATCTGGGTTCCCAGGCATACGTGTGGGAAAGTACAATAGTGAAGAAAAGGTTTGCAACATTGTTGCACATTCAGAGTAAAAATAGCAAGTCTTCAAGGGCGAAGGTGTGTCTGGAAAGGACAGTCCCCTTTTCAATAGCCAACTGGCCAGGTTCCATTGCTGCACGTCCCAGATCTTAGGTCACGTGATGAGGGATACGTCAGCTTCAAAATGGTTCTGGTCCCTAATTCCAGGCCCTCATTTACGCGGTACATGAAAAGTAAGCGAAAACAAATTAATAACACAAAATAAAATGAATACACTGTACACCATGACCAACTACTCTTAATCCCTTATTTTATAATACTTATAGCATTAAGAGTTAGTGCAGAAAAGATGCATATACAAAAGCGGCTTAAGATAGCATGAAGCATGATTAGTGACAAGCGGCCATTTTAACACCACTGCGCATGAGCGAACTTTTCCCTCCAGATTGCGAGTGCGTCACATCACATGGGTATGACCGACGCATGCGCAGACTGGATTTCTGCAAAGCGGCCATTTTATTAATGTGCAAGCTTGATTATGATGAAAAACACATAGGCAAGCCTCCTAGGGACACCCGTGTGATGGGGAAATACAAATAAAATGACAAACAATCGGAATTAGTACAGTTATGATTCAGGCGAGGTTCATGAAGAGAGCAAGTCGCGTTACGTGCGAATCCTTGCTCCATCAATCCCCTCTTTGATGATATTTACTATCATCACTACACATGAAAACAGATGCCAACTTCATTCATCCAATTCATCCATCTCAATCTCGACGAACTTATTGTTGAGCTTTCTCTCCGCCTCTCTGTGTGTATGATTGTTCTTTATTTTCTTATATATCTGGTTTCTTAATTCTTCTAATTCTAATTCTTCAGCCTTTTGTTTTCCTCTTTTATTTACTATATATTTTCTGCATTTCTGGCATTTGCAACAGATGAATATGATCAGAACAATCAAACCTATTCCAGCTATTGGCATCAGTATTTTCCATATAAGACTTTTACCTAAATTAGAGAACCAACTACCTACAGAGGAGAGACCATCAGTCAGTCTCTTCCAGGCACTGTCAACCTCTAATGGTTTGAGTTCTTTTTCCAAATTAGTAATATTTCTTATATATTTCTTAATTTCGACACTTTTATCAGGAATGTAAGTGCAACAATGTTGTGCCCTCAGCATCCTGCAGACTCCGCCCTCTTTTGCCAATAAGGTATCAAGAGCAAGGCGATTCTGTAAAACCATTGATCTGATCGCAACCATTTCGGTATTGATCATCAGAAATCCAGCAGCAGTGTCAGTTGATAACCTATCCACTACTGTAGATAATTTGCAGAATCTGTGAGTATTCAGAACTACCCCCATTCCAGGTATCAGTGCACTAAAAATATCACCTACAATTTCTCCTACACTTTCACGTTTGCTACGCACTAAGCCATTAGTAATCTCATTGCTTCCAGCTGCATTGTTCACATGGTATATTTTCGGAAAGACAATGCCAAAGTAGCAGCTTCCATACCAGTGATCCGGCAATTTGAAATACGCCTTGTTTCCCCATATATAATAAATTCATGGAAACACAGGTTCTGACCCATTTTTGAAACCCCAACCTCCAATTACCTTGTAATTATGTTCACACTCGCTGGAACCAATGAATACATTGTTATAATAACTAGTCTTTTCTCTATGAAGACAGAGTTTCCCTTTTCGTTCAAAATCCAGCAACAGAGCAGGAGTAATTTCGCTTTGTGAGGTGTTATCCATGTTTTCTGCCCATCTAGGGATTCTGTCCTTCTCGTCATTTGCCTTTTTCTGAAACTTTTCCCTTCTCTTCTCTGCCATTTTTAAGAACATTTTCTCTTGTGCATGTAAGGAACAAGTCAGGTTAGCTTTTCTAGCTTCATCTAAGTCTATGTCACCTATAGTCAGGAAATATTCCCCCATGTAGCGAGTCACTCCACCAAGGGTATGTACAAGATTCAGATTCCCTCTAATAGGAAGTTCTGAAAAGATAACGTCAGTGTTTGAGAAATAATACTGTAAAGTGCTTCTGTAGAACAAACTAGCTAGAATACTACATGATATTCCATAGGTCAGGGGTAAATGTTGGTATGTCACGCCTTCAGCCACTGAAGTAGGTAGCATCATGCAGACATAGCAATCTTCTATTTTCATAGCTTCTACATAGTGTACTAAAAGATTAGCGAAAACATTTAAGTGTGTCCTGTTTTCCATTTGGTGATAATGTAGTTCACCCTCATCTGGTGCTTCTAAGTCGGGTCGTGTATGTCTCAGACTCATTGCTTCATCACGTCTTTCTACTCTTCGTGGTGTTTCTTCAGTATGTACAACTTCTGCGTCTGGCGTCATCGAGTCCGTAGGATATATGTTAGGGTCTTTGCTTATCATAAAAGGTATAAACACTGTTAATCCTATCCATATCATTACTACTAGTACTACACCACAGATGCATATTTTACAGCATGTTTTGCAACAGCTAAATCTGGATCTTCCAGTGACATTTGAATCAGACATTTTATCTACAGGTGGCTTTTTCCAACCCCTCTTTGTTTCTTTTCAGCAGAGGATCTACTTCGCTTCACCTCAAGGAGGGTCTTCGTCAGAACTCCGATCAGCAATGGACCCTTCGTCGCTTTTGCCACAGGCTTCGGGCTCATCAATTTCTTCCAACACCAGATAAGTCCATTCAGGGCTCCGATACAGTTTGTTCTGTTTCTTTACTCTGCCGCCCTTTCGGATTGATTTTCCTCGGGCTTCTTTTCTTTCACTTTCAGCCCTTTTCCGGTCTTTCAGTTTTTCTTCGACTGTTTTTATTCTTATTCTTAGTCTTTTTACATATCGGGGTTCATCCTTCTTCTCGATCCTTTTTGTAGTCGAGGAAACTTGCTCTTCCTCGTGAACTCTTTTGCTTTTTTTTCTTTGTCGCACTATTGCTTCAGCAGTGTCTTTTTCCCTTCCTGTCTGACTAGTTCCAGGTCTTTCATCTATTTCTTCTGCCTGGTCCTTACTCTGACCTAGTTCAGGTTTAGACTGTATGTGATCTTCGTTTGTGAGTGATTCACTAGGCTCTTCTTCCTGAACACGTTCATCTATTTCTAACTGGCCTAGTTCATGCTCTTCGATCTCTTGATTTTCTTCCGCATGAACTTCCGCTTTGACTACTATCTGTCCCTTTCCAACCTCCTCTTTCTGAGAAGGAGTGTCGATGACTTGATCTGTCCCTACTTGGCCTATTCCCTGATCAGATTTGATGATGGCTTTGATGATCTGACCTTCTCCTTCTTGTTCTGACTCACCTGCACTGTCCCACTCACTACCTAGGTAAGAGTACTTTCTGGTTCTTATTGGATCAAGAACCTGGTCATCAGCAGGAAACCATTCAACTTCTTGACTTGTGCCTGGTAGTTCGATGTCCGCGGGATCCGGACACTCTTCTGGAGTCTCCTCAGCTGGACTACCTTCGGCTTCAGTCGCGTTTTCTCCAGTCACCTTCTTCGTGTGACTTGCATGGATCCACTTTGGTACACCAGCACACTTCACAGCAGTTGTGGTGACAAGGATCACTTGTCGAGGCTTGCCCCACTTTGGTCCAAGGCAACTCTTCCGGGTATGTTTCTTCAACACCACCCAATCACCTGGTCTCAGATTGTGTGCTGGAGTTGTAGGCCATTCGACAGCAGTCTCTCCAATCTGGTGAGAGATAGAACGCACTTGGTCACCCAACTGCCTGCAGTATTCTAGCACCATATCATCAGTAATACTTAGCAGTTTGTGTCCAGGTACCCATGCCTGTCGCATCATTCTTCCCATCAGCACTTCATGGGGGCTTAGGCCTGTCTTTCTGTTTGGAATACTTCTCAAGCTCATCAGCACCATGGGCAAAGCTTCTATCCAATTCATTTTTGTGGAGTCACACAGTTTTGCCAGCCTGGACTTGAGAGTGCCGTTTATCTGCTCGACTATCCCAGAAGCCTCTGGATGATAGGCACAGTGCAGCCTTTGCTCCATTTTGAATGCTTTGCAGAGTTCTTTTAGGACTTCGTTTGAAAAATGTCCACCTTGGTCTGTTTCAATTGTCTCAGGAATTCCAAAGCGGGGGATCAGTTCCCTAAGTAACAATTTAGCTACCGTCAGGGCATCATTCTTCTTTGCGGGATAAGCCTCCACCCACCGGGAAAACAAGCAAACTATGACTAGGACATATCGATATCCCTTGCACAGGGGCATTGTTATGAAGTCTGCCTGCATCCTAATGAAGGGACCTTCTGCTCTCCCAATGGTACTTTGTTCCACTACTGTCTTCTTTCCTGCATTGAACTGTTGACACACTAAGCACCTCTGGCAAAGTTTGTCTGCTGTGCTCCTGAATTTTGGACTGTAGAACACCTTTTCAAACATTCGGCACATGGCATCCCTCCCAATATGTGTTGGTTCATGTATCATCCGTGCCATTGCGGTAACCAGTCGTTCAGGTAGTACAGGCATACCAGTTACATGGACCACTACACCATCCCTTTCCCTTGGTCGACATTCATCCTGCCTCCACCTGTTCCTTTCTTCCCTGTCTGTTGTCTGTTGTAGTTCTCTCAATTCATCCCATGTTCCCAACCTTTCAAACAACATCAGTTGGCAGCTGCTTTCACCTCCCCATAATTTAATTAGGAGAGACATTTTATGTCGGGCGCAGTACTGGGCAATTTGGTCAGCATATCTGTTTCCGGCTGTCACCTCGTCATTTCCAGATCGGTGAGCCGCACACTTGACCACAGCCAATTCTTTGGGCAATTGGATGGCTTCTAGTAAGTTTTGTACTGGTTTCCCATTCCGGATAGGAGAACCTGAGGAAGTCATGAATTCTCTTTGCAACCAGAGCTGGCCGAAGTCATGAACAACCCCGTAACAGTACTGACTGTCAGTATAAACAGTTACTCTTTTGTTTTTCCCAATTTTACAAGCTCTTGTTAGAGCAATGAGCTCCGCTACTTGAGCAGATTTAACTTCGAAAAGATAGAAAGCTTCCAGGGTCTTTTCCAAAGTGACTACAGCATAGGCAGCACTCAAACCTCCATTCTCATGTCTCAAGCATGACCCATCCACAAACATTTTGAGGTCTTCATCAAACAAGGCCACTTCTTTGATATCAGGCCGGGGTTTTGTGCTAAATTCAGTCAAGTCTATGCAGTTATGCTCAATTTCATCTCCTGCCTCTACATCAATGGGAAAGGGCAATAGAGTGGCAGGGTTCAGAATGTTGCATCGGGAAATTATTACATTTTCTGCACCAATGAGAATCCTCTCATACTTAGTCAGCCGACTAGGGGTGAGATACTGTGTCTTGGTTCGGGTGAGCAAGATCACAACTGAATGTGGAACAAATACAATGACAGGATGTCCCATCACAATGTTCTCACTCTGCTCTAGACTTGTACAGGTAGCAGCTACTGCTTTCAGGCATCCCGGTAATCCAGCAGCCACTGGATCTAGTGTGGCTGAAAAGTAGGCCACAGGACGTCTAATCAGACCATGTTCCTGGGTTAAGACCGAGAGCGCACAATTGTCTCTCGTGTCACAGAACAGTTCAAAGTTCTTAGTGTAGTCAGGCATTCCTAAGGCTGGAGCTGTGCACAGACAATTTCGCAATGTTACCCACGCAGTCATTCATTCATCATTCCAGCAAACTGGGTCTTCCGCTCCTTTCTTTGTCATGTTAATCAAAGGTTTAGCTATAGCCGCGAAACCCACGATCCACTGTCTACAGTACCCTACAACTCCTAGGAACATTCTTACTTCTTTCTGAGTTACTGGTAGTGACATTTCTCGAATTATTTTAATTCTTTCTGTAGTGACTTTCCGGATCCCTTTCTCTATCTGGTGCCCCAGATATTTTACGGAGGTTTTGCAGAACTGTAGCTTGTCTGGTGAAACCTTATGTCCTCCCTTTCCTAGGTGATTCAGCAAGGCAATGGTATCAGTGACACAGTCGTCTTGGCTTCTAGACGCTACCAGCAGGTCATCTATGTACTGCACCAGGACAGACTCTTTAGGCAGTATTAAGGATTCAAGGCATTTCTTTAGAATCTGGTTGAAAATCGATGGACTTTCGGTGTACCCCTGGGGGACACGATTCCAGACATAGACCTGGCTGTTGAATTCAAAACTGAAAAGGAATTTGCTTTCTGGATGCAATGGGATGGAAAAGAATGCATGGCACAGGTCAATGACAGTGAACCATTCCGCATCCCAAGGAATTTGATACAGTATTACTGCAGGGTTTGGTACTATGGGACAGCAAGGTACTACAATTTGGTTTACCTTGCGCAGGTCCTGCACTACCCTATATTTTCCGCTAGGCTTCTTAATTCCAAGTATGGGTGAATTACAGGGACTGCTCATTACTTCCTGAATGATGTTTGCTTTGAGCAATCGGTTTAATTCCTTTGCGACTCCTTCTTTCACTTCTGCACTCATTTTATACTGTTTGGTATTTGGGTATACAGCATTTGCTTTTATAGCTATTTTAACTGGGTCTACATTTGCCATTAAGCCTACATCTTTTCCAGTAAAATCCCAAACTTCAGGTATTACGCTCGATTGGAGTTCTTCAGGTAGACTTTCAATGGACATGGGCTTAATTTCTGTGTCGGGCCTTAGTAACATCAATTTATATAGTCCATCTTCATCTGGGGTCTGAATTTCAACACCATTTGGTGAGCAAAAGATGGTGCAACGCATTTTGCACAGCAAATCTCGTCCTAATAGGTTCACGGGACTGGAATCACAGACCACAAATCTGTGCATTTCCTTGAAATTCCCTATGGAAATTTCCATAGGCTCAGTTACCGGAGTACTGATTATCTGATTTGAAACTCCCACTACTTGGATAGCATCTCCCGAGAGGGGTAGGTTAGGAACGTCCACTGTTCTCACAGTGGAACGGGTAGCACCAGTGTCCAACAGAAAGGTGACATCTGTCCCTTCAACCTTTCCTTCAATGTATGGTCCAGTCTGGTCTACCGGTAAGGAAGCGCCAAGCACGCACTCCTTGTCCTCCCCTCTCAGGCCCCGTCAGTATTGATCATCGTAGAGGAAAGTATCATTTAACAGGTACTGAGGAATGGGTGCATTTCTTTCATTCTCTCTTTCCCACACTTCGACCCTTTCATTCTCTTGACCCTGATTCCTATAATTCTGTCTAGGAGCGCGTGGCACTGGGGGTTGATTTACCTGCTGTTGGGTCTTTCGGATCCCCTCTTTCTGCACCTGTGGATTTAAACCATTTACGGGGGCATTACCAGCCTGCAAGTGCGGACATTTATCTCTCCAATGCCCCATCTGACCACATCCGTGACAGGGGAATTTTTCCATAGCATCTTCTCTACTCATTTTTACCCGGGGCCTGCCTCCACCCCCAGTATTCGGATTTGTAGCATTATTACTGTTAGTCATTTTACTTAACTGTTTTTCTTGTTGTTCAGCTAATTTTACCTGAGCCCACATTACTTTCTCTTTTAGGGCTTTCTTTTTGTTCTCGATCTCATCTTCACAGTATTTGGCATATTTGAGAACATCATCAATGGGTTTCCCTTGCCAACTGATTTTGTTATCTCTAATCCACTGGGATATTTCAGGTCTCAATCCTAACACGAATCGATAACTGAAATGGGTCATATCCTTCATGTCCACATTATCGATTCCACTGTAAGTTTTGAACACCTGTAGTAACCTTTCATAAAAGGAGTGAACTGATTCATCACGCTCTTGGGTAGTTCTATCTATACGGGTCCAATCAGTTTCCTTTGCAGGTACCTTTTTCTTTAGGTATTGTATGACTTGATCATACTTTCTCATTACTTCAGGTGAGGGAGCTCCTGTTCTGTCATCTCGTGCATATTCCTCATTTGGCCAATCAATTTCAGTTTTGCATTCGGTCCACAAATCTACAGGTACTACAATGTCGAAAAACCCATCCAGGTCTTTCAGGAGACATTTCTGAACCTTTATGAAGCGTTCAACCTGCCGGTACCACTCAACCGGCTTCTCCCTCAATTTAGGGAAGTCATTGGTAAATGATACTATATCTTGTCTGGACCAAGGGACATGGACATATTTTCCCCCTGGGACTTCCCTCATGGGACATAATTTTTCTGGTTTGTCAACTTCTTGTAGGACGTACTCAGCAGTCCGTGGTCTCTCCTTGCTATCCTCCTTTTTCTTTGCCCACCTGGCTTTCCACTTGTCTAGACCTCCCCATTTCTGTGCTAAGTTTATCAGTTCCTTAATCTGCGTTTTCTTCCCTGCGGTATTCAGGTTTTCTAGATCTTTGTCTGAAAATTCTACCCTGTAGGATTTCTGTAGTACCTTGGATCTGCTGATATCTATTCCCATACATATTGCCGTTTCCATTAATTTGTCATAGTATGATTTTGCGTTCCGAGTAAGGTGTTTGCACATGAACAACAACTCATCTTCCTCCCGGACATTCAATCGGTCTAAACTCACATTCCCTGCGCTCAGTTCCTCTAGCTCTATTCTTAGCTTATAAATATCTAGTGGCTTCGGATGAGGGGTTCCCTTTTCTAATTCTCGGGTCCACCTTTCTATTTCCTCGGGAGTTACCACTGTCGCACTTTGAGTTCCTGATGAAGACTCTATTAGTACGTCTTTGTTCCTAGTCTGAGGTCCAGTTCGAGACATACTAGGTCCTTGTTCCCTATTAGGTAGATCCATCAAGGAAACCATGGACTCACATTCACTTGTTTGGTCATCAATAATGAGTGGTTCCCTTCTGGGCGGGGGCATCATCGGGGTTATGACTGGAGTTTTTGGAGTATTCATTCTGTCCCCATATAGAGGAAAAACCGGACCAATGGTTACTGGAATCGTCAAGGCTTCAGGATTGGGATTAATCTGAGCTATGGCATGTATGAGATCATTCCGCTGTCCTCTCAGGGCATCCCTTTCCTGCTCGTGTAATACTCGATTCATGGGGGGATCCTGTATCATTTGGGGTACTAGAGAAGGATAAATATTCGGAGCTGATGGAGTCGATAAAACTAGTCCCTCACCAAAAGGGTTGTAATTCGGGACCACGGGGTCGGGTCTACCAAATCCCTCTCCTCCCGCTCTTCTTGGTTCTATCCCTGTGGAATCGGCTTCACTAGTACTTCTTCTTCCTGAAGGTCTCACTGGTGTAGTTATGCTTTGAGATCTGGTGTCTTCATTATAAGGCGGGGGACCTTTCATAAATAAGTCCTCTAAAAATTCATCTTCCGATTCACCCAGGGGCATCATGTGTCGTGTTTTCTCAGTACATTTCTTCCCTCCCACCATTTCATTAGCTCCGAACATGGGGAATAACCCTTCTACCATCATATTTTGTCTCCACTGTTTCAATTTCTGCTCCTTGGTTTCCTTTACCATTTTTGGATACCATCGGGTCACTCCCTTGTCCATTCGGGGTCTGTCTCGCTCTAGAGCCTCAATTTCCCATTCCTCTAAAGCTTCATACTGAGTTAATCTAGGTCTGGGATGTAATTCATTCATTCGGGTCCTCAGGTTAAATAGGATTCTCCCGTTAAAAGTACCATCAATGGGAAAGGCTAAAACTCCATCCTCCGCAGTGTACTTTACCCAGTTCTCTAACCATACACAGGTATGATACCCTTTCTCTAACATCATGAAAGAGGCTGGAGTATCTGGCGGAGGAATGATCACGCCCTCCCTAGTTCGTACGGGTTTGTCAGTTTTGAAGAAATTCTTTATTTTGCTGGCAAATGACATTTTTCTCTTTCCTCCGTACATGTTGTGAAGTCTGCCTCTACTCATCAACTCCTTATGACACCCTAGATTTCTTGGATCAGGCAGAAAATCAGGGTACCACATACACCGCTCGTAACAATCTATAAGCTCGGTGCGGAAAATTTTGACTACCTCGTTTGAGCTTCCAATGCTAGCGCGACTCCAATTTCGCAACAACCAATCAGTGCAGAGGTTGCAAAAGTTCTTGACCAATGGGTGTGCGGCCTTTTTCGCGAGACGCGTTCTCACGCTCAGGCACTCACCCCTCCCTTACAATTTCGGCTTCACTACACACCCGCTGGTTTAACCAATCCCAGCGCGGCACGGAGTGACGTCAGAGCAGCCCTTCGACTGACTCCCTCCTTTACAAGGTGACGGAAACTTGGTATTTTCTCTAAGGTGCTAACGCTAACTTTAGTCAACAACGTGTAACATTCGCCATTGTGTAGGAGTGTTCTAAAGAGATAGAAAATTCTTCTTTTACTGCAAGTAAACCACTTCTGTCTACTTTTCATGCACTTCGGATAGACTTCTCTTGCCTACCCTCATGCAAGCATTAGAAAACCTGCTATTACCCAGACTCATCCACTTCTTTCCGGGATATATACTAAGCCTGGGGTTCGTCAGCGTTTCCCTTTGCTATCATACAAGCTCCGATGACTCTATTACTCCCTTAGTGTGACCCTTACTAGGTGATATCAGACCAAGGTTTCTATCAGCAGTCCCGTCACTATCATTCATACAGTTCTCCGAAAAAGACCTAATTAGTGCTTCCAGTTCCACTCGAACCATGCACTAACCTTTCCTCCCTACAAATGACCTCAGAACGCGATGGATTCTACTCACCATCCGTTATACAATTCCCCGGGGATTTCAGACAACACTCAACAGTCACACACAATTGGTTAATAAAACATATAATATTTAGCAGCAATACATATATATAAAATTTTCTCAAAACATTTAAAATATTTTAAAAACAGTTGCGCAATAAAATATTAAGTAACACAATCAATATTAAAATTTTAGCAGCACATTTATTTTTCACGGTTTATTTTCTAACTATCTTATCTACCTATCTTACTAGTCCTAACCATTCCTCTGCTTACCAGAAATTACTGATAGAGCGCGCGGGTCACCCGGGTCACTAGATTACCAAATTTTCCACGCACTGGGCCCTGGCGTGCCTATGAATGACAGTGTTTTGCATGAACCGGGTGAAACCTCTCCACGCTACTATGAGTAATCGATTGGGTGACTCTTACACCACTTACTATTCATGTACCTGACTTACCACAGGCACATTATTCCTGACGGATCAGGAGCTAGCAGTGGACAGGTGATAAGGGTTTTCCTAAAAGGGGGAAAATTCTACTTTACTCATTTAATACCTCTAATATCACTTTAATGTATAATGACCACAGACACCTTGATGGTTTTAAGGGTTTTATATAGTATAAGTTTAAAACGAAAATGCCATTACAAGTAGGCAAATGCCAAGCAATACATCAATAATTAGAATCAGAACCAGTATGTAACTATGGGTGAGTATCATAGAGTAAAAGGGAACACTATAGGGCATGAATCACAATAAACATATTAACTAATATGGTTTAAACTAGGGCAAGGACGTAAGGAGGACCTAATGTGTGACCTAATAATTTTACTAATTCCTAAACCTTATGCTATCTTTACTAACTTCACGGCAACCATACTAAGGGAAAGGGAATAAGTGGAACAATCTAGATAAACAGTTGGGTTTAACAATGTCCTATAGGAAGGGTAAGAAGTGGAACATTTACTAATAATCAATTGCATAAAATTACATTCAAAGGAGATATGGAGAATATCACCGGCAAGATTGCTTTAATTGGAAAAGGAAAAGTTAAGGATATAGTATAGACAGACACCTATGCCAATATTTACCTAAGTGAGAATGAGGACTAACCCTGGCCACGGGTCAGTTGGGAAAGAACGGGACAAGGACCCTCAAGGATTCAGGAATACCAGAAGGTGAGCAGGTACAGCTCATGGACAGTCAGGACAGGATACCCCTCAGGTCTGGGTCAGGACTGGGTTCTCCAAGGCACGACCAACCCCTCACAGCTTCGGATGCAACGCCAGCGTTACCCCCTCTTCTGCACGGAATCTGCCAATAACCCCGATTGGGTTTTCGAATCTCCCAGCAAAGTGCTTCGCTTAGCACTTAGGACTAATTTCCACCCCTTGGAGTTGTGGAAAGTTTCAGGCAGAATGCTCCGCAGCACTCTGTATCAGGCACCTATAGAGTTTGTAGGGTCAGTGACAGGTCTGCTACTCGGACAAGTCGGACAATTTCTCTAAGCTAAGCTAGGCTATTTATACAATTTTAAGTCCCCAAGACCACCCATAAATGTTGCAAAATGACAAAATCCCATCTTCTGATTGGTCAAGGGAGGTGGTTAGGTCATAGGTACCACCTATATTCCTTTTATGTAATTCACGTGACATTACCCTCCCCCTAGCATCTGGGTTCCCAGGCATACGTGTGGGAAAGTACAATAGTGAAGAAAAGGTTTGCAACATTGTTGCACATTCAGAGTAAAAATAGCAAGTCTTCAAGGGCGAAGGTGTGTCTGGAAAGGACAGTCCCCTTTTCAATAGCCAACTGGCCAGGTTCCATTGCTGCACGTCCCAGATCTTAGGTCACGTGATGAGGGATACGTCAGCTTCAAAATGGTTCTGGTCCCTAATTCCAGGCCCTCATTTACGCGGTACATGAAAAGTAAGCGAAAACAAATTAATAACACAAAATAAAATGAATACACTGTACACCATGACCAACTACTCTTAATCCCTTATTTCATAATACTTATAGCATTAAGAGTTAGTGCAGAAAAGATGCATATACAAAAGCGGCTTAAGATAGCATGAAGCATGATTAGTGACAAGCGGCCATTTTAACACCACTGCGCATGAGCGAACTTTTCCCTCCAGATTGCGAGTGCGTCACATCACATGGGTATGACCGACGCATGCGCAGACTGGATTTCTGCAAAGCGGCCATTTTATTAATGTGCAAGCTTGATTATGATGAAAAACACATAGGCAAGCCTCCTAGGGACACCCGTGTGATGGGGAAATACAAATAAAATGACAAACAATCGGAATTAGTACAGTTATGATTCAGGCGAGGTTCATGAAGAGAGCAAGTCGCGTTACGTGCGAATCCTTGCTCCATCAGGTGGGGGTGTCAACAAGTTGTTTGAGTCCGAGATTGGCCAGGTTATCCAGAAGGGAAGTGGTGTTGCTGTCGTTTTTCTTTTCCAGGTGGAAGTTGAGGTTTCCCAGTAGAATGTAGTTCTCGGAGGGGAGGGCATGTGGGCTGATGAAGTCAGTGATGTCTTTGCTGAATTGTGTGCGGGGTTCTGGGGGTCTGTAGATGAGGGTGCCTCTGAGTGTGGTTTTGGGGTCGGTGTGGATCTGTAAGTGAAGGTGTTCAGCAGTAGCGAGGTTATCGTCGGAGCTGGTCGTGATGCGGATGGTGTTCTTATGGACGATGGCGATGCCGCCTCTTGTTTGGTTGGTGCGATCTTTTCGGATGATCTTGTAGGCGTCCGGGATGGCTATGGCGATGTCGGGCGCTGATGAGGCGTTCATCCATGTTTCTGTGAGAAAGGCGACGTCCGGTGATGTGGTGTCAAGTAGGTTCCAGAGGTCAATGGCATGTCTGTGGACCGAACGGGTGTTGAGCAGGATGCACTTCAGGTGGTTAGTGTCGGAGCTCTGTTTGGATTTTGTAGATTTGGTGTGGGTCCTGGTGCAGTCGAATTTGCAGGAGTGGCAGGTGAAGGGTCTATGGGTGTATCCTGGGGCGGCTTGGTAGCAGTTTGGTGGGCGGCCAGGGTTGAGGGCAGAGAGGGTTGCGGCGTCGTAGGTAATGCGGGAGGAATGGGATTTGCGGGGAGCAGGGGGTCTGGCGCAGGGCGCGGACGGGTGTAGACGGGCTTACCTTTGGCGCACCTTCGGCGCGCATGGGGCACGTCCGCTGCGCGTGAACGCTGCGCGTAAAGGCATCTGTCATATGTGGATAGTGGAGTGGGGAGGGGCGAGGGAGGAGCAGCTGGGAGGCGGGAGCGGGGTGGAGATCCGGGCAGGGAGGCACAACAACAAAATGGCAGCAAGCTAAAAGCGCAACAGGATTGGGGCACAAACAGCGTAAACGCGATGCAAATGGCAGTGTCACCGGCACAATCAGGCAGAAATCAATTTTACAGGCAGCGCAGCACTATTTAAAATATAATTAAAGCGCACTTTGGCAATCAAATCGCTACGATATAAAAATGATCATCAAATTAACAAACAATCAGGCAATCTAGTGCTACAATGTACTTGTGATACTCGAGCAGGCAATGGCAGATGTGGGAGCGAGGCGAGGTAGCAGACAGCAGTCCAGGTGGCAGGCAGAGCGGGGAGCAGCATGAGGAGCGACCGCTTCTGTTGGGAACAGTACCAGACTGCACGTAGGTCTAGCAATGGCAGACCTTTAGGCATACTTTTACTAGGCCGCTCTTGTGGGTGGCACAATATGTGCTGCAAGCCCACGAGCAGTATTTGTATTTACAAGCCCTGGCACTCCTGGTGCACTAGACTAGGGACTGACAGTAAACCAAATAAGCCAAACATGGAAGTCAATCAATACAGCAATTTTACATAGGGAGCACTTGCACTTTGGCACTGATCAGCAGTGGCCCAGTGCCCAAAGCAACATACCAGCAAAAACATCGTAAACAGAGGAGGCAAACAGAAAAAAATGGAGGAGAGAATCAGGCCAATGATGTCAGGTCTAACACGTCTCCCCTCCAGATGAAATGTGGGGAGAACTACCCTTGACCTAGGGAGTCCTCATCACTAAGGCGGAAAAATCTGGACAGACCATCAGCATTGGCGTGATCTGTACCAGGGTGGTGTTCCACCGTGAAGTCCATCCCCTGTAGGGAAATGGACCACCTCAACAGCTTTGGATTCTCACCCCTCATCTGCATCAACCATCTGAGGGGCCTGTGGTCTGTCTGAACCCAGAAGTGAGTCCCAAACAGGTAGGGTCTTAGCTTCTTCAGCGCCCAGACCACAGCAAATGCTTCTCGCTCTATCGCACTCCACCTCTGTTCCCTGGGAAGTAACCTCCTACTGATGAAGGCTACAGGTAAGTCTCAGCCCTCTTCATTCACCTGAGCTAGAACAGCCCCCACGCCATGCTCTGAAGCGTCCGTCTCGACAACATATTCCTTAGAAAAGTCGGGTGCCTGGAGTATAGGTGCTGTGCACATTGCAGTTTTCAGGGTGTCAAAGGCCGTCTGACAGGCGTCAGTCCAGATCACATTTCGTGGCTGCTTCCTGAAAGTCAGCGAAGTCAAGGGGTGCACAATATTACCATAATCCTTGACAAACCTCCTGTAGTACCCCGTGAGACCTAAGAAGGCTCTCACCTGAGTTTGGATTTTGGGACGTGCCCAAGCCAGGATGGTATCTATCTTGGGTTGCAGGGGGGCCACCTTGCCGCTCCCTACTTGGTGCCCCAATTACACCACTGAACCCTGCCCAATCTGGCACTTACTGGCTTTGATTGTGAGGCCTGCTCTGCGCAGGGCCAACAACACTTCCTGGAGGTGGCGCAAGTGTTCCTCCCAGCTGGCGCTGAACACTACGATGTCGTCCAGGTAGGCGGCACTGAAATCCTCCAGGCCAGCCAATACCTGGTTGACCAACCTCTGGAAGGTGGCAGGAGCATTCTTCATCCCAAAGGGCATAACCCAGAACTGGTAGAGCCCATCTGGTGTGGAGAATGCTGACCTCTCCTTTGCCCCATCAGTTAAGGCGATCTGCCAGTACCCAGACATTAGATCAAACGTTCTAAGGTACCGGGCAGCCCCCAACCGATCTATGAGCTCATCAGCTCTGGGGATGGGGTGCGCGTCAGTCTTGGTGACTGAATTGAGCCCTCGGTAATCCACACAGAACCAAAGTTCTGGTGAAGCACCAGGTGCTGCAGCCTTCGGGACCAAGACCACTGGGCTGGCCCAAGGACTGCTAGAGGACTCAACCACCCCTAAGGCAAACATTTTGGAGACCTCCTCCTTAAAGTATGCTCTGACCTTGTCAGTCACCCTGTAAGCCTTGTGCTTCACAGGAGGACTGTCCCCGGTGTCCACATCATGGACACACCACTGAGTGACACCAGGAATCAAGGAGAACAAATCAGGGAATTGTCCCAACAGTTGGCGACAATCTTGCTGCTGCTCAAGGGTCAGTGTGTCAGAGAGGACAACACCATCCACTGACCCATCTTGCTCTTTTGCATACAGGAGGTCAGGAAGAGGCTCACTCTCTTCCTCCATTCCAGCATCTGTAGCTAGGAGCATGCCCACTTCGGACCTTTCTAAGTGGGGCTTTAAACGGTTGACATGCAGGACCCTCAAGGGTTTCCTGGGAGATTTCAAGTCCACCAAGTAGGTGACATCGCTCTTCTTCTCCACAACCTTACGGTCCAGTCCACCTGTCCTTGAGCGCACAAGGTTCCACAAGGGACATGACCCAAACTTCTTGACCAGGCGGAAGTTCGACCAGAGTGGCATTCCGGTCGTACCACCGCTTCATCTCTTCCTGGCTGTCCTCCAGATTTGCCTGAGCAAAATCTCTGAAGCGCGGAGTCTGGTTCCTAAAGGCCAGCATGTAACTGTATACATCCTGGGGAGGTTTCCTGGAAGATTGCTCCCAGCCTTCTTTGACCAGACTCAAAGGTCCTCTTCCCGGGTGTCCATACAAAAGCTCAAAGGGGCTGAACCCTAGAGACTTCTGTGGTACCTCACGGTAAGAAAACAGCAGGAATGACAAGAGGATGTCCCATTTACGCCTCATTGGTTCTTCAAGACCCATGATCATGCCTTTAAGGGTCCAGTTGAATCTCTCAACCAGCCCATTACCTTGAGGGTGGTAAGGAGTGGTGAACTTGTAGGTTCCCCCACACTCCTTCCACAGAGACTTCATATAATTGGAAATGAAGTTGGTGCCCCGGTCTGACACCACCTCTCTGGGGAACCCCATGCGGGAGAAAACACCCATCAGTGCCCGTCCCACCACGGGGGCCGTCACTGTTCGGAGAGGGATGACTTCCGGGTACCGTGTGGCATGGTCCACCAAGACCATGATGAACCTGTTGCCCAGAATAGTCTTGGGGTCCAGGGGCCCAACAATGTCAATCCCCACCCGGTCAAAGGGGGTACTGACGACTGGAAAAGGTTGGAGGGGAGCCTTCTGCTTCCTTCCGCTTTTCCCACTTGCCTGGCAAGTGTGACAGGTTGTACAATGGATGTCTACATCCCTTCTCATCTGAGGCCAATAAAAATGGGTGACAAGCCTGTCATAGGTCTTGTCCTGCCCCAGATGTCCAGCTAACGGAACGTCATGAGCCAAACCCAGTAGGAAGGCTCTGAAGCGCTTGGGTACCACCAGCACACGGGTTGACCCAGGCTCAGCAGCCTTAGGCTCGCTATACAGGAGGTCGTTCTCCCAGTAGATAAAATGTGTCTGACTGATCACCTGCGGTTTGGGCTGAGGCCTGCTGCCTCATACCCACAAGAGAAGGGCATACTTTCTGTTCTGTACAAAATTCTTCCCTGGAGGGACCACCATCCTGCTGCCAGTGGGTCATCTCGAGCAGGTCTCCCAGTTCAGCAACTTGTTCCCCTATGGGCTCCAGGGCATCCCCCTCAGGGTCTACCTCCTCCTGGACCACGGGAACGGTGGGGGCCGGTTTCCCGCGCCTCCTGCCTCTTCTATTTACAGCTGGGTCCTGGGCCATACTTTCAGGCTCCGGGACCCCATCAACACCCTTACTTGCTGTCATCGATCGAGTGGTTGCACACACCCACTCTGGCACACCCAACATTTTCAAATGTGTCTCTCGCTCCACCTTAACCCAAGGGGAGTCTTCCAAATCATTGCCCAGGAGACAATCAACAGGCATGGCGGGCCTTACAGCAACTTGAAGAGTACCTGAAACTCCCCCCATTCAAAGGGAACCTGAGCTACCTCACACTCTTTCTGGGAGTTGTCAGCAGCTATCACAGGGTAGAATGCGTGGGGAACCACCTGCTCTCTGGACACCAAGTGACACTTGACAGCTGTCACACTTGCTCCAGTGTCTCTGAGAGCTTCCACTCTTTGGCCATTAATGGTCACCCACTGCCTATATTTATTAGTGTTACTAGGCAGAGGGGGAGGAGGGACCATTTCCATGTCTCCTAAAGAGACCAGGGACATCTCTGCGGGACCCCTCCCACCAGGGGCAACCATCTCCTCCCCTCCCAGGGCTACACTCGCCAACTGACGGGGGTGCACGTGGTGTTGCATTAGAGTCCCTCGTGGGACACTGGGGATCATAATAACGATGTCCCACCTGCTTACAAACATAGCAGGTCATTGAGCCCCTATGAACAGGTTTACCTGTCGGGCCCCTGGCTTCTTCACAGGGGGAGGCTGGGAACCTTTCCCTTGGTTCCCTTGGGGATTAATTTGGGGCCCTTTCTGGAACTGCCTCTGTTTACCCTTGTCCCCCCCCCCTCTTCTGCTGGGGACCCTGCCCACCTTTGGTTGAGTCTCCCACTAGACCCTTGTGGACCCTGGTACTGACCCAGCGGTCCGCCTCCTCAGCAAGTTTTCTATGGTTAGATATCTTGCTATCAATAAGGTACTGGCGCAGCTCTGGAAAACAGTTATTAGACAAATGCTCCCAAGCAAACAAATCATAAAGAGCTTCATAACTTTCCACGTTGCTGCCCTTTACCCAACCATCCATGGCTCTGCAAAAAATGACACATATTCAACCCACGTAGGACCAGGCAATTTCTTACATTCTCTAAAGGTTTGTCTGTACTTTTCTGGGGTTAGGCCATACCTTAACATTAAAGCATCTTTCATATGAGCATAAGACATCCTATCCTCAACAGGCATGTCTAACAGGGTATCTCTCCCCTCATTCACAAAACAACCCCACAACCCTGCTCCCCAATTCTTCTCAGGGACCTGGTGGGCCAACAATGCTAACTCATATGCTTTAAACAATTGACCAATATCCTCATTCTTCTGAAAATCTTTGATCACATCTTTGGGAAAATAAAACCTACTTTCTGCAGGCACAGATGGAACGCTGCCACCAGAGGGATTCAATTCTAAACTCTTAGCTTGGAGCTCCATTTCCCTCACCATTTTTTCACGCTGAAAAGCTAATTTTTCTCTTTCAAACTCCAACCTTTTGACCTCCATATCAGCTTCTCTTCTGCCTTTTGCATTTTCTAACTCCAACTGCCCATTTATCTTAAGTTTTGCCATTTCCATGTTGTATGCATGCTCCTTCTCCCTTTCTTCTCTTTCTTCAGGAGAAAGACCTTTAGAGGAAACACTGCTACCGGGAGGAGACACTGGCCCATTCACTGGCACCTCCTCCTCCCCTTCCCCTGGCGGTACCACCACCGCATTAGAGGGATCTCTGGCCTCTAACCAGGCTTCCAATGCTTTGAGATATTCCTTCTTTTTTGATAGGCCTGTGGTAGGAACTTTAAACTGCTTGCAAAAATGTTGCAGCTGCTTCTTCCCGTATTTCTTTATCTTCTCCCTATCAAACTCCTCCACAACAACAACAGGGGTAGTGACTCCGGCATCACTCATGGTCAAAACTGGCAGTGTTAAAAAAATCAAGCTTCAGAAAAGCAGAGAACAAAAATAGAATCCTACCAAAATAGATTGTGGCTGCGCTATGGTCTGCTTTCACTATGTAGCGCTGCACATGGGTCATAAATGCAAACTTGAAATCCCACCGCTGCCACCAATGTTAGACTTGGCTGTCTCTAGTTGGCAGAGGTATACACTTCTGACAAATAGGGACTCACCTCCTCTAGTCAGGGCAAGGTGATCACACACTTAGATAACCCCTGCTCACCCCCTTGGTACCTTGGCAAAGCCGACAGGCTTATCTCAGAGGCAGTGCGTTAAGCATTTATGACCACATACAGTAATAAAGTGAATACACTACAAATGGACACGACACAGTAGTGTTATAAAAATAAGGATTTTTATATAAGGCTTAGCACAAGACCAAATAACGACAAAAATATACCACAATCTTAATAAATACTCTTGGAAGGAAAAATAATAGTTCAAGTGTAGTTTCTTCTTAGCACAAAGTCTTTAGTAACAAAAGCAATTCTACTTCTCTAAATCACAGTTCTTGGCAACAATGTAACCCACACGGGAGTCACAAGACATCGAGGCAAAGTTAATCCAAAGGTTCGGCGTCGACCGCGAGGAGCGCTACGTCGAGCCCAGAGTCACACGGACCCCCACAACACAGTACCTTGGAAAAGCGAAGCACACGATGATCAGCGGCGTCGAGATGTCCGGCGTCGCGTCGTCGATCGAGCCTCGGATTTGGGGCGATCTGCAGCGGCGTCGACAGATGTCAGGCAGGAGCAGCGCTCACAAGGTGAAGCAGGATACGGCGTCGTCGATGTCGATGATGATGTTGCAAGAGTGAGCAGCGCTTACGGCGTCGAGAGGGCTCGGAGTCGATGCGATCAGCGGCGGTGCAGACACGGGGTCACTTGGAGCCGAACTCACTACTCACTGGCGTCGCTACTGCTGTCGATCGGGCCCGGCGTCGAGGGAGCGGGACACTGGAGCCGTTACTCACGATGTCGAGCTGGATTCAGCGGCGTCCGTCGGCGTCAAGATTGCTGGTTTCTTTCAGAGGTGCTGGATTTTTAGGTTCCAGCAACAAGCACTTTTAGCAGATAAATGAAGTCCTTTAGCCCTGTGACTTCAACAGGAGGCTGGCACTCTTCCAGCCCTTGGAGATTTTCTTTAGCAAAGTTTGAGAGTACACACACAGTTCCTCTCTCCTGGTTCCTTGGCAAAAAATAAAGAAGCAACTGCAGGATTCCCTCCAGCAAACAGCACTCTGGTAGAAGGGGTAGGCAAGTCCTAGGATCAGCAGGCTTCTTGTCCTTGGTTTCAGGGTTCCTTGTCAGAAGTGATCTAAATTCTTGGTTCAGGGGTCCTTCTCTTGTACCCCTTTTTGGCTTTGATCCCTTTGTCCATGCAGGAGAATTCCCCTCATCCTGGGTTTGTTGTGGGTGTAGCCAGGCAGAGGCACCTGGCCTATTCACTGTGCAGGGCTGGGTCCTCAGACGCCCAGCAAGAGGTGGAGCCAGTATTGTCACTGGCAGGAGCAGAGCTATCAGTCGCCCGGCAGGAGGTGGAGCCAGCATTGTATCAGGCAGGGCAGGCTATCAGGAACTACTCTCCCCCTACTCTCAATGCAAATGCACCACTCACCCCACACTGACTCATGCAGAACTCTGGAGCCACCCAGCCCCTGTCACACACACACCAAACCAGCAGAAACCAGAAATAGTTAGACCAGAAATTAGCCACTTTCTAAAAGTGCTATTTTCAAACCCAGAGTCCAAAAACCATCCACACAAACGGATGCGTTATTAAACCCCGAGTTCAGGGATACCAAACTCGACATTGCACCATGCTCCCCGAGCCAGCTAGGATTATAGCATTAATAACCCCGGCAGCCCATTCTAACTAATGGAGAGCGGGTAACCTCACAAAAGTGAAAAACGAATATGACTGTAATTCACTATTAGGACATGCCACCTTGGTCAGGCTTGTCCTACATTATACTTACAATGCACCCTGCCCTCGGGCCTACCATAGGGGTGACTAAAATGAAGTTAAGGGAAGGTTTAGGGACTGGCAAGTAGGTGTACTTGCGCAGTCAGCGTGACAGTACCAGACTGCACGTAGGTCTAGCAATGGCAGACCTTTAGGCATACTTTTACTATGCCACTCTTGTGGGTGGCACAACATGTGCTGCAAGCCCATGAGCAGCATTTGTATTTACAAGCCGTGGCACTCCTGGTGCACTAGACTAGGGACTGACAGTTAACCAAATAAGCCAAACATGGAAGTCAATCAATACAGCAATTTTACATAGGGAGCATTTGCACTGTGGCACTGATCAGCAGTGGTGAGGGGGGGGGGGAGGTTTCGCACTCCGACTCACCCACCAGCAGGTGTGACCCAGGAGCATCATGGTCGATGCTCCTGGGGCAGCCTGGACAGCTAACCCCGAAAAACCTACACTCTGCTGACGAGGAACAAGAATTCCGAAACACCGGTGTCCAGAGTTGGTGCTGCAACCTTGCTACGACACACTTCAATGTAATAGCGCACACGCTATTAAGAGACTGCATCGACCATGATGCTCCTGGGGCACACCTGCTGGTGGGTGAGTCGGAGTGCGAAACCCCCCCCCCTCAAAACTGATTGGCTCCCCTGAGCTAGAGCTGACGAGCTCGGAGCTCGCACCCGCGCCAGAGAGGTACAAACCTGAGAACACTTGGCAGCCTGCACAGCTAACCCCGAAAAACCTACACTCTGCTGACGAGGAACAAGAATTACGAAACACCGGTGTCCAGAGTTGGTGCTGCAACGTTGCTACGACACACTTCAATGTAATAGCGCACACGCTATTAAGAGACTGCATCGACCATGATGCTCCTGGGGCACACCTGCTGGTGGGTGAGTCGGAGTGCGAAACCCCCCCCCTCAAAACTGATTGGCTCCCCTGAGCTAGAGCTGATGAGCTCGGAGCTCGCACCCGCGCCAGAGAGGTACAAACCTGAGAACACTTGGCAGCCTGCACAGCTAACCCCGAAAAACCTACACTCTGCTGACGAGGAACAAGAATTCCGAAACACCGGTGTCCAGAGTTGGTGCTGCAACCTTGCTACGACACACTTCAATGTAATAGCGCACACGCTATTAAGAGACTGCATCGACCATGATGCTCCTGGGGCACACCTGCTGGTGGGTGAGTCGGAGTGCGAAACCCCCCCCCCTCAAAACTGATTGGCTCCCCTGAGCTAGAGCTGACGAGCTCGGAGCTCGCACCCGCGCCAGAGAGGTACAAACCTGAGAACACTTGGCAGCCTGCACAGCTAACCCCGAAAAACCTACACTCTGCTGACGAGGAACAAGAATTCCGAAACACCGGTGTCCAGAGTTGGTGCTGCAACCTTGCTACGACACACTTCAATGTAATAGCGCACACGCTATTAAGAGACTGCATCGACCATGATGCTCCTGGGGCACACCTGCTGGTGGGTGAGTCGGAGTGCGAAACCCCCCCCCTCAAAACTGATTGGCTCCCCTGAGCTAGAGCTGACGAGCTCGGAGCTCGCACCCGCGCCAGAGAGGTACAAACCTGAGAACACTTGGCAGCCTGCACAGCTAACCCCGAAAAACCTACACTCTGCTGACGAGGAACAAGAATTCCGAAACACCGGTGTCCAGAGTTGGTGCTGCAACCTTGCTACGACACACTTCAATGTAATAGCGCACACGCTATCAAGAGACTGCATCGACCATGATGCTCCTGGGGCACACCTGCTGGTGGGTGAGTCGGAGTGCGAAACCCCCCCCCTCAAAACTGATTGGCTCCCCTGAGCTAGAGCTGACGAGCTCGGAGCTCGCACCCGCGCCAGAGAGGTACAAACCTGAGAACACTTGGCAGCCTGCACACCTAACCCCGAAAAACCTACACTCTGCTGACGAGGAACAAGAATTCCGAAACACCGGTGTCCAGAGTTGGTGCTGCAACCTTGCTACGACACACTTCAATGTAATAGCGCACACGCTATTAAGAGACTGCATCGACCATGATGCTCCTGGGGCACACCTGCTGGTGGGTGAGTCGGAGTGCGATACCCCCCCCCTCAAAACTGATTGGCTCCCCTGAGCTAGAGCTGATGAGCTCGGAGCTCGCACCCGCGCCAGAGAGGTACAAACCTGAGAACACTTGGCAGCCTGCACAGCTAACCCCGAAAAACCTACACTCTGCTGACGAGGAACAAGAATTCCGAAACACCGGTGTCCAGAGTTGGTGCTGCAACCTTGCTACGACACACTTCAATGTAATAGCGCACACGCTATTAAGAGACTGCATCGACCATGATGCTCCTGGGGCACACCTGCTGGTGGGTGAGTCGGAGTGCGAAACCCCCCCCCTCAAAACTGATTGGCTCCCCTGAGCTAGAGCTGACGAGCTCGGAGCTCGCACCCGCGCCAGAGAGGTACAAACCTGAGAACACTTGGCAGCCTGCACAGCTAACCCCGAAAAACCTACACTCTGCTGACGAGGAACAAGAATTCCGAAACACCGGTGTCCAGAGTTGGTGCTGCAACCTTGCTACGACACACTTCAATGTAATAGCGCACACGCTATTAAGAGACTGCATCGACCATGATGCTCCTGGGGCACACCTGCTGGTGGGTGAGTCGGAGTGCGAAACCCCCCCCCTCAAAACTGATTGGCTCCCCTGAGCTAGAGCTGACGAGCTCGGAGCTCGCACCCGCGCCAGAGAGGTACAAACCTGAGAACACTTGGCAGCCTGCACAGCTAACCCCGAAAAACCTACACTCTGCTGACGAGGAACAAGAATTCCGAAACACCGGTGTCCAGAGTTGGTGCTGCAACCTTGCTACGACACACTTCAATGTAATAGCGCACACGCTATTAAGAGACTGCATCGACCATGATGCTCCTGGGGCACACCTGCTGGTGGGTGAGTCGGAGTGCGAAACCCCCCCCCCCCCTCAAAACTGATTGGCTCCCCTGAGCTAGAGCTGACGAGCTCGGAGCTCGCACCCGCGCCAGAGAGGTACAAACCTGAGAACACTTGGCAGCCTGCACAGCTAACCCCGAAAAACCTACACTCTGCTGACGAGGAACAAGAATTCCGAAACACCGGTGTCCAGAGTTGGTGCTGCAACCTTGCTACGACACACTTCAATGTAATAGCGCACACGCTATTAAGAGACTGCATCGACCATGATGCTCCTGGGGCACACCTGCTGGTGGGTGAGTCAGAGTGCGAAACCCCCCCCCTCAAAACTGATTGGCTCCCCTGAGCTGGAGCTGACGAGCTCGGAGCTCGCACCCGCGCCAGAGAGGTACAAACCTGAGAACACTTGGCAGCCTGCACAGCTAACCCCGAAAAACCTACACTCTGCTGACGAGGAACAAGAATTCCGAAACACCGGTGTCCAGAGTTGGTGCTGCAACCTTGCTACGACACACTTCAATGTAATAGCGCACACGCTATTAAGAGACTGCATCGACCATGATGCTCCTGGGGCACACCTGCTGGTGGGTGAGTCGGAGTGCGAAACCCCCCCCCCTCAAAACTGATTGGCTCCCCTGAGCTAGAGCTGACGAGCTCCGAGCTCGCACCCGCGCCAGAAAGGTACAAACCTGAGAACACTTGGCAGCCTGCACAGCTAACCCCGAAAAACCTACACTCTGCTGACGAGGAACAAGAATTCCGAAACACCGGTGTCCAGAGTTGGTGCTGCAACCTTGCTACGACACACTTCAATGTAATAGCGCACACGCTATTAAGAGACTGCATCGACCATGATGCTCCTGGGGCACACCTGCTGGTGGGTGAGTCGGAGTGCGAAACCCCCCCCCCTCAAAACTGATTGGCTCCCCTGAGCTAGAGCTGACGAGCTCGGAGCTCGCACCCGCGCCAGAGAGGTACAAACCTGAGAACACTTGGCAGCCTGCACAGCTAACCCCGAAAAACCTACACTCTGCTGACGAGGAACAAGAATTCCGAAACACCGGTGTCCAGAGTTGGTGCTGCAACCTTGCTACGACACACTTCAATGTAATAGAGCACACGCTATTAAGAGACTGCATCGACCATGATGCTCCTGGGGCACACCTGCTGGTGGGTGAGTCGGAGTGCGAAACCCCCCCCCCTCAAAACTGATTGGCTCCCCTGAGCTAGAGCTGACGAGCTCGGAGCTCGCACCCGCGCCAGAGAGGTACAAACCTGAGAACACTTGGCAGCCTGCACAGCTAACCCCGAAAAACCTACACTCTGCTGACGAGGAACAAGAATTCCGAAACACCGGTGTCCAGAGTTGGTGCTGCAACCTTGCTACGACACACTTCAATGTAATAGCGCACACGCTATTAAGAGACTGCATCGACCATGATGCTCCTGGGGCACACCTGCTGGTGGGTGAGTCGGAGTGCGAAACCCCCCCCCTCAAAACTGATTGGCTCCCCTGAGCTAGAGCTGACGAGCTCCTAGCTCGCACCCGCGCCAGAGAGGTACAAACCTGAGAACACTTGGCAGCCTGCACAGCTAACCCCGAAAAACCTACACTCTGCTGACGAGGAACAAGAATTCCGAAACACCGGTGTCCAGAGTTGGTGCTGCAACCTTGCTACGACACACTTCAATGTAATAGCGCACACGCTATTAAGAGACTGCATCGACCATGATGCTCCTGGGGCACACCTGCTGGTGGGTGAGTCGGAGTGCTAAACCCCCCCCCCTCAAAACTGATTGGCTCCCCTGAGCTAGAGCTGACGAGCTCGGAGCTCGCACCCGCGCCAGAGAGGTACAAACCTGAGAACACTTGGCAGCCTGCACAGCTAACCCCGAAAAACCTACACTCTGCTGACGAGGAACAAGAATTCCGAAACACCGGTGTCCAGAGTTGGTGCTGCAACCTTGCTACGACACACTTCAATGTAATAGCGCACACGCTATTAGGAGACTGCATCGACCATGATGCTCCTGGGGCACACCTGCTGGTGGGTGAGTCGGAGTGCGAAACCCCCCCCCCTCAAAACTGATTGGCTCCCCTGAGCTAGAGCTGACGAGCTCGGAGCTCGCACCCGCGCCAGAGAGGTACAAACCTGAGAACACTTGGCAGCCTGCACAGCTAACCCCGAAAAACCTACACTCTGCTGACGAGGAACAAGAATTCCGAAACACCGGTGTCCAGAGTTGGTGCTGCAACCTTGCTACGACACACTTCAATGTAATAGCGCACACGCTATTAAGAGACTGCATCGACCATGATGCTCCTGGGGCACACCTGCTGGTGGGTGAGTCGGAGTGCGAAACCCCCCCCCCCTCAAAACTGATTGGCTCCCCTGAGCTAGAGCTGACGAGCTCGGAGCTCGCACCCGCGCCAGAGAGGTACAAACCTGAGAACACTTGGCAGCCTGCACAGCTAACCCCGAAAAACCTACACTCTGCTGACGAGGAACAAGAATTCCGAAACACCGGTGTCCAGAGTTGGTGCTGCAACCTTGCTACGACACACTTCAATGTAATAGCGCACACGCTATTAAGAGACTGCATCGACCATGATGCTCCTGGGGCACACCTGCTGGTGGGTGAGTCGGAGTGCGAAACCCCCCCCCCTCAAAACTGATTGGCTCCCCTGAGCTAGAGCTGACGAGCTCGGAGCTCGCACCCGCGCCAGAGAGGTACAAACCTGAGAACACTTGGCAGCCTGCACAGCTAACCCCGAAAAACCTACAATCTGCTGACGAGGAACAAGAATTCCGGATCACCGGTGTCCAGAGTTGGTGCTGCAACCTTGCTACGACACACTTCAATGTAATAGCGCGCACGCTATTAAGAGACTGCATCGACCATGATGCTCCTGGGGCACACCTGCTGGTGGGTGAGTCGGAGTGCGAAACCCCCCCCCTCAAAACTGATTGGCTCCCCTGAGCTAGAGCTGACGAGCTCGGAGCTCGCACCCGCGCCAGAGAGGTACAAACCTGAGAACACTTGGCAGCCTGCACAGCTAACCCCAAAAAACCTACACTCTGCTGACGAGGAACAAGAATTCCGAAACACCGGTGTCCAGAGTTGGTGCTGCAACCTTGCTACGACACACTTCAATGTAATAGCGCACACGCTATTAAGAGACTGCATCGACCATAATGCTCCTGGGGCACACCTGCTGGTGGGTGAGTCGGAGTGCGAAACCCCCCCCCCCAAAACTGATTGGCTCCCCTGAGCTAGAGCTGACGAGCTCGGAGCTCGCACCCGCGCCAGAGAGGTACAAACCTGAGAACACTTGGCAGCCTGCACAGCTAACCCCGAAAAACCTACACTCTGCTGACGAGGAACAAGAATTCCGAAACACCGGTGTCCAGAGTTGGTGCTGCAACCTTGCTACGACACACTTCAATGTAATAGCGCACACGCTATTAAGAGACTGCATCGACCATGATGCTAATGGGGCACACCTGCTGGTGGGTGAGTCGGAGTGCGAAACCCCCCCCCCCCCTCAAAACTGATCAGCAGTGGCCCAGTGCCCAAAGGAATATACCAGCAAAAACAGAAAAAAATGGAGGAGAGACTCAGGCCAATGATGTCAGGTCTAACAAAGCTGAAAAGGCCTTTGATCGCGTATCCTGGAACTTCCTTTGGGTTGTTCTGGAACAAAATTAATTTTGGCCCCAAATTTGTCAAATCCATTAAAGCAATGTATAGTGGTCCAAATGCAAAATTACAGATTATGGGCTCTTAATCAGGTGCTATTAACATCTCTAGAGGTACAAGACAAGGGTGCCCTTGCTCGCGCTACTATTCGCCCTATATATAAATCCCTTAGTTGTAAAGCTCCTTGATGATCAAATAATTAAACCAGTTATTACTGGCCAATTTGAAACCAAGATATTGGCTTATGCCAATGATATTGCTATATTTACACCGGATCCTACTGAAGCTATGACAGAAATAGAGAACCTAACACACACGTATGGATCCTATTCTGGATATTCCCTAAATAAAGGAAAGACAATTATACTTTGTACAGACAACATTATGTGTATGGATCCTAGGAGAGCTAAGAAAGCTATGTATCTGGGTGTTAGTATTAGCCCTGATATCAAGCTCATCCCCAAATTTAACTATGAGCCTTTACTGAGCAATATCAGGAAAGATCTTGATCGTGTAAATAGCCTACATCTCTCAATCATTGGTAGGGGTCATTTTTAAAAAAATGAATGTTCTCCCGAGGGTATTATACCTATTCCGAGCTATCCCTCTGATTTTCGAAGAAAATACCCTAAAAATACTCAATTCACTTATGTCCAAATTTTTGTGGCAGCAGGGAAAGATTAGGAGGTCCCTCAAACTCCTCTCACTCCCTCAACATAGGGGAGGACTGGCGATCCCAAATATGTTATTTTCCTTCTGGGCCTCATTCCTCCAACAAATGACCCCGCTTTTATATTCTATTCCCTCTTCAGACGATACTAAAGATATATTGATTCCATCAATCTACGAGCTAGCAGTAGGACAGAGTGCTAAAGGCCTCTTCTTGAGGCAAGTGGAAGTTAGCTACTACAAAAAGACTAAATTTAAAACCATATCGAATGCTTGGAGAATATGGTCCAAAATGACTAAATATATGCAAATAGTAAAATTTAACAGGTATATCCCCCTTTGGCACTCTAACTTACTTTTTGACCTTGAGTTTGACGTCATTTCTAAGAAATGGGAATCTGTAGGAATTAATAATATTGGGGACTTTCTGCTGAGAAACTGTGAAACCACCTTTTTGGATTTACAGACAAAATTCCAGTTAGCTAATGCGGACAACATTAAATTTGTTCAGGTATATACCATACTTAAACTAAAAGCACCTAGTATCTGCACTGGAAGAATCGATATCGTTGAAGCAATTGCCAGAAAAACTACCAGAATCGGTGTAATTTATGGATTCCTAATGGCTAAACTTCAAGAGGATTTAGAAAAAACTGAAGTAGCCTGGTCTGATAAACTGGCTAATCCTGAAGTAGATATTGGTAGAAATCTAGAATTAACAAACTGTCTTCTTATGTCATCTAGCCTTAAAGCCCAGACTTATAAAACTATCTTCAGGCTTTATTTTACGCCAGCTAAATTATTTGCCTGGAGTAAGAGGGAGAATGATCAGTGTCCTAGATGTCTACTCAGCCCAGCAACTCTAACTCATATGTTTAGTGATTGTAGGGAATTAGCACTTATCAAAAGAATGATGTCTGAGTTCTGGGAAGAGGTGTTTGGCCATAAAGCTCCTGAATCTTCTACACTTTATGTGCTTGGACACCATAATGCACTTAAACTTAATACAAATGAGGAAGCAATGCCATTTATTGGAACCGCTGTTTTAAGAATTATACTGGCAGCGCGGTGGAAAGATACCAAGCCACTGAGTTTTCAAATGTGGCTTGCACGTCTACTTGCTGTTTTCAATCTCGAGAATGCTTTCTATGCCACTAGAGGGGTCAAGGCTGCTAAACGTGGGAAGGCGATATGGCTACCCATAACTAAGTGGAAGACCGGGATTCGGTCACACATATCCTAGAGTAGTTTACTGCGAATGTGATCCTATGGTTTGTCATTTTTTGTTTGTGTTATCTTTGTTTATTTGATTATGTGAATATGTACTTTGTATTATGACTGTCATCTTTAACTGGTTCTGAAAATAAAAAATTTTGGGAAAAAAAAACAAGTTTAATACATAGAATTTTGGGTAGAGCAAAAGCTTGTAATTAAAATGCAGGAGCGCATTAAACGAAGACTGGACCTGAAAATCCTTTTCAGGAATGCATAAACTGTAAAGTGGTATTAAAAACGCAAATCACATTAAATATAATTGGCCTAGGGACAAGATAAATGAAACCATAAAAGTAGCCAGGGTTTGGGAGACAAACTGAGTATTCATCAAATGTAGATTGGACTTTGGAAAACAATTGTGTTGAACTGTGCTAGTTTTTATAGAGCACTGAGCCTGTCCCTAAAGCATCATTTTGGTGGTCTGGATTCATTATTTATGTACCACTTCATAATAGTGACAAGGATATTGAAGCGCTCCAATTTCTATCAACTGCTTGTGCGACTTTCAGAGTGCATGGTTGAAAGGCTGGTTCTATGGTTTGATCTTTATTAGACATATTAGGTGAAGAGTGTAAGGTATGAGAGGAGAGGATGTACTGCCGACTTTGGAACTAGAGAACCAGAATGGACACTAGGAATCGAGTCAACATCCTGTAATTCTAGACAAATCACACTAAAATTAAAAAAAGAATGAGACATTTTTTAATGCAACTGGTGGACATGTAAAGTGCTCCTATTCCTTCGGGTTGAGTTGGAGTTATATAAAACTGCAAAAATTAGAAATTATATCAACAATTAATAAAAATATGATGACTTAGTGGCCACGTGTATCTAAGGTTAAGGTTAAGGTTGTCGTGTTTTGTTTTATCTGCACTCACTTGGGCTTTGCACAAATGTGATCTCTTGACACTGGTGTACATGTCCTGCTATTTCACTATTGCCTCCTTTGCACACGGTCCTTCTCCAGTTCGTAATTTGAATTTGTGTTAATACAATGTAGTGTCAAAATATAACATATTGTATTATATTTATATAGGGTTTTATATCTCGCCAAATGTCATTGGTCCTAAGGATGGTCTAATGGATTGATGCCACACAGACCGAAACGTCGACACTCCCGTCAACTCCATGAAAACCTTCATGTGCTTTAGCAATATTTATTGACGTTGTAACATCACTTGCTGATATTTACTTTGTTCAAATGTACCCTTCTCAATTTCAACATGTTTAAATCAGATAAATTCATTTTATACGAATAGGATCTTCCGTGTGCTTTGCTTTTCTGATTCTTTGTAATATACCTTTACTTTAGTTGTCCGGTTGGACACTTAGAGTCCGATGGTACATAATTGACTCAAAAATATTCAAAACAAACAAAAAGATATTTAGTACACGTGAAATCCCTTGTAGGCACCTTTTACTTTGATTTAGTTGAAAGTGCTACATAATATTTTGAAAATAGTTATATGCAGAATTACCTGCACAGGAATTTAAAGTTCATTCCAGGAAGGGGAAAACTGATCATAATCCACTGTGGGGCTCGGTTGATTCGCTAGATGGTCCAGCATTGATGTTCATATATTTCAGGGCAGACACTCACTATAAATTAAACCAAAAAAAGGTGCATTCCCTGCAGCACCCCCGCCCTTTGAAGATCATGCACAACATGACCCTATCTCCCAGAGGGAGAATATCACAAGCACTGGTCCTTCTTCAGGGCTGCAGCGCTGCTTCTGTGCTTCAAGGCTTTGGAACAAGCAGGCTTCAAAGATTGTATTTCATAAACTGATAGCGACTTACCCAAAGGGACCACAATGGTGACGGCGAGGATGACCAAAAACAGCACCACAGCAGCAACAACAAACATCCGCCAATGATCTTTGAAACTTGTTAGCGACTGGTGGAAACCTCTGTCAACTGAAATGAAATAAAAAAATAAAAACAGACATTAATGAGTTTGCCTTTATTGTGTTTCTGTAACTTTTAGCAGCGACGCTACTCTCAGGTTTTGTTTTTACGGGTTCCCTAGACACCATCATTTAATTAAAAAAATTGAAAACACAACACGCACAAATAGATGTGCACGCGGACCAACAAAGAGGCGCACTTCAGTGCCAGAAAAAGTGCTTAAATATTTTTTCTTTCTATCTTTTTTCTCATTGTTTCATCCATCTGTGTTTAACCCCTTCCATGCTCATGATGGAACGGTTCCGTCATGAGCGTCGGTTGAGCTGTGCTCATGACGGAACCGTTCCGTCATGAGCCGATAGGCTCATTAGAACCTTCAGCACAGCGCAAAAATTCGTGTCGCGCTGAAGGGGTTAAACTCAGGGCCTAATTACAAGTTTGGAAGTGAATAGGATCGCCAAACCTGCTGCGGCGTGGAGGCTATAGCCGCACCAGAGATCCAAACGCCATATTACAACTCCGTTGGTCCACCCACCATGGGACTGCGGCCACCACCGAAGATCAGCAGTCCATCTGCGTTGATGCGGCTATCCGGGGCAGAAATATGCTGGTTATGCCACTGCCATGCATATTATGACTTTCCTGACCTTCATACTTTTCATGGTGGTGATCCAGCCAGGAAAGTAAGGGGGCCCTACAAGGCCCCATGGTGCCCCTGTGCAGAGGGGCACATGGTGTGCCCTCCATGTGCATGCACCCCAGTACCAGCAAAGCATTTACTACAAAGTCCATGTTGCCGAGGAACTGGATTTGGCGTTCCCTCTTGACTTGCAGTCTTGCAGCGGGGTGCTGGGCCAGGCGCCCGCTCCAAGACCACCAAACTCATAATCAGGCTCTAAATCATCAGGTTAACTAATGCCAGTGGTGTAGCTTGGGGGGGGGGGCAGACCGCCCCAGGCAGCACAAGTTTTGGGGGTGGAGGCCAGCCCCCGTTACCCGCTCTTGCCTGCAGCCATTGCATGAATCGGCAGCACCCCCCTCAAACCCCCTACACTCTTACCTGTGGCTGTAGCGACCGCTTGTATCGCCAGCACCCCCCTCTATCCTGCTCTTCAATCAGGCCGCTGCGGGCGCCAAATGCAGGGACTCCCACAGGAGGCCTATAGCCTAGATAGATCAATGAATAATGCAAGAAGTACCAAAGTCATTTGCGGCGTCCCACAAGGATCCTCGCTCAGTCCCACCCTCTTCAACATCTACATGAGCCCCCTCGCGGCCATCGCATGCAAACACAACCTCAACATCATCTCCTACGCCGACGACATAAAACTGTTCCTCTCCCTCACCAACGACCCGGACACCGCCAGAGCCAGCCTCCAGGAAGGAATGAAGAGCATCGCGGAATGGATGAAGCTCAGCCGTCTGAAACTGAACTCAGACAAGACGGAAGTCCTCATCCTGGGACCGTCCCCCTTGGCCTGGAACGAATCCTGGTGGCCACCTGCCCTGGGCATTGCCCCCAAACCCGCCGACCACGCACGCAACCTGGGTCTTCATCCTGGACTCCTCCCTCACGATGACCAAGCAAGTCAACGCAGTGGCATCGTCCTGCTTCAACACCCTGCGCTTGCTCCGGAAAATCTTCCAATGGATCCCCACCGCTACCAGGAAGACGGTCACCCAGGCCCTCGTCACCAGCCGCCTAGACTACGGAAACACCCTCTACGCCAGAACCACAGTCAAGATCCAGAAAAGACCACAGCGCATACAGAACGCCTCGGCAAGACTCATCCTGGATATCCGCCGCCACAGCCACATCTCCGCCCATCTGAAGAATCTGCACTGCTCCCCGTCAGCAAGAGAATCACATTCCGACTCCTCACCCACGCACACAAGGCCCTCCATGACGCAGGACCCAAGTACCTCAACAACCGCCTCGCATTCTACACACCAACCCGCCAGCTCCGCCAGCATCGCCCTGACCAACGTCCCACGCATTTGCAAAGCCCCCGCCGGAGGAAGATCCTTCTCCTACCTAGTGGCCAAGACATGGAACTCCCTCCCCACCCACCTACAGCTGACCCAGGACCATCTCTCCTTCAGGAAACAACTCAAGACCTGGCTATTCGAGCAGTAGCGGACCCCTCCCTTCCCAGCGCCTTGAGACCCTAACGGGTGAGTAGCGCGCTTTACAAATTCCTTGATTGATTGATTGATTGATTGACCTTTCCTTTGCACCAGTAAGAACCATACTTTCCTGTGAAGTGCATTAAAGCTAAAGTATTTCTATATTTGTTTAAAGTACCCATGCTTTCTAGGAGACACACCTTGTTTTATTGAAATTATATAATGTTTCCATTTAAAATGGTTATTTTATGTATATGGCTATCACGTTTAAGTAGTGGCATGCATTGGTTTTATTTGCTGGCTTATTGCAATTAAAAGAAAATTAGGAAATGTAGACATTGCATCAAATTTCCAAGGTCAAGCCTACTGGTATTGTCAGTGCTTGGTTTCCACGCAAACAAAGTAACTTAAGTCATTGCTCTGCTCCAGAAAACCTTTTAAAATCTCATTTCTACATCCTGCAGGAATTTCTTCCCACCCGAGCCACAGCAACGCAATTTATCTGGGCCTTCCTAACTACATCAGAGCTCCCGGTTTCACACAATGCCTCTGCCCACGTGTTGCTCTGCTCAGCTGGAACCTCTGTGATTTGGCAAAGGTACCACTGGAGTAGTTTTGATTCGGAAGGCAGAAGCTTGGCTCAGCTACAGATACTCATGGAATCTCAAGCCAAAAACAAGCATTGGCAATGCAATAGGTCTCGCATTTGCAAGAGTTTAAGCTATTGGCATTGTAAATGACAATGCCTTTTATTTATCAGTTTTAAAAAAACAACATATGAATAAAAGGCATTGTCATTTACAAATGCCAAAAGCTCAAACTTTCGCAAATGCAAGATATAAACACATTGTAAATGCTGCATCTGCGCCCTATGCAGCCTGCAATCTGCGATGCTGTCACGCCCAGTGAAAGTTAGGAGAAGGTAAGAGTATAGCTATGCAGTGCTACAATTAAGACGTTAGTAGTGAACATTTGAATTACAAGAAGGGCATAATTATATATCTTTTTCTCCTAATTTTTGCATTGCCTTCAAATACAGCTGCCCCGCTGGCATGTTAATCCACACAGCAGCGGACGACTGCCACATGTATGCAATGACAGGGTGGGGAGATATTGGGCTCAGCGTTGCAGCATATCCGAGCCCTGGGGGGGGAGCGGTCTGCTGTTAAAAACAAAGGGGCATATTACCAACATGGTGGCTAAGAGAGGTGTTACCTGCCTTGGCTTGACGCTTCTCTTCGCCACTTCGGAAACGCTAGGCTGCACCATATTGCCAAGCATATGGTGCAGCCTTGCGTTTCCTCCTGCGATGGCGATAAGTTTTACAACTTAACGCCAGTGCAGGCAGGGATGGTTTGTTTATGTACAGGAAGGTGTTCCTTCCTGCACACAAACAAAGCTTAAATGCCATTTTGTAATTTACATGTGTGCTGCTTCATATGAGAGTTGGGACCCCCTCTATAGCTATTTGATTGACCAGGGAAAAGAGGGGTTTAGAAACAAAGACATATCAAAATTCCCCCATGGTCTATCCTTACTTTCTTATGTGGCTCGGCTCACAGAGACTAGACAATTAGCCTTCAAATCAGTGCAAGGACAACAAAATATTTTCTTTCATTAAATATTTTTTATTATTTAGTTTTTTTCATTCATTTATCAAAATTATTTAAAACTGTTTTTTTCTTCTTTTTTTGATCTTTTCTTGAATGTGTACATCAATTCATCATTATAGGTAATAATCCAATCAATATAGGTAATAATCCAATCAATTTGAAAGTGCAATGAGACATAACAAAATTATTCCAGACTTCTAAAAGGTGTCATATATTTTTTACAAAAATGAAGAAACCACTAGTACCCTATCTGGCACACACTATCTCACATACACACCACTCATTCATACACATCTACAAACTCCAAAACAATTTCTAGGGTTGAGGTAACACAGTATGTAGTTATGTTATTTCCACGCCAGGTCTACGCGCGTTTCGGTGGGTTCGTACCACCTTCCTCAGGACCAACTCAGAAATGGTTTCATTCTTGCATCATCTTGTGTGTGCAGGGTACCTTGAACTAAATAAACACTGGTCGTTATGTGATCTATTTAGAAGTAAGGGTTGTTCTTTCCTTTTTTTCCTTTTTCCCCTTTCTCCTTTAGAGATATTACACCGGTATCACAGAGCTTTTACGCATGCATCCATATGAGACTGCTTGTTGTTTCCGTTTTTCATATGTAGTTTTCACCTTTGTTTAGTTGGATTTCTTGAGGTGAACGTTCTTGAGTTCCTGGAAATATAGATGCCACTTAAAAGCCAATACTTTTGTCTCTATGAGAGGGGCGCAGGGGCGAGTTAATTCTTACTGTTCTTTTTATGCTTGTTCTTGATTGAACTTATACGAGGTCACAAACATGGTGTTCCTCCATTTCATGTAAGTTCCAGCCTGTCCATCTGTTCAGTGTTTCAGTCTTAAAGTTGTCACTGTTCGTGCCTGTGTTCGCCTCGACAAGCAGCCTCCTGTCCGATCTCCCGCTCCAGACTCGATGCAGCACACATGTAAGTTACAAATTGGCATTTTTAAAAAGAGGTTTGTTTATGTACAGGAAGGGACACCATAAACAAACTTTGGCATTTTGCTTTTTCCATGTGTGCTGCACATGGCAGCACACATGGAAAAAGCAAAAACGAGGAGAAATCAAGCATTTCTCCTCATTTCGCTACCTTAAAAACAGGTCTTATCTGTTCTTAAATCCGGCGTTGACACCTATTATCGCCTCACTTGATAATAGGTGGCAGCCTCGAAGTGAATGGGTGTTGCGGTGGAACGCCCACCGCAACACCCGCTGCACGCCCCCTTACACGATGAGTTTATCATGAAAGGGGCCCTATTACCAAGGCAGCGTTAAGTCAATTAACGTGGCTTTAAGCCAAATTAATTGACTTACCGCTGCCTTGATAATAGGGCGATGCAAATATCGCTGCGTTATCGGCAGAAAAGTGCCAATGACGCGGCGATAAGAGCTTGATAATATGCCCCATAATTAAGTAAAGCTTGTGTGAAATGTAAGCATGCACAACATGGGCAGGACGGAGATGGGGGCTGAGAAGAGCAGGCACAATTAATGTCAGTGGCATGCCCAGAAACCGGAAAGTCGTCCTGCAACTAAATATATTTGCAATTGTTTAGGATTAGTAGACTGAAAAGCCACAGTTCAGGGACATCGTTGAAATGTAATTCCGCACCTCGCTTATCCTGTCACCTGACTGTTGCGACCCAGTTAGTGACTGCGCCAAAGTGCGTGAAAGTGACTCACTGCCTTTCATTTCCTGCCATCTACAACACAGACAGTAACTCCAAAGCTAAAAGAGGCGTTTGGAAATTGTGGGCATTCAGTTGTATCAGAATGTTGCAAATGGAGAGGGCTGATGAGAAAGACCAGCTTTCAGAGATGCTTTGTTTCTGATGTCGTGTACAATCCGATTGCAACATGGGAAATAAAGCATTTTTGAAAGCAGTTTTTTTCCATCAGCCCTCCCCATGTGCAGCATTTTGAAAGCCACTGAGTAAACTTCTCTCCCAGCCCTTGTACTGTGCCGTTTGAGAGATTACAGCAGGAGCCGGGGCTACTTAACTGACAACTTGAAAAGGATACGACGATATATAAATGAAAGAAAGGGGCTTCAGAAAGCGAGAACAAACATAGGGAAACACAGGCAGATGGAGGGGCATATCAATGGAGAGAGAGCTTGGAGGCAATGACTAGAGACGGACAAGGGAATGGAGCGAAGAATAAGTAGGAAAAAAAGAAAAAATCGCAGAAATGCCAGAGTGAGCCAGGAATGACAGGGAGGAGAGAGGCAGGGTGAAATAGGACCTGCACAGACATCCGGCGTTTGGCTTTATAGAGACATGCTAACACGGCACTCTGAGAAGGAGGGGGTGGGGAAATTGGCTTGGGGGAGGGAGAGAGGGCTGTGAGAGGAGAAGCAACGCATCGTGGTGGTCATCTTGAGGTTTACAAATATATTTACAGGGCAGTTGCTAGGGCTCTCAGTCACCATGATCATCATTTGGAGCAGAAATCCCAGCATGCCTCCTCCTGCCTTTACTCTCCATCCTTACACTCTGGAGCTGGGACCAACTTTGAAGTTTAATGTATCGTGCAAGGACAATTAACAGTTCAAACATTTTCATTACTCAACATTGCATGTTTTCAGAAAGCTTCAATGCTCATGGTCTTAATTTAACTGCAGAGATTTTTTTTATCTTAAAATGCTGGCAAAGATTATACTGATTTAAATACCTCGGACTTATTACTGGCTTGAATTTGATTTAGTTATTTCTGCACCTGAAAAAATCACAAGGCTCTTCTGTCCTGGCAGCGAGGCTCGGGTACCCGTGTCCTAGTGGTGCACCGGCCAGGGAGGGGGCCCCTCATAGGGCACTGCGGCCGTCCCTGGCACGGCCAGGTGTGTAGTGTGGTGGAAGGGGAAAAGACACGGACACTAGGACCCGGGAAAGGGAGGAGAATAGACAGGGTTTGGAGATCGAGGGCAGGAGTCGCCTGCAGAAGTAAACGCGAGATTCAATTATCATTACGTGTCCTTGTCGTCTGTGGTGAACAAGGGACACGACAACGTTCATAAGGTGGAGGGAAAGTGTGAGTCACCTCGGAGGGCACCCCAAACTCACCCGTCGGGGGCGGCCGAGTCCTCCTCTGTGGGCGGCAGGAGCTCCACCGTGGCTGCGGAGAGGGGCCGCATCACTGCGGAGGGCGCTGCCGCCGTCCATGGTCCTGACCCGTGCCCTCTGGTTGTGGGCACAGAGATCATCTCCTCGGAGGGCACTACCGCCGTCCATGGTCCTGATCCGGGCACTCTGGCTGTGGGCACAGAGAGGGTCTCTTCGGAGGGCGCTGCCGCCGTCCATGGTCCTGACCCGTGCCCTCAGAGGGTGGGCACAGAGAGGGTTTCTTCGGGGGGGCACTGCCGCCGTCCATGGTCCTGACCCGGGCCCACTGAGGGTGGACACAGAGAGGGTCTCTTCGGGGGGCACTGCCGCCGTCCATGGTCCTGATCCGGGCCCTCTGAGGGTGGGCACAGAGAGGGTCTCTTCGGGGGGGCACTGCCGCCGTCCATGGTCCTGATCCGGGCCCTATGGCTGTGGGCACAGAGAGGGTCTCTTCGGAGGGCGCTGCCGCCGTCCATGGTCCTGACCCGGGCCCTCTGGCTGCGGGCTCACAGAGGGTCTCTTCGGGGGGCACTGCCGCCGTCCATGGTCCTGATCCGGGCACTCTGGCTGTGGGCTCAGAGAGGGTCTCTTCGGGGGTGGGGGGGGGGGGGGGGGGGCACTGCCGCCGTCCATGGTCCTGACCCGGGCCCTCTGGCTGTGGGCTCACAGAGGGTCTCTTGGGGGGGGGGGGGGGCACTGCCGCCGTCCATGGTCCTGACCCGGGCCCTCAGAGGGTGGGCTCAGAGAGGGTCTCTACGGGGGCGCTGCCGCCGTCCATGGTCCTGACCCGGGCCCTCTGGCTGTGGGTACAGAGAGGGTCTCTTCGGAGGGCGCTGCCGCCGTCCATGGTCCTGACCCGTGCCCTCAGAGGGTGGGCACAGAGAGGGCCTCTTCGGGGGGCACTGCCGCCGTCCATGGTCCTGACCCGTGCCCTCAGAGGGTGGGCACAGAGAGGGTCTCTTCGGGGGGGGGGGGGCACTGCCGCCGTCCATGGTCCTGACCCGGGCCCTCTGAGGGTGGGCACAGAGAGGGTCTCTTCGGGGGGCACTGCCGCCGTCCATGGTCCTGACCCGTGCCCTCAGAGGGTGGGCACAGAGATGTCTCTTCGGGGGGGCACTGCCGCCGTCCATGGTCCAGACCCGTGCCCTCAGAGGGTGGGCACAGAGAGGGTCTCTTCAGGGGGCACTGCCGCCGTCCATGGTCCTGACCAGTGCCCTCAGAGGGTGGACACAGAGAGGGTCTCTTCGGAGGGCACTGCCGCCGTCCATGGTCCTGACCCGGGCCCTCTGGCTGTGGGCTCAGAGAGGGTCTCTTCGGGGGGGGGGTGAGGGGGGGGGCACTGCCGCCGTCCATGGTCCTGACCCGTGCCCTCTGGCGCTGGGCACAGAGAGGGTCTCTTCGGTGGGGGGGCACTGCCGCCGTCCATGGTCGTGACCCGGGCCCTCTGAGGGTGGACACAGAGAGGGTCTCTTCGGGGGGCACTACCGCCGTCCATGGTCCTGACCCTGGCCCTCTGAGGATGGACACAGAGAGGGTCTCTTCGGGGGGGCACTGCCGCCCTTCATGGTCCAGACCCGTGCCCTCAGAGGGTGGGCACAGAGAGGGTCTCTTCAGGGGGCACTGCCGCCGTCCATGGTCCTGACCAGTGCCCTCAGAGGGTGGACACAGAGAGGGTCTCTTCGGAGGGCACTGCCGCCGTCCATGGTCCTGACCCGGGCCCTCTGGCTGTGGGCTCAGAGAGGGTCTCCTCGGAGGGCTCTGCCGCCGTCCATGGTCCTGACCCGTGCCCTCAGAGGGTGGGCACAGAGATGTCTCTTCGGGGGGGCACTGCCGCCGTCCATGGTCCAGACCCGTGCCCTCAGAGGGTGGGCACAGAGAGGGTCTCTTCAGGGGGCACTGCCGCCGTCCATGGTCCTGACCAGTGCCCTCAGAGGGTGGACACAGAGAGGGTCTCTTCGGAGGGCACTGCCGCCGTCCATGGTCCTGACCCGGGCCCTCTGGCTGTGGGCTCAGAGAGGGTCTCTTCGGGGGGGGGGTGAGGGGGGGGGCACTGCCGCCGTCCATGGTCCTGACCCGTGCCCTCTGGCGCTGGGCACAGAGAGGGTCTCTTCGGTGGGGGGGCACTGCCGCCGTCCATGGTCGTGACCCGGGCCCTCTGAGGGTGGACACAGAGAGGGTCTCTTCGGGGGGCACTACCGCCGTCCATGGTCCTGACCCTGGCCCTCTGAGGATGGACACAGAGAGGGTCTCTTCGGGGGGGCACTGCCGCCCTTCATGGTCCTGACCCGGGCCCTCTGAGGGTGGACACAGAGAGGGTCTCTTCGGGGGCACTGCCGCCGTCCATGGTCCTGATCCGGGCACTCTGGCTGTGGGCACAGAGAGGGTCTCTTCGGGGGGGCACTGCCGCCCTTCATGGTCCTGACCCGGGCCCTCTGAGGGTGGACACAGAGAGGGTCTCTTCGGGAGCACTGCCGCCGTCCATGGTCCTGACCCGGGCCCTCTGAGGGTGGGCACAGAGAGGGTCTCCTCGGAGGGCTCTGCCGCCGTCCATGGTCCTGACCCGGGCCCTCTGAGGGTGGACACAGAGAGGGTCTCTTCGGAGGGCGCTGCCGCCCTCCATGGTCCTGATCCGGGCCCTCTGAGGGTAGGCACAGAGAGGGTCTCCTCGGAGGGCTCTGCCGCCGTCCATGGTCCTGCCCCGGGCCCTCTGAGGGTGGACACAGAGAGGGTCTCTTCGGAGGGCGCTGCCGCCCTCCATGGTCCTGATCCGGGCCCTCTGAGGGTGGGCACAGAGAGGGTCTCTTCGGAGGGCACTGCCGCCGTCCTTGGCACTGACTGCCCCGTGCCCTAGCAGTGCACCCGCGGGGGGCCGCGTCTCTTCGGAGGGCTCTGTCGCCGTCCTTGGCCCGTGCCATACTCTTGCAGCTGCCGGGGCGGGTCTCCTGGGAGGGCACCTGTGCCGTGTTTTCTGAAACCGGGGCCCTAGTAGTCAGTGCTTAATTTGTGCCGGTGCTTTCCGGTGCTTAGCACCGGCACTTATTTATGAGGGCCGGGTCTACTAACACCAGGCGTCTGCAACTCTGACTGCACGTCATATATGGCAATGTGAATGTGGCGTACGTACATAGGCGTGCTGCGCACCGTCGCACGTAGCCTCAGACTAGACAGTACATTAAAATAAATGATCTCACTTGTGACTCAGCGCGTCACATACTGGTCCAGTGTCCAGACCGTCCAACTCCATTTGTTTACTGCATGAATGAATGTGAATTCAATATGCAGCTGAGCGTGTGAATGACGGTCACGATGCGGATGCAATGCGATTTTTTTTTAAAATTGCTTTAAGCCCTGATTGGGCAGGGGGCTGGATTGGATTCTGCGGGGGAAGGGGTCGGGCTATGCAGCACGCAGCGTGCGTAGATTTTTTTTTTAATGCCACGCTCCGGCACGCACGCACCTGTCCCCACCACGAGCATGAGTCATTAGTGGTTGAGGAGGCAGTACTGAGTTGAGGTGGTGAGTCAGATGCCATTATACTGCAGGCACTGCAACTTAGCCTAGACCGCCTATCTAACATAACTGAAGGCAGGCAGGACAGTGCGCTCCCCCCCTCCCACCACCGCCAGGGAGTATCGGTAAGTAGCCGCCTTAGTTAAGCCATTACATTCCTTGAACAGTTTTTATTTGGTGGGCCGTGTCGTGGACTTGTGGGTGACATCACGTGACAGTCACTAGCGTTGGCGTGGCAGCTCCAGTTTTAGTTTACTTAAACCCGGCCCGGGTTAAGGTTAAGTAAACGGGCTTCGTGGCCGGGCGGCCCTGCAGTGCAGAGCACCGGCCCCTGCCCTCCTTCCGGGCAGTGGCATTATACTGGTCTGGCGCCTCGTGCCCGTGCCGGAAGCATAATTGCTCAGAGCAGGCCTTGGACTCATCACTAGTTTGTTCACTTCGCATTTCACACTTCATACGCATGAAGTGAAGTGAGTGAGCGACCGAGTGACTAGTCCAAGGCCTGCCATGAGCAAGCATGCCACCGGCGCAGGGTACTGTGTGCCCTGTGTGCAAGCACAATGTACAATGCCACTACCCACCCGGAGCCAGGAGGAAAAGAAGGCTGGAAGAAGGGTAGGGGCTGTGCAGTGCTTGCCTTTAACTTTAATTAACCCCAGATTTAGCTGCGCGGCCTACTCTGTAACAACAAATTGGGGGTTGCCTCACGCACAATAACCTTGAGATAGACCGAGCAGCTTCCCATTCATTTCCAGTAGGAAACGGTTTACAGAATACGAGGAGGTCTTTGAATTTGATGAACTCTTGTGGGTGAAGAAGAGAACCGCCTGGTTCTCATTTATCTTGCCAAGATGACATGTATTCATTTGTTATTACTTCATTAGGTTTTAATATTCGAAACGGTAATCAAAATACCGAGAGGCAGTTTAAGGCGCATTTGTCACATTGTTGTGAGGGAATTGAAGGGTGGCATCGCGGTGCATGTATCTTTAAGAAATCATAAGTTCATTTTGCCAAGAACCCAGTTCTGCACACTGGGAAGTTTCTTTGACGATCCATTGTTTCCCGCTGTGAAGTTGGAGTAGATCAACTGACGTGAACCACAACTCCCAGAATGCACTAGATTGCTAAGTGAAAAAATAAGGTCCCTGTGTCATAGGTGACGTAAAGTCGTCTGCTAGCCTGACCCATAATCCACTGTGTTTGAGGAATTATATGCTCGTTGGTGACCATTGTCTACCACTTTCCTGTCAGTCAGTGAAGTTTAGCTGTAGGTGAGAGAGGAAAATAGCGCCACCAGAGGCCAAAGCACTGGTACATCGGCCCGCAGCGAATCTGGATGTCCCAGGGAGTTACCAAGGATATCCAGTGACTGTGGTGTGTGCTTGGCCCCATTCTGTTTGCCAAGGCCAGCTTCCCATATTTTGTGACACTGGGGCTCCTCTTCAGATAAATGGCGCCCACAGAGTAACCTCATGTAAAGCGCTCTTATACCTCTGGGTCTAGCCAGCGCTATATAAAACTCTTAAAATAAAATTAAAATAAAGAGTACACATTCCCCTGCCACGTGCCACTTCTTTTATAATCACACAGCACAGCCTAATTCTCGCTTGCAGGGGCCATTAGCTGGTCCGGGCGGGGTCAGTTCACACATCACCCTTGTCAATGCATCACGGGGCTTCCTTGCACACAAATTGCCGGCTTTGACTCTACGCCAAACAAAATGTAGTTCCTGAAGCTGTTCCTGAAAAGACTGATAAACAACATTTTCACTGATTCAGGGCACTTTTGCACAAGTTAACTGCTGCTAAAACATTGTAAAACAATGCTGGCTCAATGTTGTTGTTTTTACAGAAAGTTGGTAATAGGAGCTGTTGTTTGTGCCAGTCTGTCAAGAGTAAGTGCTGCCCACGCTTGGACCACTGCAGGTGTTTGTTTCTGCAATGTACAGTCGATGCAAATGTTGCTTTTGCACTAGACTGTCAGTGACGATGTTGTTTTTACACTGCTCTTTCTGTCTATGCGTTGTTTTAGGACTGGTTCTTCGGTGGAAAAAAATGTTTTTACACTGGTGTTTCTGTGTAAATGTCATTTTAGTACTGAACTGTCAGTGGAAATGTTGCTTTAGCACTGGGCTGTCAGTACTAAAGTTGTTTTTGCAATGAACTGTAAGTGAAGATGTTTTTACACTTGCCTTCATGTTTGAACATTGTTTTTATAGTGGACTGTCCGTGCAAATGTTGTTTTTACACTGGTATTCCTGTGTACACGTTGTTTTAGTTCTAGACTGTCAGACACAAGTTGTTTTTGCACAGGACTGTCAGTAAAATATTGTTTTTTGCACGTTTCTTTCTGTGTAAACGTTGTTTTAACACTGGATGCCATAAAGAAGTTGTTTTTGCACAGGACTGCCACTGCACAAGTTGTTTTTGCACTGGACTGCCACTGCACAAGTTGTTTTTGCACTGGACTGCCACTGCACAAGTTGTTTTTGTTCTGGACTGTCAGTGCACAAGTTGTTTTTGTTCTGGACTGTCAGTGCACAAGTTGTTTTTTGCACTGGTCCTTCTGTGTACTCATTTTAGCTAATATATTCCAAATTTGTGCTTTAAATGCACTTTTGATGTCATCTTTTTCAAAATGTTCGCAGGGCAGGGGAACCTCCTATCAAAACCTTACTATGAGCAAGGCTCCCTTGCTGAAATTCAGGTCGGGTATTACATCTGAATTTTAGCAGTGCCAGTTGAGGATGTGTGTGGAGCCAATAGAGTAAGTGGGTGGAGCCAATGGAGGAAGTGGGTGGGGCCAGGGAAAAGTAGGTGTGGTCTCCGACCAATACTTGAGCACCTGCACTTCAAAGTTTACAAATTAAGCACTGCTAGTAGTGCTCCTGCAGGGAGCCGGGTCACCGCAGAGGTCTCTTCCATCGCTTCGGACAAAAACGTCTGCCACTAGCGCGCAGATGGATTTTGCGCGTGCGTCCACCGAGGCGCTAGGTTTTGTTTGAAGCCAGTTCCGGGTCTCGCATTTTAAAGGGCAGGGCCGCACCCTTCTCGCTGGCCCCACCACCCCCTTATTTAGTCGGCGCTGTGCAGCTTTCGGACGTCCCAGTGCGAACTGCGAGCACTTAGCCTTCACCTCTGATCCTGTCACAGTGGGTGTGGACGGGGCACTGCCATCCCTCCATCATCCCCTTTGGTTTTGCCTTATGCTAATCGAGTGACATCATCACTACATACACAGTGATTGGCTGCTGATTGATTTACACCCGGCAGTAAGGGCGGGGAGGTATTACCAGACAGCTGACATAAAGCACAGTAAGGTGCTATGAAATTAAGTGGTTTAATACCATGTGGTCTTCCATTTCCCCCTGGGTCGTTTTAGCATTTCTTTAGCATCTAATCCAGCACCTCGTAAGAGCACTTTGTCAGCACAGCTCACTTCATGTGTATTTCACAACTTGTTTCGGTCTGAAACGATGCAGTTAGGTAGTTTTGGCACACACCTTCGGCCAGGCTTTGTTTACCAGTCGCACCTCATTAGGAGTCCAGTGTCAGAGTGCAGAGTTTTTGAAGTGAAGGTGAAAATACATCCTACATTAGCTATCTTTAGTCTCTTCAGGCACAGGGCTTCCCTGGCTTTTTCCATTTCTACTATGTGTGTGTTTTTTCTTGACTTTTAAGAAATCTCTTTGGATGAGGTAATCCCCTCCAGATTCGTCCCTCCTGTACCCTGATTAAAGGAAACTACAGGAACAAAGTGGGACATTAGGATAACACCAAGTGCTAATGAACGTTTTATCCAGGACTTGATATCTAGCTTTCCTATTTCTCTTCCAAAGTAAGGTTTCCCCTCCTGTTCTTTTTTCCTTTGTGAAAAGCCTTTACTCAGGGAAGCAGGGACTCGATTCACTTTCACACTGCTTTAACAGTATCTGTTTTCTTGCTGCTCCCTTCCTGCAGAGTGCAGTTAAAATAAAACCTCAAATTAATTGCATTTGCCGAAAAAAGATATTAATTGGGACTATCGTAAAAACACAAACTGGGTTTTATGAACTGCCTCAAGACCCTACAATAATGTGTCATTAAAGTTATTTTGTACTTCCCCTTTTGCCTTAAAAGTCAGCCAGCCTCTCATCTCTTCGATGATGCTGGTGCCTCTTTATTACCAAGGCTTTATTGCCACTCTGGGATTATCCAGGTGATGTGATGGAGGATTCATAAAGGTACCCAATGCTATCTGACCTATAAAAGTGCCTAACTACAGCGACTTTTTTTATTTTTTTTATTTTAAATAGAGCGCCTAAACCGGACACTTGCAACTCCAAAAATCATTAAGCAATAGCAGTCTGTTACCCAATTTAACAGCACTTTCACAGACCCAGGAAGGACGGAAAGTTGGGTTGGTTTTGCTCTTGTACTGTGACATAGCTGACAAAAGCAGATATTAACATTGGGCATTTCACTTGCTGAGTTTTTTTCTGGTTATGACCATTTTAAGTCTGCTTTATTGTCGTTTTGTGGTGCTCTCCCAGTACAACCAGGAAAGCCCATCTATCGATCGTGCACTTCTAACCCTCTCATCTCTCCCTCACCCTCCACTCCACCCTCATCTCGCACTTCCACTGCCCCTCACATCCCTTCCTCACACTCCCTGTCTCCTGTCTGTACTGCCTGCTCACACATGATGCCTTCCTCAACACCACTACACTCTGAACCACTCCACTATGCCACTTTAAAATATTCATCACCATTGCGCTCCTAACCTCTGCATTCTACACAGCTCTACACCTCTGCACTCTACCTTGCACCACTCCACTCTACCCTACCCTGGATCACTCCACTCTATGCAACTTCACTCTACTCTGAAGCAATCTACTCTATGCTGCTGCATTCTATGCTACTGCAATCTACTCTGCACCACTCTAGTCAACGTCACTGCACTCTGCCAATGACTCTACACCACTTCACTCAAAACCACTTCACTCTACGCCAATCTACTCTGCACCACTGTACTTCACACCACTTCACTCTACTCTGACACTCCGCGATACTCCCCTTTATAATTCCCTACTGCATGAAACTCCACTCTATGCCACTCCACATCACTCTATCCCACTCTAAGGCACTACACTAGTCCACTCTACACAACTCCCTCTGCCACTCCATGCAACTTTACTCCACTCTGTTCTACGACACACTACTCCACTCGACTCCAATGCATCGCCTGAGCATCACCTCCGCACCAGCAAACCGCCACCTCAGCATCATTCAGCATCACCTCAGTCTTCCCTCAGAATCTGGCATCACTTAATTCTCCCCTAGTGTCCGTCCCCTGCTCATGTTGTAGGTCAGGTACTATTTATCAACCTCCATGCCCCCATAACAACAACAAAAAACAAAAGCTAAAACAAACAAGCATTAGAACAGGAAGAAAGAGGTTCCCAGCATTGCAAAGACAAATAAGCGACAAGTCGTTTTTATATGAATTATTTATTTAATAGGGTCGTTCAGTTGTATGTAATGTATTTTTGGTTAAATGTAAGGTAACAAAAATGCTTATAACACTTTATTATAACTTTTCAACATGATGCACAGTACCCTCTCCGCTTGACAACATAGCTTAAAAACATTGGAAAAGCCACTAGTTCTGGCAAACCACTGATAAGGCCCCAAAGCCAAGACCTATTGGCAATACCAATGCTTGTTTTGTAAATAAATCGCTACTGTGGTTAGGAGGCTTCAGGGTGAAATGAATGAAATGAAATGGGTTCTTTTAAAGCGCATGGCTACCCAGGAGGGTCCCAGCGCTGAGTGGAACCAGAGAGGGCAACCAGAGTTTATGGGAAGAGCCCAGTCTTCAGATGCCTTCGGAAAATGAGGTGGTTAGGTTCACTGCGGAGGTGAAGCGGGAGAGTGTTCCAAAGTTTGGCAGCATCGTATAAGAAAAGCCTGCCCCTGCATCTGGTGCTCTTTACTCTGGGCACTTCTGCCAGAAGGAGCGTGTCGGAGCGAAGGTTTCTGGAGGCTTTATATGGACGAATCTAAGCTTTGATGATGGGAGGGCTGTTCCCTTGCAGAGACTTGTGGGCCATGCAGAGGGCTTTGAAGTTGGTTCTCTCCAGCACCGGGAGCCAGTGCAGGGAGCGCATTGAGGGCTTTGCAGAACAACAATGGCAAATACCGGAAAGCAGTCTTGCCGCAGAGTTCTGACCAATCTGAAGCCTCGTGGCCACTGCGTTGGCAGACCACAGATAGAGGGCCTTGCCAAAATCTATCCTAGATAGGATCAGGGCCTGTATCAGTGGCTGTTTTGCTGGGAATGGAAGTAGGGGGAGTAAATCCATATTTTGTAAATCCATATTTTGTAAAGTGTGAGTACTCACCCTTAGGGGTCTCAAGGCGCTGGGGGCCGTCTTGTAAATTAAATGAGCTATTGCCCAGAGTCACACTGGGCAGAGCTGAGCTGCCACCGGAGCTGGGGATCGAACCCTGAACCCTGTGCTCTGACGTCAGCTGTCCTGGCCACAGCACCACACCTCTGCACTCGTACTTTACGGATCATTTTAAGCAGACCATAGCATGAGGCGACTGTCTACCTGGCTTGGGTTTTGAAGGAGAGGTCTTGGTCTGGCCAGATGCCTAAGCTTTTTATTTCAGATGTTGGGACTGGGGCCATCCCCATACAGGCTGACCAGAGAGCATTAATGTTGACACTTAAGTGGTTACCAAGCATCATCAGCTTGGTTTTGTCACTGGTGAGTTAAAGATGGGAAAGACTCATCCACTTAGCCACTTCCTCCAGACAGGAGTGGAGGTCAGTGGGCAACTGGTCAACTTGCTACGACCAGCTGTGTGCCATCAGCGTAAGACACAATGTGCATCCCAAAGGGGGCGACAATGTCCGCTAGGGGAGCCATATAAACGTTAAAAAGAGTTGGGCTCAGGGAAGAAGGTGCTATATTAAAGGCCACTGGAAATATGAGATTTTGCGTCCATGGTGTTTTCCAAATAGCTATGATTTGCCACATTTGACACAATGCTTGGCCTCAGTGGTGAACTCCGCTCAGAGTTTTCTGTGCTCCAAGGAGCGTGCGTCATTCTGAAAAGCTTTGCGGTGAGTCTCCTGCAATGCCCCCCCCCCCCCCCCCCCCTCCCCTCGGTCGCCAATGTCAAGTTGCTGAGTGTGGAAAATCCAACGCTAGACCACCTCCCAGGGAAATTCCAACACAGGTGGTCGCAGTTGCTCACGCTGAGAAACCATCCTCTCGCATGGAGGAAGCGGTCACTAGAGTAGAAAAATCAATTAGAGCAGCAGAAAGAAATAGCGCCCTCTTGCGCTGCGCAATGTGCAGTTTGTGTCGATTTCCCCACACAGGAATTAAACACCCAGCGCTAAAAATCAGCACGAATGGCATGACCTAACGCACTCTGCTGCTTGCGGAACTCTGCCCAGGCTTACACAATACATTATTTGCTACACAATCAGCAGATTGCAACAAAAACATGTATTTCTAGCTCAAATGTATCAAAAGTTAATAGAAACGTGGCTACCTCTGTAGCCACAAAGTGTTAGACTCTTTGCAAAGCTGGACTTGTCGTCTCACAGTTGCTAATTGCAGTATCTGGATATTAAACTGGTACTAGTGAGTGAAACCTTTGCCCAGACCGTGTTAGCATGTGTAAAATACGTCTTTATGTGCTGCATAATTTGCCTTTTCTTGTCACATAATTTAGTCAGTCAACCATGTCGCATAATTCCAGTGTACCTGGACTCTCCCTACGAATTTCCTGGCTTGCTCACCGCGATATGTGGCTTTAGTATTTGTTTCTTCAGTTCAAACGTGTGTTGACAACAGCACGCGCTCAGTGTCTGTCACGGAAGTGAGATCCGTTATCTGGGAACTCAGGTGCAAAGAGCGGCACAAGTGTTTGGACGAGTCCAAGCGCGGCAGGGGAGGCGGCCGCACATATACATACCTTACAGCCTCTTTCTGATTATCTCGTGGCCTCCGAGTCACTTGCAACATTTGCCAGAGTCGTAGGTTTGTGTCGCCACTGAGTGGAGGTCTGTGTCAAAGTGGCACGATCCACGAACCCCCGGCACCGGAATGGTATGAACCGTGATGCTAAACTAACAAATGCCTCACCCTGCGTGGGAAAAACACGGTAGTGGGCGGTTCGGGCAGGGTCGGGATAACCTGTTCACCTGGCGTGTACGTTTGGGGGTGCGTGGGGGGACCGAGGCAAATTGAAGAGAGAACAGGAGGAAGGTGAGAGAAGGGGGTGGAGGCGCCAGACAAATAGTGGTGCACCGTCGCTGGAAGAGTTAAGGCGAATGCACGGGGGAGTGAAAAAAAGGAAGGGGGAAATGTCAGAGGTAGAACCTGCTAAAGGAAGGAAAGTTTGGGGGGCGAGAAAAAATAAGAACCGCTGGGCAAAGGTATTGACTGGGTGGGGTGTCAGACTAGCTGTTAAAGGGAGAAAAGACAGGTTTCGGAGGTCAGAGAAGAACTACGAGCGAGTGAAACGGGGTAAGAGAAGGGAGAAAAGACGGAAGAGCAGAAAACAGAGAATGTGTGTGGAAGGGACACAGGAGAGAGGCAGCGGGACCGGAAAAAAGAAAGGGGGAGGGCCATGAAGGGATGTTGGGGCTCGCCTTCCCGGGCCTCTGTGCGGCCGCAGGCCTGACCGGGAGCCCAACAGCGCCTTGAAGCCCGAGTGAAACTTCCACTGCTGCAGGACACGGAGGAGCCTCAACGCGCCTTGTGGTAAGAGGAGCACAGATGCGCGCTCACTGTTTACTCCGCCCTTCTTTACTTTACAACAGATACATCCAATATACTCTAAAAAAAACATTGTCATTTACAGAGCCAATAACGCTAACTCTTGCAAATGCCGCGAAGTGGCCATACAACTCTACTGCGCTATGCAGGGTTCCACAAGCAGCGGAGTGCATTATGTTGAGCCGTTCGTGCCGAGTGTTTGTCCTGCGCTGAAAAATCTACACGAGTATTTAAACGTTGGCCCAGTTGGTAAGGGACAGATCTCAAATGCAGTCTTATGAACCTAATAAACCAGCTGTGTGCATGGATGTGTCCTCTCAGACCCCGCTTACATTGTTTGCAAGTGCAGTCTGTGGAGTGGCGGCTCCTCTGCTGAGGCGGAGGAGCTTTGCCACTTTGCTTTCAAGCAGTGCGACGAAGGAAAAATAAGATGATAATAACTTGCTCTTTTTATTTCCAGCTGCTTTGTGAGTGGGAGCGGCTGCTCTGCTTTCAGAGCGGGGCAGGAGAGGAGTTTTCTGCCCACTCCAAGTGTGTATGATTACTTGGCCAGCCAAACAGTAATGCGCACTTTGCATGTTCTCCACGCAGGCTGGTTTTGCATATGTGATTAATAAGGTTCTATGACGGAATCCTGCATGCATTTAGCACGCATGCCTTTACAACGCCGCATTTTAACGAACGTGCCTTTGCGATGCATTCCTTTATCACGCAAGTTGTTACAACGACTTGCTTTGTTGGGGGGGCGGGGAGGGGAAGCGCTGGACTTTGGAATAGTATCATTTACTATTCCAACTCCAGTCTGCAGAACAGTAGGGAAGGTGTTGGGCTTAGAATCCAGCACCACTCCACCAATACACCCCCTAAAATAAGTTGTTTTAACGACTTGCGTGGTAACAAAAGGTTTGTTCTATTGCCAGCTTTGGAAAGGCACATGGTGTTGTGGCTTCCTAATGAAGGATGTTTCCCGATTAATAATAACCTGTGTTTGTTTTAAGTAATAGCTTGGTGTGTAGTTGTGCAATATAAGTTACTGAAACTCCATTAAAATGTTATGACGTGTTTATTGAGAAAGACAATATATTGTGCTGGACACAGTGTCTGGAATGGCCAAGATTTGGCTGGAGCAGCGACCATTATGCTATGTATGGCCACATTAATGCTATAATTATGCCAGAGGAGTACACTGAAATGCCAGCCAGAAATGGGCTTAAATAGGCCAAGTAAGTCCACAGTATCCTTCAAATTTGCATTCTAATATGAGGGATAGATCTCTTAATGGCAAGTATGCACAATAAAATGGCAAGCATGGCTATTGTTATGCCATAGATGCACAGCTTATGCCGGGAGGAAGTTAGGTCTAGAGTAGTAGAGAGACATAGACGGTGCAGACAGAGACCTTGATACTAAAGGGGATTTAGGCTGAACGTGTTCCTGACACACGGAGTGCGCTATTTAAAAAAATTGATTACTGATATTGTGAAGACAACAAACTTGATTGTGTTTAAGTGTTGCACTAGCATTAAGGGTGGTCCGCTTAAGCCCCTGGATAACTATTCAAACCCCGTGAGTGAAAAGTGCATCTAAAATTTAGAAAGATTAAATGTGACTCGCTTAGAGCTGGTAAGATGCTATCTCCAGGTGTGAACTGTTTAGATAATTAATTTATAAACTGGCCTTACATTGTAGAGAGGTATTTATACAGTGTTTGCTACTCCTGACGAGGCTTTACTTCATGGGCTGTGTTTGTAAGGACTGTGTTGGACTTGGCCCTTTTGGCAGGTTCACCCCAAAACGTTTTGCTTTTGCCTAGCCTGTTTCTGTAACCTGGTGTTGGTGATTTTAGGCCTCTGCGCACTTTTTCACTGTGGTACAGTGTAAAGTGTGTGAGCTCTCTGTGCATGTGTGGTGAGTAGCCTGCCCTCCCATAGGAATGCATGAGGAATATGTGTGTCCATGGTAGTTCCTGATGTGTGGGGAGTGCAGGCTCGAGTTTGGTATGTGCAAACTCTTGAGATTGAATGCTGCGCGATGATGTGTGCGGCATTCATGTGTCTAGTGTGGAAGTGCCTCTTCTAGAAGTTGGCCTGCCTATGCAGTGAATGTGATTTGACTGTCTGGCTTGTGATTGGCTGGTGTGCCTGGCTCCAGGAGTCAGGATGGGTCTGCCCCGGTGGTGAATGGGGGGATCTGCATGTTGATGATAGGGAGGGGCTGCACCTGGGACCTGAATAGGGCTGGGCTTTCCCTCCACAATGCTGGCACCGCCCCCTGAGGTGTGTCTGATGTCCCTGGCCCATCCTGTGAATAGGCAGAGGGCTGAGCAAAACAAAGTGCTCAGGAACCAGTTGCATCTGGTTCGCCCCTTGCCTGCACCTTTGGAAACAAAGGGAAATGGTGTATAAAAAGAGGCAGTGACCTCATTTAAAATGTTCTTGTTTCCTGACTTGAATCTACCAGTGGCGTGCTGCTGCTGTTGTGGCCCAGGGGAAGGCTTGCCTCCCTGGGCCCTGCCCAGCCCATGGATGCCCTGCCCTGCACCTTGATGCTAAAGGATTTTTTTGGACCCTTCTGCCCTCCTCTCCTGGGAGGACCTTGTTGCTGGGACCCCTCCACCTTGCATGGAGGACTTCCCTGTGCTGAGGAGCTGGTTGCTCCATGCCCTGATGCCCAGGACTTTGTGGATATTTATTGCCTCCTTTTTGCTGGCCTTATGGACTGGAGGCTGCACTAGCACCCCGTGAGCGTTTTACTTTCATTTTTGGGCAGAGCGCTGTTGGTTGCCAAGAAGGAAGGGCTCCTGCCTCGGCCTCGCAGCGCCGGGCTGCAATCCCCTTTGTGGGGATTACCTGCACTTTATTTTGCTTATTGCGGGTGGCACCCCGCTTATATAATTTAATTTCGAGTGCCCACCTCGAGTATGGCCGCTACTTGATTTTCAAACTAGAGTGGGTGCCCACCCCGCGTTTTCACCGCTGCAGCCCGAGCCCACAATAGATTTTACACTGGGCCGCGCTCAGCACAACCCGGAAGCCAGACAAGCCCTGGCTGGGACATGGGCGGGGCTTCCCAGATGGAAGGGAAGCCCCACAAGAGAGAGGAAGCCAGTGGATCTGCACGGGGCTCCCGTATGGTGGAGAGAGCTCCGCACCGAAGGAGGAGATGCCGCTGCCTGAGGGAAGCTCCCGAGTGCCGACACAAGACAGGAGGCGTGCTGCAGTGGCTGGCAGGGCTCCTGTGCAGAGAGGAGAGTAAGCATGGGCGAATTTTGCGAGTTCGCAATCCACGGATTTGCGAATCCGCAAAATTCACATGAATTTGCGTTTTTTAAATTTTTGCGCATTCACGGGTGTCCGCGAGGCGCTTTGCGTGTTCGCGAGGCGCTTTGCGTTTTCGTGGGGTTTTTTTTTGTTGATGGTTAATCACTGCCACCCTCTCGTTTTTATGCCCATCTGCCCTCTGTACCACTCGTTTCTGTGCCCTTCTGCCCTCTGCCCCACTTATTTTTTGTCCCCTTCTGCCCTCTGTCCCACTTTTGTGCCCTTCTTTTCTCAGCCCCACTTAGAATGGCGCCTGCAAGCTGCCAGCGCCATTCTAAAATAGCTAGAAATAGCTTCAACAGGAAGCACTTATAGATAAAAGTAAAGCAGGTGCTCCAGTTGAAGGTCAAATTAAGTTACACAAGCATTAATCACCCCAAGTTTGGGGTGATTAATGATTGTGTAACTGAATTTGAGCAGCACATGCTTTACCTTATCTATTAGAGCTTCCTATTGAAGCTGACTTTTGTAACTATTTTAGAATGGCTCTGGCAGCTTGCCGGCGCCATTCTAAAAGAGTTACAAAAGTCAGCTTGAACTTTTGACCCAATCCGTTCCGCTCGCGGATTTTGCGGGAAATTCGCGAATCTCGCGGATTGCGAATTTACCGAAAATCCGCGAGCAGAACGGATTTTCCGCCCATGCTTAGAGGAGCACCCCGCGTGCAGCCAGAGTCCGCCCGAGAAGCCGTGCAACAGAGTGCCGGAGTCCCCCGAGAGACGCCCCATGAGTAAAGGAGGGCTGGGGGGGGGCTCAGTGAGTTTAACGGTGGAGCCGGTCCCAATCCGGCTCCTTTTCTGAGCGGGCCCGCGTTGCGGGCCGCTCCCATGTGGAGGGGGACTATTGAGTTCTGAGACCCCCGTGAGGGGCCCGGAGATTGAGCGGCCCTGGTTGCCAGTGGGCTGCTCCTACGACTTCAAAAGTGTGGAGAGGGCCAGAGGGTCCATGATTTCGCCCTGTGTTTTGGCCCCACAGTGCTTGGGGGGCATACTTGTTTCAGAGCCTCTGGGCTCCAACTTGGTGCACATTTAATTAAGCGAGCCCGTTTTGGCTCCAATTTGTGTTGTTCCAGAGCCTAGATGGCTCCAGCAGTTGACCCAGAGGGGGCCCAGGCTCTTGCCCACATTCTCGCCTCATTTTTCAAAGCCTAGAGGACTCCAAGGTGCACATTATTTGTTTTAGAGCCTGAAGGGCTCTAAACCTGTGGCGCAGTTGTCCCGGAGGGTCCATGCCACAGTTTGTTTCCCAGCTGCCCAGCAAGTAGTGGGCAGCTGCACGTTTAGGACTTTCTTTCAGGGGACATGTGTTCTTTTGGACTTGGAGTGAGTCGCACTCCCTTCGCCCCTACTTTGGCCTCCACAGCTGCGCAGCACTTAGTGCCAGCTTTAGCATTTAGGCCCTGCTATGGTTCCCAGCTGCCCAGCAAGTAGTGGGCAGCTGCAACGTTTAGGTTCGCGCCAGTGGCGCACCCCTGACTGGCACTGCGTTGGCAGTGCGCCCTCACATTCTAGACACTTGACATTTGAGGCCCTTCTTGAGATGGCCAGTTGGCAAGGGGGGCTGGTTGGTGGATAGGGCGCAAGGCCCTAAATGTGATTTATGTGCTCTAAATTTTGCGCAAGATCATTACCTACGGTGGTCGTGATAATATTTGCCAGTAATGTGCTTTGCCTTTATGCTTGTTTTATACTTCTAAATGTGCTCATGCTTAGAAGGTTGTTTTGCCTAGTAGGTTTATACTAGTGAGGTTATGTGTCCCTGCGTGATATAGGCCTAAGGTGTTTCAGGATTGCGTAGGATGTACTTACCTTTTACCAGGGGCTACTGGTTGTGTTCTACAATTGTTATTTGGTGCTACAATTGTTCTACGTTCTAAGTGCTAGTTCTACCAAGTGCTTATTACTGACAGTGGTCCATGTGACCATGTCCTGCGTAAATAATCCCGTGTGAATATTGCCCGTGCCAGTTGGCACAATGTATATTGTGTGATGTGTTTTGACAATACAATAGTTATTTTCATATAACCTTGTGTGGAGTTCCTTTTGTAGAGTGCCTGGGATGTTGTTGCTGTGTGCGTGCCAAATGCTTTACACATTGCCTCCGGGATAAGCCTGACTGCTCGTGCCAAGCTACCAAGGGGGTGAGCAGGGGTTATCTTGGCGTGTGACTCCCTTGCCCTGACTAGAGTGGTGGTTTCTTCCTGGCTTTGGCGCAAGCCTTAGCCAACCAGAAATCCCAGTTCTAACAGACTGTAAAACTACAAGTACCAGAATGCAAGGGTTTATAAACCTAAATACCAGGATAAACCCCTCGCCATCTAATGTGAGACCATGCTAGACCACTGCACCTACTGCATTTTCACCAGATAACTAGAAGGGTTGAGTGTGCGGTGTAGTGTATGTTTCAGCATTTAAAAATGATAGCCTCGCTGCCTGGTTTAACCCCTTTGCCGCGGGGGTAATTCTCCCTCTGTGCTGGGGGGAGAGTGGGCGCGCACAGCGCCCCGGTGCTCATGACTAGCTCAGCTCGTCACGCAGCACGGTGGCGCTGTGCTCATGACGAGCTGAGTTCGTCATGGCCACACCCGTTTCCTTAGAACATTCAGCACAGCGGGGGAATTATCCACCAGGTGTGAGCGCCGCGGCCGTTATGACAAGCTCAGCTCGTCTTGAGCACAGGGCAACTGTGCTTCATGACGAGCTGAGCTCATCATGAGCACGCATGAGGCTAATAAGTACACCAGATTTTAAGGAGCAGTTCGGAGCAGTCCTGAGCAGTGGAGTGCTATGACATCAACTGGTGATCATGCAACCATGTGTGTATTACGCCATTCCACTGACATACATTTATTGAATACAAAAGTAACACTAAACAAACCAATGGGTAGCATTAAACAGTTTAGATTCAAATGTTGTTGTTTGTGAATTTTATAAGACTGCCTAATCATGCAAATTTTTTCCGCACGGAACACACCTGGAACTCATTTATGCGCCAACAGCCATTTGTTTTTGAGGGTGCTGGTACCCCACCAAAAGGGAGGGGGGCATAAAAGGAAATCACAATCAATCAACGAGGTGGTGTTGTGTTCTTGGTGTGCTGTGGAGGTCGTGCCGTAGTTGTGGTGCATACGATTTTTGTTTTTCGACAGTGTTTGACAAAACGTGTGCGGCTTAGTTGCCAGGCTGGATTGAAAGTTAATTAAATCTGCAAATGTGTTTGGAAAATATCCATAACTGGTGTCAAATCAAGCATCTTAGTATGAAATGCCTGCCTATTGTGATACGGTTACTGCAATTTGAGCGGAAGGCTGCATGGGAAACAGCAGTTAGAGGGTAGTAGGGGAGATATAGTGAAACAAAGCTTACCTGGTAAAAAAAAGCCCACAGTCGCTCAATGCTTTTCCTCAAGCGATGTCTCTGGAGGCGTCGCTGCATGCAAAACCTAGGGTGGGTGTCAGGGCTGGTAGCGAGGCTTGGAGAACAATGCATTACAAGCCTCGTGAGCAACAACAAGGAGAAGCGAAACAAAGCTTATGTTGTACACACACAGTCACTCAATTCTGTTCCTCAAGCCAAGAGTTGACCTGAAAAAATACAAGCATGCTGGTTCATCCGCAACTGGGATGAGCCTCAAAACACCATAAGCTAAAAAAAATAAAAAATAAAAGTTTCACAAAGCAAATGAAAACAGTACTTGGGCCAAGGGAGACTGACAGGAGAAACACTCAGAGGAGCAACAGAAAATTGTATGCTACAGCCAATAGAAACTGAGGGAAAGTAAGTGTCAAGCACACCAACCAATGAAAAGTGAGGGCAGCATGTAAGCTCAGTTTAAGATTTATATTAAATACAATACATTTCACAAGCGACGCGCAATCCCCATCAGAAAGGGCAACAAAAGGGTTTTCTTGGAAGTAGGAAAGGGGATTAGGCCTTCGTCCAGACAATTTGAAAGTGTTGATGTTCAGATCCAAGTAATCGCCGTTACTTAAACCCTCAGAGGGTCTTCATCAGGACGTAAGGGGGGCAACCTGGAGTTTCATGAATTAAACCTTCCATACGGGGAATCCTACGGGGTCAATTAGACAACAAGCCTGATTGCCTATGCGAAGGTCTCAAGGCCACAAGCTACTCTGCTAGGTAATTACAGGGATGGGCTGTGTCGTCACAGACTGCCGCCTGGAGCACAGCTCTGCACCACGTGGGGCTGGGCCATGCCTTCTGGGGCAGCAGGAAGGGCTTTCCTGAGCAGTACCAGGTGGAACTGTTTCTTCCTGAGGAGTTATACCGGACAGACCGCATGCAAGCAGCTTAAGCACTGCCAACTTGGACTTTTATTGTATTTTATGTATTCAGTCACCCCATTTTCACTTGTCATTCTGCACAAGCACTTCCGTCACACTTTGCACATTTGGAGCAACCATCAGTGCAGTGTACATAGACAGCTTCATGCACTTGTGTCATAATGCATGTGTCTGTAGCAATCTTTTCTTGTGTTTTCTTTTGACGTGGAGTGATTTTCTGTCTTGCCATTAAGAAATATTGGTTGTTCAACTGGGCTATTCAGAACACGTGGTCCCTTACTCCTGCGATTTAGCTGGGCTATTCTGTACATTCAGTCCCTTACTCCTGCGATACAACTGGGCTATTCTCGACACAGTCCTTTACTCCTGCGATACAACTGGGCTATTCTCTACATGCGGTACCTTACTCCTGAGATACCACTGGGCTATTCTCTACATGCGGTCCCTCACTCCTGCGATACAACTGGCCTATTCTGTAAATGCAGTCCCTTACTCCTGCGATACCACTGGGCTATTCTCTACATGGGCTCCCTTACTCCTGCGATACAACTGGCCTATTCTGTAAATGCAGTCCCTTACTCCTACGATACCACTGGGCTATTCTCTACATGCGGTCCCTTACTCCTGCGATACCACTGGGCTATTCTCTACATGCGGTCCCTCACTCCTGCGATACAACTGGCCTATTCTGTAAATGCGGTCCTTCACTCCTGCGATACCACTGGGCTAGTCTGCACATGCAGTCCCTTACTCCTGCGATACCACTGGGCTATTCTCTACATGCGGTCCCTTACTCCTGCGATACCACTGGGCTAGTCTATTCTGCACACGCGGTTCCTTACTCCTACGATACAACTGGGCTATTCTGTACACGCAATTCCTTACTCCTGCGATACCACTGGGCTATTCTATTGTGCACATGCGGTTCCTTACTCCTGCGATACAACTGGGCTATTCTGTACATGCAGTCCCTTACTCCCGTGATACAACTGGGCTAGTCTGCTCATGCAGTCTCTTATTCCTGTGATACCAGTGGGCTTGTCTGTACACCCAGTCCTTTACTCCTGCGATACAGCTGGACTATTCTGTATATGCAGTCCCTTACTCTTGCGATGCAACTGGGCTATTCTCTACACACGTTCCCTTACTCCTGTGATACAACGGGGCTATTCTCTACACGCAGTCCCTTACTCCTGTGATACCACTGGGCTATTCTCTACACGCGGTCCCTTACTCCTGTGATACCACTGGGCTATTCTCTACATTTGGTCCCTTACTCCTGTGATACAAATGGACTATCCTGTACACCCAGTTCCATACTCCTGTGATACCACTGGGCTATTCTCTACACGCGGTCCCTTACTCCGTGATACCACTGGGCTATTCTCTACATTTGGTCCCTTACTCCTGTGATACAAATGGACTATTCTGTACACCCAGTTCCTTACTCCTGTGATACCACTGGGCTATTCTATTCTGCACACGCGGTTCCTTACTCCTGTGAACAACTGGGCTATTCTATTCTGCATAGGCGGTTCCTTACTCCTGTGATACAGCTGGACTATTCTGTACACGCAGTCCCTTACTCCTGTGATACAACTGGGCTATTCTGCACACGCAATCCCTTACTCCTGTGATATAACTGGGATATTCTGTGCACCTCCTCCCTATGACAGCGGTTTACAGTATTTCATCTAGGAAGGCATTTGAAAGTCATTATTTGTTGTGTCAACTCTTCATGGAGGTTTCTGTGCGAACTGTTGTGTATCTCAGGTATGCAACCGTTTCAACGCAACTTTTTCAACGCATACTGTTTCAAAGCACACCATTACAACGCAGGATCCTTTACAACGAATGCCTTTACAACGCATGACATTACATAGCAGATGCTATTACAACGCATGCCATTTCAACGTAAGTATAGGTAAGTATATCATTTTATTTAACCTTTTTTTTTAATTTCAAAATTATTTTTAATTAATTTAAAAAATATTAAAAATAAAATAAATGTTCGAGGCATATGGGCTGCAGATGGTACATTATGAATAGATCGCCATCTGGTGTTGGGCTCGGATGATTGCACTTTGTTTTTCTCTTGGAGAGTCTTTTGTATCTTGGTGACTCCTCCCTTAGTTGGTAGTGCGCATGGGCATCGGCTCCATCCTTAGATTGTTTTTTTCCGCCATCGGGTTCGGATGAAGATCGAGGCGCTCCAGATCAACTTCTGAAGAAAGTGATTTTTCGGCGCGTATTCCCTTTCCAATTCGACGGTATTGTTAGCGAACGCGTTCTTTTCCATTCCGACGCGTTACAAATTCAAAATAGAAGAGAAAAACTTGGATCTACGTCGAGGAACAAGAGACCTTTCTCGGCGCAGTCAAGCCCGGAGTCCATGGAAAGGACTCCATTCAAAAAATGTCCATCGTGTGGTGCTAAGTTCCCACACAAGGACCTACACGAGGTGTGCAACCTCTGCCTATCGCCTGAACACGAATCCAGGGACTGCGAAGCCTGCGCAGCATTCTCCTCCAAGCTAACGATCAGAAATCGTCGAGCTCGAAGGCACGAGGCTTCCAGAATGCAGGCGGAGGCGATCCCGGAGCTGTTCGGAGACGAACAAATCGAGGAAGAAGAGGACCAGTCGGGGTCGGAAGGGGACCAGTCGGAGGTTGAAGAACTCTTCGAGCAACAAACCGTGAGTGACGACGTCCCCTTACCGAAAAACCGACCCCGTGCGGTAACGACCCCGCCCTCGGGCCCGGTCAAATCGCTGAAAAAAGTTTCCGACGCCCCGCCTTCGGGCCCGGCAACGAAACCGAAACTGAAACCGAAACACTCTGAATCCCACCACGTCGGATCCGAGAAAAGGGCGTCATCGACTTCGACACCGAGGCGGCATATAAAGGAGAGCTCGGTATCGAAACATTCCATGTCGAAAAAGAAATATGATGTATCGCCCAAAAGACACTCGATACCCAAAAAGTCGGAATCGAGCAGACATTCGGTGTCGAAACCAGAAAGATCTGAGGATCGAAAACAAAAACAGCTCTCGGAACCAGGACCCTCGGTACCGATTCAAGAGCAACAAACAGATCCCAAGCAAAAGATCTTGTTTATTGACCCACAAACTGGGAAAGTGGTCACGAAGAAGAGAAAGAGTGAACAGTCAGAAGATAAACCTCTTCCTCCAAAAAAGAGAACAATGGGGACGAACATAACTCCTCCTGCTTCTCCTCGTCCTAAAGACACACCCTCTTCTCCTACTCCTCACAATAGGCCACATATTCCTACACCCTCCACACCAAGACCAGCTACACCTCAGTCAGATGTAGACAGTGATATAGGGGAGGGAGAACCTCAAGGGGATGATGAATCTATCCAGGATGAGGAAGATCCATGGGAAAATTACGATGTAGGGTCAGATGAGGACAACGACCCAGAGCTATACCCCTCAAAGCCTTCACCACCTGATGATAACACAGGTTTTGTGCAGCTCATTAATAGGGCAGCAAAATATCACAAACTAGATATGCACACAGAACCTCAGATAGAGGATTTCTTGTTAGAGACTCTACCTAGTGCACAGAGAACATCAGGTACTCTTCCTATGCTAAAGGGTCTTCTCACTCACACAGAAGAAATATTCGAAAACCCAGTGAGAGCCAGGGTGTTAAACCCAAGAATCGATAAAAAATATAAAGCGGCTCCAAAGGACCCAATATTTATTAGAGGGCATGTACCTCTAGACTCGCTGGTGGTCTCAACCGCTCGTAAGAGAGCAAACTCATTATCCACAGGAGAGGCTCCTCCACCAGATAAAGAGTCGAAGTTAATAGATGCATCAGGCAAGAGAGTAGCATCACAGGCAGCAAATAGCTGCCGTATAGCTAATACACAAGCTCTACTCGCACGTTACGACAGGGCACATTACGATGAGTTAGAAAAACTTCTCACACATCTTCCTAAAGAACATCAAAAGAAGGCAGACCAATTAATTCAGGAAGGTAAAATAATAACTAATACTTCCATTAAGTGCGCGTTAGACGCAGCAGACACTGCAGCAAGGTCTATTAACACTAGTGTCATGCTAAGAAGGCACGCATGGCTCAGAATCTCAGGATTCAAACAAGAAGTTCAAACAGCCCTACTGAACAGACCATTTGATCAGAAGACATTGTTCGGTTCAAGTACAGATGAGACATTAGAAAAGATGAAAAAGGATACAGAAACGGCTAAGTCAATGGGAGCATTGCAACAGCCAACGCACAGAGGTTCCTTTCGTAGATCCACCTATAGAGGGGGCTCAAAAAACACAGGAACAAATCAGCAATCCACATCTTTCACACCAACATCACCCAGAGGTAATTCAAGAGGTAATTACAGAGGTAACAACAATAAGGGTAGAGGCCGCGGAAATAATAACAACCGCAACGCCTCAACACCAAAACAGTGACTTCATAGATCTCCCCCCAGACCACATAACACCGGTCGGGGGACGTCTATCACAGTTCCTACCTGTCTGGGAAGACATCACGTCAGACAAGTGGGTGAGACAAATTATCCAACATGGTTATTGCCTAGAACTCACAGCTACCCCGCCAAACATCCCCCCCAAACAGCGCCCAATGAGTCAGGATCATTTGACATTGTTAAGAGAAGAAGTGCTAGCACCTCTACAAAAGCATGCAATAGAGAAGGTCCCAAAGGATCAACAAGGAACAGGAGTATACTCTCTATACTTCCTGATCCCCAAAAAGGACGGGTCCCTACGACCAATATTAGACCTCAGACCTCTCAATGCTTACATAAATTCGGAGCACTTCCACATGGTCACGCTCCAACAAGTACTCCCTTTACTGAAGCAAGGGGACTTTCTTTCTACACTGGATCTAAAAGACGCTTACTTTCATATCCCAATTCACAAAGCCCACAGAAAATACCTAAGGTTTGTGTTAGAAGGACAACACTACCAGTTCAAGGTCCTTCCGTTCGGTGTCACAACAGCACCGAGAGTTTTCACAAAATGCCTAGCTGTGGTGGCAGCACACCTAAGAAGACAACAAATACATGTCTTCCCATACTTGGACGATTGGCTAATAAAGGCCAAATCCAAGGAAGAATGTCTTCACAACACACAGAAGACAATTCAACTGCTGCACCACCTAGGGTTTACGGTGAACTACAAAAAATCACACCTGCAACCAAACCAGATCCAGCAATACCTGGGGGCTACAGTAGACACAGAAAAGGCAATAGCATACCCCAACCCAATCAGAGTACAGACAATGGTCGGGTTAATACAAAAATTTCAACCACAACACTCACTACCAGCACGAGTGTTTATGCAACTATTAGGCATGATGTCCTCTTGCATACTGCTAATACCACATGCCAGACTACAAATGCGTCCACTACAAGAGTGTCTAGCGACACAGTGGAATCAGGCTCAAGGTCAGATTACAGATCTGGTGTTGGTAAACGACCGGACGTATCGCTCTCTGAAGTGGTGGAACACAGAAAACATTTCCAAAGGACGGTCGTTCCTAGAGCCAGTTCCACAAGTAATAATAACAGCGGACGCATCGCTCTCCGGATGGGGAGCGCATATGGACAAATACACAGTACAGGGGAAGTGGAGTGCGCAGCAAAAGAAGCTGCACATCAACTACCTGGAACTGTTAGCAATATTTCTAGCACTAAAAGCTTTCCAAATGCAAATAACAAACAAGGCAGTCCTGATCAGAACAGACAACATGACTGCAATGTATTATATTCAAAAACAGGGGGGGACACACTCTCTCCAACTGTCCAAACTAGCACAGGACATATGGAGATGGGCCATTCCTCAAAAAATCTACCTGTTAGCGGAACACCTACCAGGAATTCAAAATCAAATAGCAGACATCCTAAGCAGACAGTCAGAACAAGTTCACGAATGGGAACTGCACGACCAAATACTACAGCCATTCTTCCAAAAATGGGGGCAACCAGAGATAGATCTGTTTGCAAATCATCAAAACGCAAAATGCAAACAATTCGCATCCAGGTACCCACACCAAAGGTCCCAGGGCAATGCACTGTGGATAAATTGGTCCAACAAATTTGCTTACGCGTTCCCTCCTCTACCACTAATTCCACTACTGGTGAGGAAACTGCAGCAGCACTCAATGACAATGATACTAGTGGCACCCACGTGGGCAAGACAGCCGTGGTTCACCACGCTGCTACAACTCTCACAAGTACCACATCAAAAGCTAAGATTATTACCCATGCATCTTACACAGAACCATGGAGAAATAATGCACCCAGATCCCAAACAACTGAACCTAGCGATCTGGCTCCTGAGGTCATAGAGTTTGGGTATTTAGATTTACCACCAGAATGCATGGAAATCATTAAACAGGCAAGACGTCCTACCACCAGAGCATGCTATGCAGCAAAATGGAAGAGGTTTGCTATACACTGTAACAGTAAGCACATCAACCCTCTGGACGCATCCACTAAACAAATCATTTGCTACTTATAACACTTACAACAATGTAATCTAGCATATACATCTATTAGGGTTCATCTAGCAGCCATAGCGGCGTACCTACAAAACAGACAACACCTGTCATTGTTTAAAGTACCAGCAATTAAAGCTTTCATGGAAGGACTCAAAAGAGTCATTCCACCAAGAAGACCACCTTCCCCAGTCTGGAATCTCAACATAGTGCTTACCAGACTAATGGGGCCACCCTTTGAACCTATGCATAGGTGTGAAATACAATTCCTCACATGGAAGGTGGCCTTCCTCATAGCTATCACGTCACTTAGAAGAGTAAGTGAACTGCAGGCTTTTACGATTCAGGAACCATTTATGCAGCTACACCAAAATAAAGTGGTTCTTAGAACAAACCCAAAATTCTTACCAAAGGTTATTTCAGCATTCCACATCAATCAGTCAGTGGAATTACCGGTTTTCTTTCCAAAAACACAAACAGTAGCGGAAAGAGCCCTACATACACTGGATGTTAGGAGGGCCATATTGTACTATATAGAGAGAACACAAACTTTCAGAAAGACAAAACAGCTATTTGTTGCGTTTTCTACCACACATAAAGGCAATCCCATCTCCAAAGCGGGCATTGCCAGGTGGATTGTAAAATGCATTCAAATATGCTATTTAAAAGCAAAGAGAACATTAACTGTTCCTCCTAGAGCTCACTCTACACGTAAACTAGGGGCATCTATGGCATTTCTGGGAAACATTCCACTAGATGACATATGCAAAGCGGCTACCTGGGTTACACCGCACACTTTCACAAAACACTATTGTGTAGATGTGCACACAACACAACAAGCTAGAGTGGGACAAGCAGTATTAAAAACATTGTTTCAGACAGTTGCAACAGACACGGGCGACCACCGCTAGGGAGAGAACTGCTGTATAGTCTATTCATAATGTACCATCTGCAGCCCATATGCCTCGAACGGAATATGCTACTTACCAGTATGCATCTGTTCTTGGCATAGAGGGCTGCAGAGTGGTACATGCCCTCCCAGCCTCCCCGGAAACCTGTGTCTGTTCCAACACTATCTTATTTAGATACACTTACATGGGCACTCTTATCTGTATTATACTATACTACTCCATCTAACCCTACTATGGCAAAACAATCTAAGGATGGAGCCGATGCCCATGCGCACTACCAACTAAGGGAGGAGTCACCAAGATACAAAAGACTCTCCAAGAGAAAAACAAAGTGCAATCATCCGAGCCCAACACCAGATGGCGATCTATTCATAATGTACCACTCTGCAGCCCTCTATGCCAAGAACAGATGCATACTGGTAAGTAGCATATTCCTAATTAAACACATTTTATATACATAGATTGGGTTTTGGGGTACAGGGGTATTTTTAGGGTTCAGGGCTGGGTTTGGGGTACAGGGGTATTTTTAGGGTTCAGGGCTGGGTTTGGGTTTTGGGGTACAGGGGTATTTTTAGGGTTCAGGGCTAGGTTTGGGTTTTGTGGTACAGGGGTATTTTTAGGGTTTAGGGCTGGGTTTGTGTTTTGGTGTACAGGGGTATTTTTAGGGTTTAGAGCTAGGTTTGAGTTTTGGGGTACAGGGGTATGTTTAGGGTTCAGGGCTAGGTTTGGGTTTTGGGGTACAGGGGTATTTTTAGGGTTCAGGGCTGGGTTTTGGGGTACAGGGGTATTTTTAGGGTTCAGGGCTAGGTTTGGGTTTTGGGGTACAGGGGTATTTTTAGGGTTCAGGGCTAGGTTTGGGTTTTGGGGTACAGGGGTATTGGGGTTCAGGTTTGGGTTTTGGGGTACAGGGGTATTAGGGTTCAGGGCTAGGTTTGGGTTTTGGGGTACTTTTAGGGTTCTGTTTAAAAAAAAAAAAATTTAATAAATTAAAAAAAATAATTTTAATATTTTTTTTATTTTTTAATAATAGTTCTTTATTAATAATAGTTCTTTTAAAAATAAAATTAAAGTAATTTTTTTCCCTAAACTATCCAGCACTTACCCTACTATTACTCTCCCCTGGAGTTAGAATATTATTTATAAATACCTAAACTATTTTTTAAAATATATATTTATAAATAAATTTAAAATTAATTTAATGTTTTAAATTAATTAAATATTTATTATTTTCATTTTTAATAAAATAATATACTTACCTATACTTACGTTGTAATGGTATGCGTTGTAATAGCATCTGCTATGTAATGTTATGCGTTGTAAAGGCATTCGTAATGGTGTGCGATGTAAATGTATGAGATGTAACGTCATACATCCATCGCCCTCAGCCTGTGTACTTGTGTCGAACACATTGCATGCATTTGTAGAAATCCCTTCTGGTTGTGCTTTATGTTTATGTTGAGGGATTTTCTGTTTTGCCATTAAGAAAGTAAAATATATAGACCCCCGCTGAGAAGTGTCGGTACGCCTGTTAAAACGGTATAGACCCCTGCTGAGAAGTGCCGCTCCTCGTGTTAAGCGTGCATAGCCCCTCCTGAGAAGTGCCGCTACTCATGTTAAAACCGTACAGACCCCTGCTGAGAAGTGCCGATACTCGTGTTAAGCGTGCAGAGCCCCAGATACGAAGTGCCGGTACTTGGTGTTGAACGTATAGAGTCCCAGATAAGAAGTGTTGGTGCTCTGTTCTGGGCCACTGAAAGCGCCCCCCCCCCTCCTCACCTGCCCCCTGCAGCCTGAGCAGCGGTCCGGCATGTTCACTGGGGTCCACGGAGGCTGCGGACAGGGTCGGGGTCCCCTCGGAGGGCAGTGCCACGAGGGCAGAGGGCCCAGACAGGAGGACCGTCACCTCGGGGGGTACTGGCCCGTACCCCAGTGATGCATCCGGCGCGGGCTGTGGGTGCAAGGGCGGTAGGTCCATCGTCCCCGCGGCGGAGAGGATCTCCTGGGAGCGCTGTGGCATAGCTTCGGACGCCGCTCTGCTGCACAGGTGAGTGACTGCCTGCTCGTTATCACGTCTGCCTCTGCTGTGCTGAGACGCGCCTTTTATGGTGCCCAGCAGTTACTCCACACCCATTACGGAATAGCATTCAACTTTTTGCACTACTGGGAATTCCCCACATCACCGGTCGCGCGCCTGCGCCTGCCGTGCTTCCTCCGCCTGCGCTCGTGTTGGAGGTGTTACTCTTTACCTGCGCGGAGGGCGGGGCCTCCTCCACCTGCACAGAGCGATCCGCTGTCAGCCCACCCGGCCCGTGTGCACCTGCTGGGCTCGTCTCCCAGGTGGGGGAGGGAACTATGACGTCGCTCTAATGTCCTGGTCTAATGCTGTTATAGTACTTTAGTGAGCATGCACAAGGAATGAATGAAATGCATAAGTAATCTCCCCCCCCCCCCCTCCCACCAGCCCCTCCCCACCGATGAACCGCCACTCGACCACTTTTATCGGGATGAGCATCAAGCGCTGGGCGGCCTCTGGAAGGACGCGGCCAAAGAAACTAGAAATAGTCAGCGGCGCGCATAGCTGCCAAGTTTTCTGGTTCCCTATGTGTGACATGTACTTGTTTTCGGAATGCTTGGGGGTGAATGTGTGACTCTATGCATGACCCTTTACCACGAGTAAAACGAAACCGCAATATCTAAAACCAACCAGTAATGTCTATATAATGAGATTCATTCAATGTTGGGTTTCATCAGCATGCGCTGCTCTGGCGCGACCTACAGTCGCCGGTTTATCTGACTAAGGGAGAAAGGACATGGCACTCGCGGACAGGAGATGTGCACTCCCTACACGTGCACATCTGTCCCCGCGCGCGCGCATGGCGCCTTTTAACTTTCCAACAATCCTAGTTAGTTTTATTGTGCTGAAGCCACGCCCCCGCTCGGAGGAAAACAACTCTCTTTCTAGCCCGGCACCCCATACGCCAGAAAGATGTCACTTACGGTCAGCAGTGCAGCTGACTGAAGTGAGCCTTCCATGTTTTTGTGAATCGCAATGCCAGAATGCTCTGTTTTTAGGCTTCCTGTTTTGTGATTACTTCAGGAGACGCAGCTGTGAAACGTGACCCATACTTCTGGACAATCCTAAGAGTGACTTGTTGATGTAGAAGCGAGATGAGGCGGGCACGCATTTATAATATCCAGCGCCCCCAGAGTGTGGGAGCATTGTTTTTCTTCCGGTGCGAATGTCAGCGTGACCCAGTAACAAGTTAGGATGGAGATCAGGTAGATCTGATTAGTACCTCGCTTTGAACAAACATTTGCAATGCAATAGGTCTCGCATTATTAACGTTTTAGCTATTACTATTAGCATGGCTAAATAATGTAACACCATTGGCTCAAACTTTAATAATGCGAGACCTATCTTTGAAGATGAAAAATGGGAAGTTGACACTTTATAAGAAAACTAAACGGAACTGGAAAACAAACTATAGAGGGCGACAAGTATGCTTCATAATGATGAGAACAACGAAAACGAAAAGCACAACAGAGATCTCTCGTCTGTAGCTCTCCTCTGCAGCGATTCTCAACGCGTGATTGGTTGGCTTTATCTGCTGTGGAGGCTTTTATTCTGGTTTCAAAGTTCACAAATTCAAGCTACGTAAAGCGCTAGTTTGAGGCTAGACTCATGCATTTCTAAAGTTTATTGTTACTGCGTTAAGTCCACACTATAACAATGTGTCAGAGGTTTTCGTCTTAATGGCTGCAAATGAAGCAAAACCAGTGATGGCTTTCAATCATGATTGCGGAATTATGGCACTGATAGCAGCTATATTCTTTTCTTGACACTTTTTTAGACCAAGGGAGTAACACAGGCCCTTGGGGGGAGGGGGGGGGGGAGAGGACACCGGTTTGGCGGGGGTATGCCTTCATGAGGCTCCAAGCCCTTCACAGGGTCCCCCATTCAGCCCAAGGCTGATGAATATATGAGTCACGGGGGCCCCTCCTCTCATTCTGCAGGGGGACCATATTATTTTGCGTTATGCCACTGTTGTAGAATGTGCATGAAGCATTCGTTTGCGTACATATATGTACACTTTCGATTGGAATCGCAAAGTATGTAGTACAACTGTATGTAATATTGTTATGCAAGGAAGGACTGTGTATTGGGTTCAGGATAAAGTCTTAAGGATTTGTTACGAGTTGCTCGGAATAGTCCGACCGATGCGCAAACTCCTGTTAATGCGTAGGTTAGAATTAGAAGTTTGAGGGTATTTATCGCATCCAATAATTATCGGATGTGGTAAGTCAACATTCATTACAGTGCAGGAGGCCAAACCTGCTGAAATGTAACAGAGAAAAAACGTATTTACCATATCACACAGATTTTGGCGAATTAAACACCAAAATCTGCATGTTATTTCCAATGAGCTCGTAATAGGTGTTACTTATTGCACCCGATAAGTACCATACCCTGTGGTGCCGTCATTTGTCAGGGGCAACAAACAATGCCTTAACTTGTAATCAGACCCTTAGCATCCATGTAGAGATCCTCCTAGGAACCATTGATGGAGATAAATCAATAGTGAGACAGTAAATTACAAAGATGTTTGGACCTTGGAATTAAAAAGAGCAGAGGTATTCGTGATGAGAATGGTAGCAGAACCTTTAAATGACTTACATTTAAATATATGGTTACAGCTCAAGAAAAATCAGAAATACTTCTATTATGTGACTGTTTATTACAACTGCAATAACTATAAATCAAATATTTTTGACACCCCAATTATTCCGTCATTTTAGGACAATGATTTATCAATAATAATGCTTTAATAGCTAATTTATTTTCGTTTTAACAAATAATGGGTAAGTGTTAGATAGATAGATAAAGAAGGAGAGGGGTGGAAATTTTAAAGCTGACATCCCAGTTGCAAAGAGGAGAAAAGCTACAGTGACATTTAAGGCAGTCGTATTTGAGCACGAAGAATGCTCAATTTTGTTTTTGCTTTTTTTGTTTACAGCTTACTGGTTTGAAGTCCGACTGTGCAAACTCTGTTTGTTTTGAGGGTTTCTGGGCCCGTATTCTCTTGACATTGCACATGACTTTCAGAGTAACCTTGAACAAACCATTGTCTTTGGTCTAAGTCCTAGGTCTTTGAGACACTCTTCTCTTCGATGAAAATAGCTATATGGTGCAATGGTGGTGGATAGAAAATTAATTTTAAGAGCATGGAAGTCCAAAGTGAATTCAGTTTCTGAGGACGTGGTACCACGTTTAGTAATATCAGCTAGAGAACAAGGATAGAAGAGTTAGGGGACAAGGACCAGGTGTCACCCTTCAGTGAACTTAATGTGTAGATGGAGAAGGCACTGTCGTATATTGATAGTGGTAGTTTAATGTAATAGTGAAGTGTGCTGGTGCCATTTTCTGCTCCAGAGTGTGTGTTTTAATGTGTAGGCAGAGGCCCCACAGGCATGTCCACTCGTCCATGGCTGTACAACTCACAGCCCTGAGGAGGAGAAGGTTTGTAACAAGTAGAAGCCCATGTGGTGGTGGCTGATGGTAGTTGAAAAGGAACAAGGAAGGTTGAACACTCCTGTCTCCCGTTCACGGCAGGAGTGAACCCTGCTGGTGTGTCTGCAGAAACCCTGTACCTGGCAGAGGGCTGGTGGTGTGGGCCAGGTCCTTCACTTTCCCAGGCCCTGCTGCAGGGTTCATGGGTGAGCGGAAAGGCCCATAACAGACTCTTGTTTGTGGGGATAAAGAGTTGAGGTTGGGCATAGGTTTGACAGTGCTGCTCCTTCGCAGCATTGCGCACTTGTTGTGGAGCCTATTTCTATTTTATTTGTGGTAGTGAACAGATGGAGCCATGCATAGATGGTTGCAATAGTGCACTTATAGGCGTACACAACTAATTTGTGGGGATGCACTGTTATTAGCATTAGTGATGAGCTGGAGTAGTGCACAGCGCATAGTACCTGTAATGGTTTCCAGTCTGGTTCCGCAGGAGCGTCAGGAATCCGGAGAATAATCCTCAGCCTTCCCCTACGGCCTTTCGACTCCATCAGACTCTAGAGTACCGAATGGCTCACCAGGGGAAAACAGGGAAACAAAACAAGGAAAGGTCGGGGAAGACAGTAGGTCTTGACTGTGGACTTCAGAGTGGACGTTTGGAGAAACACAGACTGTAAGGAAAGAGGATATTACCATCTACACTTAATAACGGTATAATGGATTTGCACAATAGTCTAATACATAAATAAGAACATCACCTACCACATCTAAACATCTGAACTGTTGGATATGGTGGAAGGGTAGTAGAAGGTGTTCGTGTTTCTGTGCGCAATAAGACAAAAGATAATCAAAACTCTTTTCCAACCTACTTATCGTGTAAAAAAGGAAATAGTGTAGAAATCTCACTGTGCTAGTTTCTGGGTAAATCTGGAAGAACATTCAATTCTCCTCTCAGGGCTGGATACGTGAATACGAGTCTTTACCTTCCAGTATGTACAAGATTATCTGCCACATAAGATTCACAATTAGTTTTCCAATCTTGTAACTCACCCTGATATAGTGTAATGAAATCAGCGCAAGGCGCTGTTACTGTGTTTCTTGTAGATGAGTCCTGAAATCACACCACACTCTGGTCCACGCAAGTTCCCCGAAAGAATACCAAAAAGGGGGGTAAATGGTGTGAGGAAAGACACAATGGGAGTCAGCTAGGTCAGGGAACCAGAACACTATTTTACGGCAGTGCCCGGCCGGATGGCGGGGAAAGACCCGGTCACCGGGCGGAGCACCAGGAATGGGGGCGAGTATGAGGTTGCAGTGCCCGGCCGGATGGCGGAGGCAGACCCGGCCACCGGGCGGAGCACCATGGATTTGCTCGGCAGTGCCCGGCCGGATGGCGGAGGCAGACCCGGCCACCGGGCGGAGCACCAGGGTTGGGGGAGAGGAAGGAGCGACTGTGCCCGGCCGGATGGCGGGGAATAGACCCGGCCGCCGGGCGGAGCACGAAATACGAGAACTAAATATAAACAACAAACACGGATTGAAATAATCCTAAATAAGGGACAAAGACAAATAACACAACACAACATAAACTAACTGTGACGAGAAGGGAAAGGGCGGCAAGGTTTACAGGGGGATAGCTGCAGAAAGCCGCCAAACAAAACCACCCTCACGGAGGAGGTGGCCGGGAACAAACAGGATCGAAGTAACAACGAGAAAACCGGAAGTCAGGCAAACTGAATCGGGACAGAAGTCAGGCTAGATGCAAGAACGCAAAGCGGCGTTCCGATGATCTAGGCGTCTTATATAGTGTCATGATTAAAGTTACAGTACGAGTGGGATGTCGGGGCATGACAGTACCTTGCGGTACGGCACAGTTGGCTATATTGGACTACATGGTAGTGGTAGAGCACATTAGGAACACTGTATAGGTGTAGTAGATGCCAGATGTGGTAGAGCACAGTAGGAACACCGTATAGGTGTAGTAGAGGGCAGAGGTGGTAGAGCACAGTATGAACACCGTATAGGTGTAGTAGAGGCCAGATGTGGTAGAGCACAGTAGGAATACTGTATAAGTGTAGTTGAGGCCAGATGTGGTAGAGCACAGTAGGAACACCGTATAGGTGTAGTAGAGGCCAGATGTGGTAGAGCACAGTAGGAACACCGTATAGGTGTAGTAGAGGCCAGATGTGGTAGAGCACAATAGGAATACTGTATAAGTGTAGTTAAGGCCAGATGTGGTAGACCACAGTAGGAACATCGTATAGGTGTAGTTGAGGCCAGATGTGGTAGAGCACAGTAGGAACACCGTATAGGTGTAGTAGAGGCCAGATGAGGTAGAGCACAGTAGGAACATCGTATAGGTGTAGTTGAGGCCAGATGTGGTAGAGCACAGTAGGAACACCGTATAGGTGTAGTAGAGGCCAGATGTGGTAGAGCATGGTAGCAACACCGTATAGGTGTAGTAGAGGCCAGATGAGGTAGAGCACAGTAACAACACCGTCTCGGTGTAGTAGAGGCCAGAGGTGGTAGAGCACACTCAGGGGAATATACAACTGTATAAGGGCTCATCTGCTTGTGATAGATTATGGTTGTGTAGTCCACGGCCATGAATAGTACTTTACACGGTGTACCCATGAAGTGCCCCATCAGGGTGAGGCCTGTGTTGTTATATTAGTGTACACAGTTTTCAGTACTGCATAGTTGGTAATCATGCACAACAGAACAACTAGCGCTGCCAGCGAGATTTGTCAAATTCGAGACACTGTTATGCACCGGAGACCCTTGTGAATATTATGCAACCCACGCGCTTTAGGTCCATATTCGGAGGACCCTTAAGAGCAACCACAGACCTTTGATGGATTATAGAGACGTGGCTTGCACACCTGCTTGTCTCATTGGCGCACGTTCCACCGCAATGTGATTTATTAATTTTTTTCCACACAAGTCATGAACTGAAGGATCAGCAACAGCCAGAGACTAAGCTTAGCGTGGGCTGTGTTATCCTTTTTATAAAGCATCATTTAGATTTGTCAACACACCCTAGACTGTCAGCTCCTAGGGGGCCACTCCTCCATCATCAGTTTCTAAAGCATCTAGACAGGAGCAATACAATACCCGGGATACAGACATCAATTGGCACACCCCAGCTGGCTGCTTCCCTCTCCAAACTGTTGCACACTAGAGTTCACTCACTGTACACTTTCACAGGGGTGCTGGAGGCGTGGGGCTCATGGAAGCCTGTGTATCAGCCCTAAACCACACTACTAGAAAAGGTTAGGACCCGTTTCGGTTATATCTGTGTGGGAGGGGGTGGAGGGCAGAGTCAGGCTCCCAAAGGATTAAGAGAGAGGATGTGGTCCGACGGCCAGAGCTGCCGAATTTGGTGCTGGAAACCAGGGTTCGAGCCTCGGGGTCGCGTCCCACATCCTGTAATTCTGGGCAAATCACTTAATCTCCCCGTGCCTGAATGTGTAAGTAACTGGTGCTCATAGTAAAGCATTTCAATACCTTCGGGTAGAGTTGGCGCTACACAAAATCTGCAACAACAAAAAAAACAAGCATTGGCATAGCCAATAGTTCTCGCTTTTGGGACCTTCTAAGTATTTAGTTATGCAGCACAATACCCTTGGTGCAACCACATCAACTGTTGCGTGGCTAAACACTTATAAGGTCCCAAAGATGAGACCTATTGGCTATGCCAATGCTTGGTGTGGTTGTGTGTGTGACTGTGGGTGCAGGTGTGGTTGTGTGTGTGGAGGTGTGGTTGTGTGTGTGTGGGGGGATTGTGTGTGTGGGGGGATTGTGTGTGTGCGGGGATTGTGTGTGTGGGGGGATTGTGTGTGTGCGGGGATTGTGTGTGTGTGGGGGATTGTGTGTGTGTGGGGGGATTGTGTGTGTGTGGGGAGATTGTGGGGGGATTGTGTGTGTGGGGGGGGGATTGTGTGAGTGTGGGGGGGATTGTGTGTGTGTATGGGGGGGATTGTGTGTGTGGGGGGGATTGTGTGTGTGGGGGGGATTGTGTGTGTGTGTGGGGGGGATTGTGTGTGTGTGTGGGGGGGATTGTGTGTGTGTGTGGGGGGGATTGTGTGTGTGTGTGGGGGGGATTGTGTGTGTGTGTGGGGGAGATTGTGTGTGTGTGGGGGGATTGTGTGTGGGGGGATTGTGTGTGTGGGGGGGATTGTGTGTGTGTGGAGTGTGTGTGTGGGGGGGATTGTGTGGGGGGGATTGTGTGTGTGTGTGGGGGGGATTGTGTGTGGGGGGGGGGGTTGTGTGTGTGTGGGGGGGGATTGTGTGTGGGGGGATTGTGTGTGTGGGGGATTGTGTGTGTGGGGGGGGGATTGTGTGTGTGTGTGGGGGGGGATTGTGTGTGAGTGGGGGGATTGTGTGTGGGGGGATTGTGTGTGTGTGTGCGTGGGGGGGGATTGTGTGTGTGTGTGGAGTGTGTGTGTGGGGGGGATTGTGTGTGTGGGGGGGATTGTGTGTGTGGGGGGGGGGGATTGTGTGTGTGGGGGGGGGGATTGTGTGTGGGGGGATTGTGTGTGTGGGGGGGTATTGTGTGTGTGTGGGGGGATTGTGTGTGTGTGGGGGGGATTGTGTGTGTGTGGGGGGATTGTGTGTGTGTGTGGGGGGGATTGTGTGTGTGTGGGGGGATTGTGTGTGTGTGTGGGGGGATTGTGTGTGTGTGTGGGGGGGGGTTGTGTGTGTGTGTGGGGGGGGGATTGTGTGTGTGTGGGGGGGTTGTGTGTGTGTGGGGGGATTGTGTGTGTGTGGGGGGATTGTGTGTGGGTGTGGGGTTGTGTGTGTGCGGGGGGTTTTGTGTGTGTGCGGGAGGTTGTGTGTGTGCGTGGGGGGTTGTGTGGTTGTAGGGGGGGTTTGTGTGGGGTTGTGTGTGTGGGGGTGGTGGTGGTGTGTGTGCATGTGGGGTTGTGTGGTTGTGTGTGGGGTTGTGTGGTTGTGTGCAGGGTTGTGTGTGTTGTAGGGGTTGGTTGTGTGTGTTGGGGGGGTTGGTTGTGTGTGGGGTTGTGTGTGGGGGGGTTGTGTGTGTGTGTGGTTGTGTGTGTGTGGGGGGATTGTGTGTGTGGGGGGGATTGTGTGTGTGTGGGGGGATTGTCTGTGTGTGGGGGGATTGTGTGTGTGTGGTGGGGTTGTGTGTGTGTGTGGTGGGGTTGTGTGTGTGGGGGGTTGTGTGTGTGTGGGGGAGGGGGTTGTGTGTGTGTGCAGGGTTGTGTGTGTGGGCGAGGTTGTGTGTGTGGGGGGGGTTGTGTGTGTGCGGGGGGTTGTGTGTGTGTGTGGGGTTGTGTGTGTGTGTGGGGTTGTGTGTGGGGGGTTGTGTGTGTGCATGTGGGGTTGTGTGGTTGTAGGGGGGGTTTGTGTGGGGTTGTGTGTGTGGGGGTGGTGGTGATGTGTGTGCATGTGGGGTTGTGTGGTTGTGTGTGGGGTTGTGTGGTTGTGTGCAGGGTTGTGTGGTTGTGTGCAGGGTTGTGTGGTTGTGTGTGTTGGGGGGGTTGGTTGTGTGTGTTGGGGGGTTGGTTGTGTGTGTGCGGTTGTGTGTGGGGTTGTGTGTGGGGGTTGTGTGGGGGGGGGTTGTGTGTGGGGGGGTTGTGTGTGGGGGGGGTTGTGTGTGGGGGGGGTTGTGTGTGGGGGGGTTGTGTGTGTGGTTGTGTGTGTGTGGGGGGGTTTGTGTGTGTGGGGGGGGGTTTGTGTGTGTGTGTGTGGGGGAGGGGGTTGTGTGTGGGGTTGTGTGTGTGGGGTTGTGTGAGGGGATGTGTGTGTGGGGGGGTTGTGTGTGTGGGGTTGTGGGGGGGTTGTGTGTGTGTGGGCGGGGTTGTGTGTGTGGGGGGGTTGTGTGTGTGGGGGGTGGGTTGTGTTTGGGGGGTTGTGTGTGTGGGGGGTGGGTTGTGTTTGGGGGGTTGTGTGTGTGGGGGATTGGGTGTGTGTGTGTGTGGGGGGTTGGTTTTGTGTGGGGGGGTTGGTTGTGTGTGTGTGGGGGGGTTGGTTGTGTGTGTGTGGGGGGGTTGTGTGTGTGGGGGGGGTTGTGTGTGGGGGGTTGTGTGTGTGTGGGGGGTTGTGTGTGTGTGTGGGGGGGGTTGTGTGTGTGTGGGGGCGGTTGTGTGTGTGGGGGGGAGTTCTGTGTGTGGGGTTCTGTGTGTGTGTGTGGGGTTGTGTGTGTGTGTGTAGGGGGTGTGTTGTGTGGGGTTTTGTGTGTGGGGGTCGTGTGTGCATGGGGGGTTGTGTGTGTGGGGGGGTGGGGGTTGTGTGTGGAATATCAAAGGGGCGCTGTTAAAGTGATCGCGGCGAAAGCGATTTCGGGCACTTAATGAGTATGATGAGGTTTGCCATTTGGCGCCTCCGCTCCAAAGCGCGCACCCGTACACATGCACTGTAGCTCTAGGCTGGCCAGGCTGGCCATGGTAGCATTTTTTGAGCCCTCACTACATCTAGCCTTAAATGTCTTGCCACCCATCGCATGCGCTGGGTCAGGCGAGACCTGAAAAGGGGACGCTAGAGCAGACCCCGCATTTAAAACGAATAAAACAACTTACCAAGAATAGAAACCCAAAAGATACAATGGGTGTTCCAGCTGAAACACATTGAAAAAAATAGGATATTTACTGTATTTGCCCCACCCTTATAGGTCAGGTGACAGGCACTTCCAGTCAGGCCACCGTATTGGGTGGGGACTTTTTTTTTATGGGTGAATGCTGTGCCTGGGTGACTGTGATGCAGGAGACAGAGGAGAAAGGTAATGGTGGATGCTTCTTGTTAGGCCTCGGCCTATTTCCATTCCGCAGGAATGGAATAGGACGAGTCTATAGCAGTGAAACCAAGAGTTTCACCATGAGCCCAAAAAATAGGTTTTTCACGAGTGCATGTGCTCTCGTGCACGAGCTTGCCCGAGACTTCTGCCTGCCTCCTGCCTTGAAGGCAATCTGCTTCTCCTCCCCATGCTGTTCCCTCCCACTCGCTCGCACATCAAAGGCTGCTCACTCAAACACCATATGCCTGCTCCCCACTTCCGCCCCCACCAGACTTCATTGGAATGTGCTACGTGCATTCTCCCCTCCCTTTCAGCCCTTTTAGCCTCTTTCCCAGCTCCCAGCCGGACCCTCCTTTGTCTATTTTGTTATCTTCTCCACTCTCGCCTCATTTTTTTTCCCTTTATTTTCTCTCCCGGCCTTGTTAATATGCCCCCTCCCCCATGCACTAAATCGCACTTTTCTTTTGATCCACATACTTGTTATCCTATGTGGGGAGTATTTCCATGTCGCGCGTGATGATTACCGCATTGTACAAGTTTTTTTAGATGCCTTGCTACTAACACGCATGCGTTTTTTCTATTTGCCTGCCTTTCATTCAGACGTACTTATACAGTTGTTGGTGTCTATGGTCGTAATGTCACTTACTCGCATGCGGTTTTTCTGCACGCTCGGGTCTCATTTAGACGACTGCGCGCTATCAGAGCGCTAATTTTGCAGCCATTTTTGCTATTTATTTCTCCTATCTTCCAGTTATTTTTCAGCACCACATGAACAGAGAAATAGTTTAGGCCCACGCCATTAAATACTTGGCTGAACAAACTACTAAGTGCGAGAGTCTTTTTCGGACCTTTCTTGACATTCCGGCACAGTGCGCATTTGCCTCCCCTTCTGTGCCTTCCCTCCGTCTTGTGTGTCCACGCTGGTACTATTAGGAAGTACATCACTGTTGGTTTTGGTGTTTTTGAGTTTTTAGGTCTCGCGACCTATCAATGCGCGCAAGCGCATTGAGCGAAGCAAGAATTCATGTCTCGAAAATCCTCGTCAAACCAAGGGCTTCGTTCCTGCGGTTTTCTTAAAGTTCACGTGAATCACGTGACCAAACAAGCACGCGCATTCCCGGCCGCACAGCACATCAAAGGGCTTCTCCTCCCCTAATTATTCATGGCCGGCCCCAGGCCGGCCGTACTTTCAGTTTCCCGGCCGCTCTGCATTCCCGGCCGCACAGCACATCAAAGGGCTTCTCCTCCCCTAATTATTTCGTATTTTCAGTTTCCCGGCCGCTCTGCATTATCAGGTACGTGTTGTTTTTCACTTGTGTTGTTTTTCACTTTGTCTCCGTACAATCTCTCTGTGTCTACCTCTTCCCTCCCCTCTTGGTCCGTCTCTGTCTTTGCCTGTCTTTCTCTCTCCGAGTGTCTCTCGCCCGTACAATCTCTCTGTGTCTACCTCTTCCCTCCTCTCTTTGTCCGTCTCTGTCTTTGCCTGTCTTTCTCTCTCCGAGTGTCTCTCGCCTATACAATCTCTCTGTGTCTACCTCTTCTCTCCCCTCTTGGTCCGTCTCTGTCTTTGCCTGTCTCTCGCTTCATCCCTACCCCCACACACACACTATCTTGTTATCCACGTATCCTGCCTGTCTCCTTACCCCTGGCCCTATGGCTTGTTTTATGATTCTTTATCTTCTCCCCCTATTCTTGTTTTGGTTTTAGTTATTCGGACGAACTTATTAATAAGTAAGTGTCGTACAGACATCCTCTTCTTAAATATTCCAAAGAGCTGACATCTAAAACCTGCACAATAAAATGCGTTTAAAAACAAAAGCTATATGTAACACGACCTAAAACGATTTCGTAGAGGTCAAAAATAAAAAGCTGATTCTCTCCAACTAATTTATATGCCCAAAAGGTTTACGTGGTCATTATGGCTCATGAAATAAAACTACGATTAAAAACAAGTGCTACATCTGGCTTATCCTGCAAACATTCTTAAAATGGGCTCAGCATTTTATACCAATTCCATAATATCGTAACTTATTGCTGGCGATGGCCACTGCATCAGAATACAAAGCACTAAAGGTGCAGACAAAAAGGTGAAAACAATACTTAAATCGGAAGGGAGCAGTCAGCATGCTGCACCTCCATCCAAATGCAAAGGAAAGGAGGTGCAAGCCCTACACAATTGGAATGCTATTTGCCATGCAGACTACCGCGTCTGAAAGCCAGCTACTATATTAGTCTCTGTGGACTAGAGGACACAAAAGCCTCCCCGAGATTTAAACATGTGAGGTACAGGTTTTTCAAGATTTCCTCAGCAGGTATATCACCCCATGCAAAGACTTTTATTTTTTCACGATGGACAAACGACACATTTAAGAACGCCCCTGAGTTTTTTAATTTTAAATTAGTAACAAACAAAGCATTTTGCTTTGTCAAATTAGGCAGCATGCATGTGTCAGTGACGCAGAAAGATAGTTACAGGTCAATTTAGCAAAATTCTATGTTTTTGTTCAGGGAGGGCTTTTGAAATATATTTACTTTCTTCCTAAACAACATTTTCTATCATTCAATACTCCACATCGCAAGAGGGAAGAAAATGTAACATGGCACGCAAGCGTTTAAGGAAACAAAATTAACAAAATAAATGGTGCTCTGCCTGCTTTACAAACGAGCGGTGCGGTCTTATCAGGGATGTGTATGCTGCAATCTAAGCTACGGCAAGCCTTTACCAGGCACTGTATGGTGTAGGTCTAGCATTTACTGTAAAACGCTTGTAAACCAGCCCCAGGCATTCGAGTGGCCTTTAAAGAGTCGAAGGTAAATATAACCTCCACAAGCCTCTCAACGTACAATATGGCACCGGGCGTAATACTGTGCCGTGGATAGACACCCTGCCTTATTTTTAGGCATAATGACCAATACGCAAACAGATGCCGACGTTAAGTTGAAGCTGCTTTAAACTGATATTTAAAAGTATTTATAGAGGTTGTTTTTTTAATTCTTTTAAGTATGTACAATGTAATGTGCACACAAAACCTCCTACAGAAACATCTCCAGTTTCTAAATCCTGTGGTGGAATAAGACCTTCTACAATGCGATGTTTCTCAAGCAGTGAGGTTATTAATCTGAAATATGAATGGGACTCCACTCAAACATAGCCTTTCGTTTTGGTATCATAAGAGGCTGATACTTCCTTTCAACTGCTCTTTGGTATACCACAAAGATGAAATAATCAATAAAACAAAGGAACAGAATAGAATGATGCCCGTTCACTCAACTCACTAATTGTAGATCCCACATAATATTCAATGTTCCATTCGGAATTAAAGCAGGTTAAGCCTCCTCAACAAAAAACAAGCACTGGCGTTGCCAATAGGTCTCGCAGGAGGAAAGTTGGAGCTATTACAATTGCAAATAACAATGACTTTTATTTTTATTTTCATTTTAAAAACATAAAGGGCTTTGTCATTTACAAAACCAATAGCTCCAACTTTCCTACTGCGAGACCTATTGGCAACGCCAGTGCTTGTTTTTATTTTTAGTGCACCATACGCACTTTTGGTTTTACCGTGGAGGCCTGTACACACCACTCCCAGTGTGGCCCTTGTTATTCATTCAGTTCTGAGCCTGACACAATACTGCCTCTTTAAAGCAGGCTTTAGCGTGCATCTAGACCCCACTTCTTTTTTTCAGCGCACCATGCGCTTTCAGTTTTACAATGGTGGCCGCACATACCCCTCTTGGGACCCTGCCCTTGAAGTAACCGCAGCAGCTACTTGTTTTTATTTTCAGCGTTCCATGCGCACTTTCAGTGCGCTATATAAGCTCAAATACATTTACATTACATTACAAATCAAGTGCTGCTGCACAGCAGAAAGACAACTGCAAAGCGAGGGCGCTCTGAAGTTGAAATGAAAAAAAATGACATCTATAGCATCCAAAAAAGAATATTGATGTTTTTAGAGAAAATTGTTTGTAAGGAGAGCGGGGTATAAAGTATAAACTTGATGACAATCATAAATCATCAAGTTTATACTTTTGACTCTGGTCTTTATGGAATTACGGATGATTTTTTCTTCATAGTATGAATATTTGAGTGTATATATATCAGAGCAATTCACTTTGTATAATACAACTAGTTATGTGTATGTGTATGTGTTTGTGTTGTAAATAATCGCGAATTGTAAATAATTGTATATAAGGTGTACAAAACGATAAGGTGTCCCTTTCATACATCAATACTTTAAAAAAAGACAAAAAACAAATAAATAATAAAAGGGTTTGAGTGATATACCCGAACGAACCAGGAAGTCTCTTATGGTTTGTTCCCTCAAAAATAGAGGATTTGAGTAAGTGTGTGGCTGGCAATCTGTGTACTTAGAACTCCCACGAGTATAAGCATTATCGGCCCCTGGTGGGAGTGCTACCGGGCGGTGACGTGGGCGGGGGAGGGCCAGGGTGGGGAGGGGTAGTAAATACCGGAATGTGGATGAATGGAGGTAAGTAAACATTTAAATGAATAAAACAAATTCTGTTGCGTGCGTAGCATCGCCAAATGCGATGCAGTGCGCGTGCAACGAAATTCGTTTTATTGCTTCAAATTGAGCAATAAAGGGCCATGCTTTTGCCTTCACCTCACATCATTATTTGTTTACAAGATGCTACAAAAGCATTTTGACTAGCAGTATTGACCTTAGTAGGGTTGCGCAATACACAAATAATTTAAGAGTTGGTATGGCAGTACATAGATAGGTTATGGAGATGATGTGTGGTTGATGCTTAGCATAGAAAAGGCAGTGCACATTATTTCTGTATATATAGTTACAGGCCCGATTTAGTCAGAAAGTGAGGTTGATGTTTGTTTACATGTGAGGATTCACCTAACCGGGTGATCCTTAAGAGCAGTCTTGAATGAGGGAGAAGATGGAAAGAAGGTGTTTCAGCTAGAAGAGAGCTCCAGAGCATGGGTCACAATAAATGCCAGGACCGAAACTTAGAAGCTGCACATGGAGGTTTATGGGAGACTAACTGGCACATGCATCAAGACTAAGGCTCCCTGCTTTCCGGTTTTACGGATATTTACGGATAAATACAGACAGAAAACAATGTGTTTTCTGTCTGCATTTATTTTTTTAAATGGACAAATACAGAAAGTGTGCTTCTTTTCAGTGACTCTTCGTACTGTCTTTCATGAATTTAGCCAGCTGAGCAGATGGACATAATGGGACAGTAAAAAAATAGGATGACATTTCTTTAAATAACTGCATTTGTCAACATACATTTGTGGTATAATGCTAATATTTGCCAGTGAATGTATTGTCATGTAATATTTGGCAACTTAAATAGCTAAAACAGGACATACATCAAAGTATGACTGTGCGCCTGTCCTAGAAATAAATATTTAAATGTGCAGTTTTACAACTATATTTATATACAAAACACAAAATAAATATGGATAAGTACAGATAAAATGATCGAAAAAATAAACATGGATGAATACAGATGGAAATGTTAAAAATAAATACCATCAAACCGGGAGCCCCCGGTTTTATGGTATTTATTTTTTTGACATTTCCGTCTGTATTTATCCATATTTATTTTGGGTTTTGTGGAAAAAGGAAGCTGAAATTAGCACATTTATTTAACCAGTAAATATGCACTCATGCTTGAATACTTGCTAGGCTTAATGCTGTAACACACCCGCAGAAGATAAATCAATGAACATATGAGAAAATATGGACATTTCAGTATTAACCTTTTGCATATCTACTGCTGTTAAAGCCTCTTTACTAAAATGCCTTTCTTTTTTAGCCCCCTTTCTTAATAATCCACACAGCTATGGGCCTGGCAGACATGGCAGACAGTATTTAGAATTACTTAAAAAGCAACACAATTTCCGTTTTTATCCACATTTAAAATTAATACAGACAAGAATATAACTGTTTTCTGTCTGTATTTATCTGTAAAAATCAATAAATACGGAAAACAGGGAGCCTTAATCAAGAAATGCTTTTGCGCGTACTTAATTGCTATTATTAAGGAATCGCAATTAAGCACTCGCAAAAACCTATGCATGTAGGAATTGCTATAAAAATAGAGATGCCTAAACATTCCTTAATTGCGACTCGCAATTAAGGAATGGCTTACCATTCTTTCCTATGGGCCTACAGGTAATGGGAAATGGCATGCACAATTTTCTAGTACCAATATGTGCTTGCAAATTGTGCATGCAATTTCAAGGGTGCAATGGTGTCAAAAGGGCACCCTGTTGCACCCCTGAAATTGTGATGTTCACCCATGTTGCGCACACACATGCTCCAAGAGCATATGTGGTAGAATAGTAGAAGTAGAATTCTTTATTGCTCAGTTAATTAAAACCATTGCAATCAGCATATTTACATGTAGGTGAACTTAAAATAAAGCTTTTGTCTAGTCAAACATTTCAGTTAGATGAACTTTAAAATGTTCTAAGAACTTACTTGAGCTAAAAAAAAATATATGTTTGAAGGCGGTTAGGCTTTCGATTATCTAAATGCTAAGTCATTATGTAAACAGGAAGAGAATAAAAGAATAAAAGGCAAGCTCGCAGACTCCCTGCAGCCTTTTCAGATTCTTTGGAGTTCGTAATCCGTCCGTGGTGATTGCGGCTTGAGTTTGTGGTAGAGGCTTGCTGGGGCGGTAGTTGGAGTTAAATGTTATGTGGGTTAGTGTCTTTTGGGCTCTCCCTTCTATCATTCTGCTTCTTACCAGCTTTTTCCAGGAATTTTACCAGATGACTTGCTAATTGGATGTTTTTTCCATCAAAGCATGCTTTGACTGCCTGCTGGCATGTCCTTATTCCCAGTTTCTTTAGGGTTGGCTTTAGATGTTGTCGGCGCTCCTTGTCCAGACCTTTGCAGATACATATTAAGTGAAGGATGTCCTCTTTTGTGTCCCCACATAATCGGCAACTTGATGGCATTTGTGGCCGTTCCCACGGGGGAAGATGGATTTGAGATGGGAGGATGCCCAGCCTTAGTTGTATAAATTTCTCCTTTGTAGACTGTGTAAAGCCGGCTCCTAAGTAGTTTGGCATGAGCTGCTCGTGTAGTTTTGGATGACGGTCCAACCATGTGCCCTTTTCGTTAATGCAGCTTTGTCCTCTATTAGAGACATGGACCTTACAGATTTATTTGCTAGTTGTTTGAACAAATTATGTGAGATATTGCTCTTCCAGGCTTCTTGTAGCTCCAAAGTTTCTATGGAGTGCTTTAGATAAGTTGCGGCAGCACTCGTGTTTCTCCCTGATAGCTCGTTCCAGAGATGATAATCCATGGATGAGGCATCGGCTCCTCGTATTTTGTGCCAACTTTTGGCATAGGCCCCCATTCTTTCTGTTACTTGGTTTCTCAGGCCAAATTCGAGTCTTATCTGTGCTTGAGAGGTGTATTTGGGCAGATTAAATAACATTCGCATTGCCCTGGCTGTTGTTTTGTTCAGTATCTGTGCGTCCCTTCCTCGGAGGCATTCACTTCCATAGGTGATAGCCGGTGTTAGTTTTGCTTGGATTATTAGTAGGAGTGGAGTGAAACTGCGGTCAGATACTTTCTTTTTAAGGTTTCTCAGTGCAGCTGATATTGTGGTACCTCTCCTTGATATTGCTTCCTTCTGAGGGAGGAATGTCCCTTTTCTGTCAACAATTACACCCAGGTATTTGTACTCCTCCACGGTTTCCACTGTTAGGCCTCCCATTTGCCAGAGAAATTTAGATGTGGTTGACTTCTCATTTACTCTCATGGCTTTTGTTTTGGAGAGGTTTATGCTGAGGCCGTTCATGGCTGCATGGGTGTATGTTGTGTTGATTAGGTGTTGGAGTCCTATCGGCGTCCGGCTAATGAGCACGATGTCATCGGCGTACATCAAGTTTGAGACTATAAGTCCTCCTAGTTTTGGGGCGTGAGGATTGCATTCGTCTAGCATTGGAGAAAGATCCGACATAAAAATATTGAAAAGGGTCGGGGCTAGAACGCACCCTTGTTTGAGGCCCTTGGTCGTCTGTACTTTTCTTGACAGGCAGTCTCCTGAGCCTATCTTGATTTGTACCCATGTGTCCGTATGTAATAGCACCAGTTGTGATAGTAAAGTTGTCGGCATTTTCCTGTTGGCAAGCTTCTCCCATAGTAAGTTTCTGTTGATGTTGTCGAAGGCCGAAGTGAAGTCAATGAAGCATATATAGAGGGGTAAACTGGCAGTTTGGCGGATTCAATTAGCAGAGTTAGGGCCAGAATGTTTGTCATTGTTCCTAGTTTTTTCCGGAAGCCTGTATGGGTGATGGGGATTACTGCATTTTCATTTACCCATTCTGTGAGCTCCTCTAGTAATAGACCAGCATAGTATTTGGCCTCATTGTCAATTAAGGCAACAAGTCTATAATTTTTTGGTTCATTTTTGCTGCCTTTCTTATGAATGGGAGCTATTATTGAGCCTTTCCATGAGTCGGGAATTGTTCCCGTTTCGGAAATCTGTTTGAATAGTGGCAATAGGGCTGCTGCCCAATATTCCAGATTTCGTTTGAGCATATGTGTGTGTAACCTGAAACTTTGAAAAATGCACTTTAGTTTAAATACCATCAGGTTGAAATAATCCGTATTTAGCGGTCTATAATAGCAAAATCGCTATTTTAAATGCAATCTTGCATTGCATTTAAGGCATCGCAATTTGCAATACCTTACATGCAATCGTAAATTGCGATTTTTGCATTTGGGGTTGATGCAAAGTGAATAGGCACCTTTGTGAATGCAATTTCATTCAAATGATGAATGTGCCCCCAAAAAATTTCGATTGGCTAAACATAAGCTATGAATTGGGACATATCTGCAGAATTTGGAGGAAGGTTAGTTTGAGGTAGAGTACATAATTATTTACTTTTTAAATTTCAAATCTAAGGTGCAGATGTTCAGTCTTATACTCATGCAAAACAGCCTCGTAGTAATGTTAACACCTGTGTGCACTTCTTTTCCTTAAATATTCTTTACTTTAACTAATTGAATGGCAAACTTATACACATCAACTATTTAAAGGGGGCAAACTCACAGCTAAATGACGCCTTCTTCGGCGGACCTATGTATCACAGCTTCATCCATGTAATCAATTTGAGCCATAATATTCCTCTTTAATGTCCATGTGTCTTCTTAATTAAAATCCACGCTCGGAAAGTGTTGCTTTATTTTCATGTTTCTAAAATTCTAACTGTGCCCATCCGGACCTCGTGAAAGAATATGAAAAGTGCAAAGTTCATCACAAGCAGTGCTTTATTCGATAGAAATCCCAATGCATTTCGGGCCGTACGTGGCCCTTCCTCAGGGGACACTAAAATGATAACACAAATAATTGCCATTCAATACTTTTCACACAAGCTCCCGTTTTACACTGTCTAGCATAAGAAAATGAATATCTTTTAAAAGTTTCCAACATTGTAAAAATTGCATTGGCATTCATTATGTAGCCGCGGTGCTACCTACTTTCAGCGCCAATCTCCATATTGAGCTCTACATATTGTGTATCAATCCCTCCTCCCAACAATATCACAAGTGGGTTTTTAATCACCCTCTCTTCCATTCATATGCTGTTATCCCATCTTTCCCTCACACGCCTGACACTCTACTTTTGTTTCCCATCTAAACCCCACTGATCCTTCTAACACATTAAGTTCACCATCTGTGTTTTACCATATTTCAAAGCACAGTAAACCCTTTCTATTCTTTCCGTTTTAACCCTCTCCCTTTCCATTCGTTTCACCCTTACCACTGTGACTCCTTACTTCTCCCGAATCTTATTTAACCCTATCACTGTAACAGAACCTAACACATCACACATCACGTATCTGCTGTGAAAGTTAAAAGCCTTCCATTCTATCCATCGTCACAAACTGTTGTTAATCAAAACCTGTCACCACCCCTCTTATCATCACTCTAAACTATCCCACCTCTCTCCTGATTGGCTCAATATGCACCATTTCCCGCCTATGCACATGCTAATTGATTTAAACTACGTTACTCCTGCACAAACTACATGCCCCGTAATGCAATTAATTGGTTGTCCAAATATCCAATAAAACTTTGAAATATGGTAAACAACGGATGGTGAACTTAATGTGTTAGAAGGATTGGGTGGGGGTGCTAAGGATTGGATATGAAATCCAACACCTTCCCTCATGTTGCGCAAACTGGAGTAGGAATAGTAAATAATACTATTCCCAAGTCCAGCGCGCCCCCTAAACAGGTTGTTCTAATAACTTGAGATGTAAAGATATCGCCTACTAACAATGCAGTCGTTGTAACGACCGCGTTGTAAAAGCATGCATTGTAATAGCATGCATTGTAACATGCTATGTTCGTGGAGATCATTGTTCGCCAAGCAATTTTGAGAGCATTATAATTAGGGCTCCCGGTTTTATGGTATTTATTTTTTTGCCAATTCCGTCTGTATTTATCCATATTTCTTTTTTGGGCATTTTTTCTGTATTTATCCACATTTATTTTTGCCACAAGCAAAAGACGCGACAGCTAGTATTTTTCCACATTTATTTAAATTGACAATGCACACATGCGCTCAGTTGTTATTGGTCAACGCTATACATTCATCTGAAAACGTTGCAATTTGCAGAATGTCCCAAATATGCTTAAAAGAGCTATCACAAGCCATTTGTGTCAGAGCCTTGCAGTTTCTGTCATCGGCACATCCTCTCCCCCACTGAACACCCCACTGCCCCACTGAGAGAAACTCACACTGCCTTCAGCTGCAACCCAATTGTGCCCCGCTATAAACACCTGGAAGCAATTCAATTCAAATTATGCACTAGGCTACAATAATATGCTACCTGGAAAAAAAGGAAAACCATACTGGAAACAAGCAAACACTCATAGGGAATACAACTTAAAGCTTTTACAATCATTATTCAGAAATCAAAGAGTGTTTTTGCTTGAAAAGCTAAGAAGAACATGAAAAGAAAAGCAGTGCTTCACTGGCAAAATCTGTAAGGTGGCGCTATTGTGTTTCAGTGTAAATAAAACCAATCTGGCCACCTTGCGACTACTCTGTCTTGCTTTATTTAGTTATGTATTTATTATTTGTATATTAAATAAAAAAAATTCTCTCCTCCTGAGGCTACATTTTGCAAAGACATTTGCAGCAAAAAGTGTTTCTTCTCTTTTTGGATCTATTTCATTGTGGTACTTAAACCAACTCTCCTCTTGTCTCCTTTCTCAGCCCACGCACAATAAAGCTCTTTGTTTGTTTCTCTTTTTTTTTATCTTATCTCAAACTTCTCTTAATCTCCCACATTCCTGGTTGGACTACACTGAGCGTTTGTTTATTCACAGCTTCACCTCCAGCACACAGGCAGTCCTGAGACCCGCCTCCCTGAGTGCCGGTGTGGGGATTTGGCCGACCAGGAGAGGGGCGGTCCGACCCTTACAGTACCCATCCATATATAGCATGCGCCAGAGCTGCTGGTTTTCATTCAACCGAAAGCTCTTTCAAACGGACATAGATACTGTATTATACTGGTATTAATGTAGCGCTTCATGGAAAGCTATAATTGAGTGTTTGTAAAAAACTGCACTGGATTTGTATGAAATCGACCATAATCCAGTCACACCAAAATACTCTGGAAATGACAAAATGTTCTACTAATCGCCTCAAAGTCGATTGGCGCATTTACATAAAACGATAACCGACCTTCCTTTAATCAGATTTTAAAAACAGGTGTATGTTCGTTGCTCACGACCTGCTGGATGAAATCCCATCCCGCCTGGAGTGCATCTCATGATGTGTGGCACCAACAACGTTGTCGGCAAGGAAAAAAAGTTGGCGAATAACATGCGTTTTCAAAAGATTCTAAATATACATTTTTACACACTTTTTTTATACTCTCGTTGACACGATTTCAGGAGGGGGTTTTACTTTAAGTTTGACGTTTGTCTTAAGTTTCCAGAAGTAAACCCCAGTCTGCGAGGAAAAGACGGGTGCTGGTGCAATCGGCAGAGTGAAGAGGCAGGGGCTAAGGGGTGAAAACACAAGAAAGCCTCATTAACAAGTAAACGGTCTTTCAAAGACCTGTGAAGTACTCGGGTGCAGCTGTGTGTGTGCCCGGGAAGCTGTCTCAGCCCGGGCTGACACCTCTTAACCCTCAAAGGAGGGGGAGACACCAGATGGTTGGGGGTGTGATTCTATTGATGTCAAAGACAAAATGTACTAGTATATTCCCGTTTTTATATATAAATACAGATAAAGGAAAACTTGTTTTCAGTCTGTATTTTTATTTAAAAATCCGTTTAAACGGAAAACCGGGAAGCCTAATTATAATAGCGCTAAGATAACTCTGGTGGTCACAGTTCTGGGTGAGTTCTGTGTTCTGTCCAGTAACAGTTTTCACTCATAAAGTAGCACAGTTGGTTAATGTGCCTGCTGCAGAGCATATTGTGTAAAATGCTGATCACCAAGTAGCTTTTTTAACTTAGATTGATAAGTGGCCTATTGCTTTTGACACTAAGATCATTCTGCTTTCCAGTTTATAATTTGCAAGCCTTCTAATGCACAGTGCTCCGTTTACCAGCACCAAGCGGCGTCATACAAACTGTAAGTCATGGCTTTAGGTCCTTATTGGTTTTTTTGTCAATATGTTGTTATTCTTAGATTGCAAAGAAGGGTTTGTTTGGGAAGTAATAAAGTCTTATTAGTACAGACAACCACAATCACTAAATTAGGTTTTATATCCTGACTATGTTTCTTCCGACCATTTATACTTAACAATATCTACAAGTATGCATGATAAGTGATTCCTATACCTCAGAAGTTATAACCCTCATTGTCCTATGTAACATTTAATGTACATTGATTTACACATGTGTATGGCTCTTTGTGTGGTGTAAAGTGGTCTGACACCCTACACTGGGATGAGTAGCGCTGGTACAGAATGAAATAAAAGATATCTGGTGCCATTTGCATCATTATTTGTGTGATTACTCATGCAGAAATAAATGTATTTTTAGAGTACAAGCTCGTTTCTTTTTAAACGTTGAACAAAGTTAAAAATCGGCCCCAAATCATAGTTTCTCTTACATGCTGTGTGCCTTTATTTTCCTCCATTGCTTTGGTATCTAGGTGTTAGGCTTCCGAGACCTCGCTTTAAATCAGGCCTTTGTTTTGGGCCAAGCTAGAAGTTTAAATAAGAAAGCCCCCTCACCGCCTGCCCGTTTGTGCTCCGAATGGATTGCTGACAATGTGCGGTGCTGCTGTGTGCTGGTGTCGTAAAATGAAACCAGCACAAATGCGCATGTTTCCTGGGGTCAATCGGATCCCAAATCCAGGCAGAAATACTTGCCCAAATTGGGAACCGGCGCGATCCTCCACTTTCCAGCACTGCTTTCACAGAAAACAAGCAGTTGCAATGCAATAGGTCTCGCATTTACGCGAGTTTGAGCTACTGACCTTACAAATGCCTTTTATTTTTGTTTTCGTTTTTAAAACATAACTAAAAGGCATTGTCATTTACAATGCCAATAGCTTAAACTTGTGTAAATGCGAGACCTATTGCATTGCAAATGCATGTTTTTAAGGAGTGCCCCTTTTGTGAACCCATTTTCCCACACTTTTTTTGCCAGTTCCTTTGACCCTCTCCCTTACCTAAATTGCCCCTTGGGCGTGCTCCACCGCCCGCTGCACAGCTGTTTCTTTTTCTACACTCTAACTTCATCTCCTATCCCATCAGTGTCACCACACTCCATCTGGTAAAAGCAGTTTCCCTTACTGCAGCTGATACATCGTCCTGTTCTTTCTTCCTGGGCCTTCCTGCATTTTTTTCCTTCAGCACCAGATCTCAGTAGATGTAAGAGAGACTACTGCAGTCGTTTTTAAATTACCTTTTACCTTTTCTGCGAAAACATTACATTTTCGAAGAAAAGGAATTTTGTTATTTTAACTTGTGTCTGAAACGATTTTGTCAGCCTTTTTTCGTCAGGCTGACTTACTTCATTTCAGAAATTTCTCATAATGACAGATTACCTTGCGCAACAGAACCCTTCCAGACAATCCGTAAAGGACCTCCTTTCTTCCATGGTTTGAAGAACATTCACTGTATCATATTAACTAAAGCAAATCCATTCTCTTGAAAATACATATATGGGACATGGTGGGTTTGCATACCAGGGACATCAAAATAACTGAAGAATGCTTTAGATAAATTGGAATAAAGGTGTCCAGGGACAAGGATACTTTTAGATCGCATTTTAGACAGGCTATTATCTAGTTTCAGATTGGATGTGAGGCGATGGGGTAAACTACAGATCTTTGTGCTATGGAGGATTGCCATTCAATGTCAGGCTACACTACTGGGTCTCCCAGATTCTGGTTATTACCAATGGGCACCTCATCTTGGAGAAGATTCCTCCATACACTTAGATAAATTACCCATGAAAGAAGCGATAGATTTGCATTTTGTATATGGAGGGAAAGGGGTGCATGTACCATCGTTAGCGACACAGGCAGTACTATAGACCTTGGGTAAAGCCTCAACACTCACTGGTTGGCATGGTGACATGGAAATATTATCAAAGACACCCCCAGCTGGCTAGACACTGCACTGAAAATGTGTCAAGTTCAGAGGATTTCAAAGACTGGACAAAACTGGCATAGCTGTGTTGGGGGACAGGTGAGGAGAGGAAGAACTACAAACTTTTAGCCAAGTGCAAGTGGCATATACTATGCTCCCTTTCAGAACTGTAGATACGTTGAGCTGTGGCATGCCCTGACTTCATGCTCAACAGACCGGCCAAATCTGCCTGTACAGCCCTCTCTAGAATATGGTGTGCTGTCAGAGAGGCTACCTATTAAAGAAAACATTGGATTGCTATACTCTCTTAGAAGCTAATTGGGAAAACATTTAAGACCCTTTTAAGATGTGGACTGGCAGGCTACTCTAATGCACCCGAGAAATGTATCAATAGAAGGTTTATGGCTCTAACTATATAAAATCCTACACACATTATGTATGTTTATTGTTGGTTATTAGAGAATTTAAAACAAATAAAAATATAAATAAAAATCCTACATACAGCTTATTACTACAGGAGTAAATTATATAAAGCAGGTCTAGCCATGAGTAACCGGTGCCTGAAATGTGGTCGCGGCTGGGGTGGCAGGGCAAAGTGGGTGGGGGGGTTAAGGAGAATTAACAGTATTAAAAAGCAAGCATTTGCAATGCAACGGTTTCGCCTTTGCAAAAGTTAGAGCTATTGGCATTGCTCATGACATTATTTTTATTTATGTTTTTTTGTTTAAACATAAATACATGGCATTGTCATTTACAATGCCAATAGCAGGGCAGGAGAGCAACACAAGTCTGCAAATGTAAAGGATGCTTGAAAGCCAGTACTGGCTTTAATTGATGGAGTCACTTGAAAACTATTTTTTTAGGGAGGTATTGAAAGGTGACCTGATGAGCTGTGAAGTGTGTGCTTTTAATGGACAGTTATAAAAAAAATTCCACTAGGTACAGTCTTCACATTACTCATATCTATATTTTGGAAACACTTTTTATCTTAAACATAAATCTTTTTGTGCACTTTGTGGCAGCCTATCTTGTAGTGTGTGTAATGCTTAACTTAATGACATACATATTAAAGGTTCTTTCTATCACAGGCTGGGACCTCGTACCACTAAAAACACACAAGTCACTATTCCCCTGGCACCAAACAGAATTAAACTCTGTAGCTATATGGTTGCATACACAGATATCTGCAGCGATTGCATTAACCACTAAAGGCTTCACAATGGTAAATAGTGCATCTCTCACAGCAGGCAACAGAGGCAGATGCAAAACAGGAGCACAAGCAGCAGGCAACAGAGGCAGACGCAAAACCGGAGCACAAGCAGCAGGCAACAGAGGCAGACGCAAAACCGGAGCACAAGCAGCAGGCAACAGAGGCAGACGCAAAACCGGAGCACAAGCAGCAGGCAACAGAGGCAGACGCAAAACTGGAGCACAAGCAGCAGGCAACAGAGGCACACGCAAAACCGGGCACAAGCAGCAGGCAACAGAGGCACACGCAAAACGGGATGTAGTTTCTGTGATGACCTGGAGTGAGGTGGTCACCCTATATAGGACTGTGGGGGTGACCAGTAAGATCACGAGGCCTAACAGAAGGGTGCAGCTGCATGCGAGAGAGAAACCGAGGAGAAACAGTGAAAGACAGAAGAGAGCTTTTTAAAAAAAATGCAGACTAAACTACACAAAGAAGAAATCAGAAAGACGAGATGGGTAGAGAGAGGAGAGATAAGGAGACAGGGAGAGAGAAAAAGAGACAGTTTAGTATAGTGTGAGAGAGTGGATCTATGGAAAGAGAGAAGGATAGGGAAGATAGATCGAGAGAGAGATGGGCTTTAGCACAAATATGCCCCCACGAGCCTCCGTGGCTCTGAAGACGAATGCCTCCGGTCGTGGGAGTCCCTCGTGGGGGACTCAAAAGAAATGCCCCTGCTTTGGAAGAGCCTTGTGGGCTCTGAAAACAAAATGCCCCTGAAGCTGCTAAGACACCCGCACTCACCAGGAGCTTCTGGCGGACACAGCGCTCTTCTGCCTGTATGCTCTGTGGCTCTTCCTTGCTCCTCGGAGCCCTGGGGGAAGCCGAAGGGTAAAGTTAGAGACCTGCAGATGACCCAGCGGACTCGGGTGGATCCAACCGACGTGGGCTTGACTGGACCTGCACGTCACATCCTGTGCACGCTTCCGTGCACCACTCTGGGCTGCGTGATCCTGGGGTGCAGAGCAGCGATCGTTATAGGGGTCCCCAGGGAGGCACGGTGCCTGAGCCCCCATGCAACAATCACCATAGAAACCGCCCCCATACTCGCACGCCAACCCCGGGCGTTTTTTTAAAGCAGAGCCGCCGAGCGGGGCCTGCAACAAGCGCCCACCCCAGCAGCGCCCAACTGTTGGCTGTGGGCAGCTCTCGCTGTAACACCACATCCTCACTCCAGGAAGAACCAAGAGGAAGGGGGCAATATTCAGGGCAACGGTAAGTAGAGGGTCTGGCGTAACGGCCAGAGCAGCAGACCTTGAAGCTGAGGAACCAGGTTTGAGTCTTGGCGAAAGGGTCAAGCATCCTGTGATTTTGGGCAATTCACTTAATCTCCCGGTGCCTAAAAAAACGAATGTGTCCGTCTGTAATGCAACTGGTACTAATGTAAAGCGCTCCAAAACCTTCGTGACGAGCTCGCGCTATTAAAACTGCAAACAAATAGTAGATACAAGAGCAGAGGCCGCAATTTGGAACGAAATATGAAGTGGTCAACTGTTGAGAAGAGCGAGGTGTTATTAGGGCAAGAATTTGAGCCACCCAAGGCAACGAAGAGACGAATGGGGCAAGAACCTGGGACGGAAACAGGAGTCAGCGAGGGAGGAGGAGTTTTTTTGTACAACCTGCACCACAGGAGAGAACGAGGAGCTAAATATCCCACATTATGCACAAACCTTGCAGTCCAAAAAGCATTACGGGCAGAGCTCAATCTCCTGCAGGATACAGAGCAGGGGCTGAAATCACTCTCCACCGGGCGCCATCTTCAAAGAAATGCCCAAAATAAACCTTGACAAAAAAAAAAAAATACATCCGCCCACCGCTGCAATGACGATTGCAAGGGGGCGGAGAGACAAAAAATCATGGGAACGCCCACGAATCTGCTCCGGCAATGACGGACAGATCTGTCTTCCAATGGCTAGCCTCCATTTATGGAGCTAGCCAATGGAAGAGCAGGCGGGACAAAGCCCCCGTACTGTTTCTCAAATGATTTCGAACGCTGCTGCGTAGCGGATCGCCAGGCGAAACCTAAAAAAGAAGTATATACAATGTGCATTTGCTATGGGTCGGCATTCTCGAACGCAGGGTTATATGCTGTGTAGTACTTCACTGTGGAGAAATAGCAGATGTCACATGGCAGTCCCAGTAAGCACACTTTCCAAGTGCACCACTGGGAACGTCTGCGACTGATAAAAGTCGTGCCTTTTCAATTGGGTGCAGGTGGCGTTTATGTGTGTAGATTTAGAACGGTTTGTAAATACGGACCCGAATATTTAAATGTCATTTAAACAGAGAGGGACAAGTTAAACGTTACACCTTCTTTGTCGAGAAAAAAGTTGTTCACTACTGATGTAAAATCATGTTTAAGTAATCAGGAGTGTCCTCAAAGCAGCATATGTTTCAAGATCACATTTAGAAGAATTCCGTGCACGCTTTACAAGGTCTGATGCCCTGGGACTTAAAGCGCCAAGAATATATAACAAGGGCGTACAAAGTAAAAACACTACACCTTAAATAACAAAATGTGTGTACGCACAGGCGAAATTTCTGCTATATACACTCTATGCGATATATTTTACTCAGGGGACACCCTGAGGACACCGTTAATTAAATCCCATTCCCGAGCAAGACGAAATATTTCATGTCAGTGGTCCTGCTTATAGGCATGCAAGATTTTCGTAAAAGAAAACAACTCTCCCGTCTTCGGAATGAAGTAAACACAGTGTCCCGGCACTTTCAAATGCATTTCAATACTGGTGCCTCAGTGTTGCTTCACCAGACCTCCACTATCATTCCTCACACACTCCCTGCGTGAATTCGCTTTAAGCCCTAGCAGAAATACGTCAAAATGTCTCCCTTGAGTGCCGTCGTGATTCCACAGAGGCAGAGCCGACACAATCAAACAGTATCCTTCTGTTACTGTGCCTTTCCATCACACAGGACTTTGCAGGGATCGCGCACGCTGGCACTATCAATAAAGGTTGTATGACGATCCGTCGTATACAACATTTGCGCGGTAGTTTACATCGCGGCAATGTTATCACAATGGCAATTACACCGGCAATATTGTCATCGCACGATGTTGCGACGCAAAAGCCGGCCTGCAATTGGATCGCGTGTCACATCGGCGATTTTACATCGCGCGACATGACAACGCGATGTTTGAGCCCACACGTTCCCTAATGCCCTCAGTTTCCCTCGTTTGGCGTGCCCTTGTGCCCTCTGTTTCCCTCATTTGGCGTGCCCTTGTGCCCTCTGTTTCCCTCGTTTGGCGTTCCCTTGTGCACTCTGTTTCCCTGGTTTGGCGTGCCCTTGTGTCCTCTGTTTCCCTCGTTTTGCGAGCCCTTGTGCCCTCTGTTTCCCTCATTTTTCATGCCCTCCTGCCCTCTGTTTCCCTCGTGTTTTGTGGCCTTCTGCCCTTTGTTTAAATCGTTTCCCCCTTGTTTTTCGTGCCCTTATGCCCTCTGTTTCCCTCGTTTGGCGTGTCCATGTGCCCTCTGTTTCCCTCGTTTGGCGTGCCCTTGTGCACTCTGCCACGTAATGTCTGCTCCTTAATGCTTTTGTGACCTCCGTGTTTTTTTAGACACTCTGCCACGTAATGTCTGCTCTGTGGAGGGATGACACCTGCTTTTTGTTGCAGTCCTCTGTTTCCCTCGTTTTTCGTGCCCTCCTGCCCTCTGTTTCCCTCGTGTTTTGTGGCCTTCTGCCCTTTGTTTAAATCGTTTCCCCTTGTTTTTCATCCCTCCCACCCACCCACCCCCACACTCTGCCAAGTAATGTCTGATCCTTAATGCTTTTGTGACCTCCATGTTTTTTTAGACACTCTGCCACGTAATGTTGCTACTGAATGCTTTTAACTGACATTTACCGTGACCTGGGACATGTTTTTCACCCACCCCCACCATAATCCATCCATCCATCCATTCATCACCCCCACCCACCCCCACCATCATCCATCCATTCATCATCCCCACCCACCCAACCCCACCATCATCCATCCATCCATCACCCCCACCCACCCCTCCCCCCCCACCATCATCCATCCATTCATCACCCCCACCGCTTTTGTGACCTCTGTGTTTTTTTAGACAATCTGCCACATAATGTCTGCTCCGAGGGGGGATGTGTTGTACCTGCTGTTTTCTTGTAATATGTATTCTAGGGGTTGCATAGCATAGTATGTTTTCTAGCTCCATGATCTGACATCACTTGGTGTCATCATGGAATGTTCACACTCTATTAATGTGATGTCACTGTGACAGTCTGACAGTTGTCACCTGACTCTCACGGTGGACGCTGTCTTCTTTCTGCGCCCAGCGGGCCTTTGTTATATATAAATAAACCTGACGTTAACCTTGCTTCGTGGCTGTCCATCTGTCCACACTACAATTGGTGACGAGGGACTTCTGACCTGAAAGGGCCCGCGGGTGAAGCACGTAAATAGAAAGCGGATTTGATTTAGAAGTCCGCAATCGACATGAAGTAAAGAAAGAGGAACAAGCAAAAATACGCGGAGTAAGTACCGTGTGATGTTTGAAAGGCACCGCCTGTGAGAGGAGCAATGCTGAGTGAGGAGTAAGGAGCGCCGCTAGTACGCTAATGGAGACAGTGCGTGTAGCGATCCGCGCAAAGTAAAATGCCAAGTATCTAATTGAATCGTGTGCGCAGACTGTAAGCCTCGAGCGTCAAGCGGAGACAACTAGCAAAGTTAAGCGCAGCGAAATAAATAAATAAAGGACCGGCTGAATACCTAGAACTTGGCGCGAATTCATGTCAGTCACAGGAAGATTTCGAAGGCGCAGAGAATCACCTCAGCTGTGCGCGTGAAGCATGCTGGGATAGGTGATCAAGGAGCTCATTGGACGGCCGCAGCACACGTCATCGAGCGTGAGCTGCGTGCGGCCATTTTGAATGTAGTTTTTGCCTCGGCTTGAGAATATAACGAGGTAAAAAGCATATCATCGAGCACTGATGCGCTAGAGAGAATCTGTGACAAACCGAAGGAAGGAATACTTACTTAAAGCTAAATATTATTAAAAGGAAAGATAAACGGTGAAGTAAATACATCAGCAGAGAGAGATAAAATTCGATATCAGTGAAGGAGTGGTCTGCTGACAGGAATAAGGAATAATACAAAGAAAAAAGGTGGAAATTTAAGAAAGTAAAATAAAACTAAGTGAACAGTAAAAAAAAAAAAAGAAATAAGTATTTGAAATACCATACAGGGAAATTTAGGGAAAACATGGCAGAAAGTAATAATATATGTGCACCTCCTCTTTTTCTGGATGAGCCTGGGAAACCCACTATGAAGTGGAAGAAGTGGGTTGGAGCCTTTGAAAATTACATTGTATCCATTGATGGAAAAGCATTTGATGCGGAGAGGAAGTGTTCATTGTTGTTTGGGTTATTACGAAAAGCCGGGCAGGACATTTTTGACAGCCTGCCCGAATATGAAAGTCCTCCAGGAACTTTTATACCCTTAAATGAGTATCAAGAAGCCTTAAAGAGGCTAGAGAAGCAATTTGACGAGGAGAATAACATTATGGTGGCAAGGCACAAGTTTGCTCTAAGAAAACAACAAGAAGGGGAAACAGTCGATGAGTATATTGCATGTTTAAGGATCCTTGCAGTAGAATGTGAATATGAAGAAATGACCGATGTGTACATAAGAGATCAAATTGTTTTAAATTGTTATCCGAAAAAGGTACAAGAAAGGTTATTGGCTTGCAAAAGACCAACCTTGCAAGAAGTTATAGATATTGCAAGGGGAATTGAGAGATCGCTGATATCTACAAAAGAGCTATCGCTTGCAGGAAATAACACAAATGTATTTTATTTGCAGGATAAAAAGAAAGGTGAAGGTAAAAGTAAGGAGAAACATTGGGGTGAAAGAAAGGGAGGAGGTAAGCAAATGAGCTGTTTCAGATGTGGGTCTATAGAGCACCTAGAGGATTGTAAAAGCTGCCCTGCGGTTGGTAAAAAATGTGTAAAGTGTAAAAAGTACGGTCATTACTCCACCCTATGCAGAACGAAAAGAATGATGAACCTAAACACAGTAGGAAGTTTTGATGAAGAAATGTGTGCAAACATTGTTTTATATGTTGAGATGGTGGACGGTAGAATAAAGGGTCCCATTGGGGATGTGAAGATTGGGGAGGTCGAGCTAAAGTTCACCGCAGATTCTGGGTCTCCCATAACAACCATTTCAGACAGCCTGTTTAATGAAAAATGGCAAAATGTTGAGCTATATGAGTCAGATGTTAACCCAAAAGCATTTGGGGAAAAGGAAATAAATATGTTGGGTTATTTTAATGACACTGTTTGTTTCAAGGGAAGAACAATTGAAACAAAAGTCTATGTGGCAGAGAAGGGGAAAATATTAGTGGGATGGAGAGATCTAGCCCAGTTAGGTGTTTTAAAACCTGGAGCCAAAGACCCAATTATTTTGAGCGAGGAATGGGTGAACAGTGTGTGTGTAGAGGAAGATAATGCTGACTTAACAAAAACCCTTGACAAACATAAGGATGTGTTTAAAAATGAAATAGGATGCGTTAAAGGTTTTAGCCATGACATTAAACTGAAAGAAGGAGCCATACCATGCAAACATAAAGTGAGAACCATACCTTTGTCTATAAGGAAAGAGTTGAAGGAGGTACTAGAGAAATTAATAAAAGAAAGAGTAATTGAGGAAGCAGATGAATCCGAATGGGTTTCTGCCATCGTTGTTTCCAAGAAAAAAAAAAACTGGGGACATTAGGTTGTGTGTAGACCTGAGGTCACTAAACAAAAATGTAATTGTAAATTGTCATCCTCTACCAAAAATTCAAGACATACTACAGTCAGTATCTGGTTCAAAATATTTCTCATTAATTGACTTAAGGGCAGCGTACCACCAGGTTTGTCTGTCTGAAAGATCTAAGAAATTAACTACGTTCATCACACCATTCGGAGCGTATAGGTATGTGCGGCTTCCATTTGGATTGGCATCCTCCTCTGGCGTTTTCCAGAAACTAATGGACAACCTGTTTGGGGGAATGAAAGGGGTAGAAGCCTTTCAAGATGACATTCTTCTGCATTCGGAAACTGAGCAAGACCATTTGAGGATAATTGAAAAGGTGTTGGATGTTCTCAAAAAGAAAGGCATGACTGTCTCAAAGGACAAATGCAAATTTATGACAAATGAAATTGAATATCTGGGACACGTCCTAACAGCAGAAGGTATCAAGCCAAAAGATGATCTTGTAAAAGCCATAAGGGAGGCCCCGGAACCAAAAGATAAGGAAACACTTAAATCGTTCCTTAGCCTCAGTGAATATTATGCTAAGTTCATAAAGAAATATGCAGAAAAAGTGGAACCACTCAGGAGAATGTTAAAGAAAAATGTGGTGTTTAAGTGGCAGATGAGCAGGAGCAGGCCTTTAGAACAATCAAAGAGGAAATAGCAAATGCTGCTGCACTGAAACCGTATGACCCAGAGTTGGAGAACATTGTAACTGTGGATGCCAGTGCAGAAGGTATTGGCGCTGTGTTCTGTCAGAAACAAGGAAGTAAAGAAAACACTATTGCTTTCATATCTAGGAGGCTGAATGAGACAGAGATCAATTACAGTACAATTGAAAGGGAAACTCTAGCATGCGTGTGGGCTGTCCACAAGCTTAAAGACTATCTATGGGGGAAGAGATTCACTTTGGTCACCGACCATAAGCCGCTGATATACATGGTGGACGGCGAAGGTAGAGGCAACGGCAATGCTAGCTCAAGACTGATACGATTGATGTCAAAACTTCAAGAATTTAATTTTGAAATAATGCACATAAAAGGGGGCAAGAATAGCAGAGCGGACTGCTTATCAAGGTTGCCCATACAGAGTCAAACGGAGGAGGTGCAGGATGACAATGAATGTGTGGTGGTGCTCATTGATGCCACGATGATGTGTGAAGGATCGATAACTGAAAAAGAATGGCAGGAGAGCATGGCTAAGGATACTGTACTAGCAAAAGTGTACTCGTATGTAAGATCCAAGTGGCCACCCATAAGAAACATGCAGAATGAACTGAGAAATTACCAACAAGTAAGTGATGAGTTGACATTGGAAAGTAGGTTCCTAAAAAGAGGTGAAGTCTTTGTGCCACCATATGGACTCAGACAAAAAATTATAAAGCTGGCACACAGGGGACATCCGGGTATCACTGCAACCAGGAACATCATAAGGATGCATTATTGGTGGCCGGGTGTGGACAGCGAGATAAGAAATTTCATAGATGTGTGCGAACAATGTTTAAAGTCTGATAAACATTGGAGGGTGGAAAAGAACGAACTGCAAATTGTAGAAATCCCAGATGGGCCCTGGGCTAAAATTGCTATTGACTTTGCAGGACCATTCAATCTATTGCCAGACGAATGCAAATACTTGGTAGTATTGGCGGACTACTTTTCAAAATGGGTGTGTTATAAATTTGTGAATGTAGTGACAACTGAAGTAGTCATAAAATTTTTGAGAAAAGTCTTTGACAAAGAGGGTCAACCTAAGGTCCTAGTATCAGACAATGGTTCACAACTAGTTTCCCATATGATGAAAGAATTTTTGGAAAACTCCGGTATTGCTCAGGAAAAAACACCACTGTATAGCCCTAAGAGCAACGGTCAAGTTGAAAGAATGAACAGGTACTTCAAAGAAGGTATACAAATGACCATTGCGAATGAAATGGATGTAAAAGAGTTCATAAGATTGAAGATAAACACTTACAACAATACGCCAAATGAAACTACGAGACAAACACAATTTTTCTTGATGAGAGGTAGAATGTGCAACAACATCATGACACCTAAGATTGGTGGATGGCAAGGAACCAAGGTCAAATCCACAGAAATATGCGAGGAGGAGCTCAAAGTGAAAGAGAACATAGAAAAAAAACAGATGAAAACCAAGGCATACTCCGATATGGTAAACAGGGTGAAGGGCAAGTGTGTGATACCAGGTGATTGGGTATTAGTAAGAAAACCTGGATCTATAAGCAAAGGAGAGTCAAAGTTCAGCAGACCTATGAGGATCTGTAAGACTTCTAGTGGTGCTGTGTATATTGAAGGTGAAGGATGGCGTAGCAAAGACGATGTGGTAAAACTGAAACAAGGACAGGAGAAAATAATAATGAAAAATGAGGAAAAGGAGGAAGGGAGATGTGGTGATAGTGTGCTTGAATGGGAGGACATACCTGAACATCAAAACCAGTCACATACTGATGCCAGACCTAGTTGTTCACCACAGTTAGGAAGGATGTCTAGCAGTTCAGTTACAGAAAATGACGACATGGTTCTAGCACGGGAAGACCCCGTGATGTGCCCGACTGAAAAAGGAGCTAGTTCCTCTGCAGCATGCATGGGGGACAGGGCACTTACATCTTCAGTGGGCATAACATCCAGAGGGGGTAGAGTTGTCAACTTACCAAAAAGATTCCAGGACTATGTTATGGAATAGAGACTTTCTGTATCAAATGTGAAGGAAGGGAGATGTTGTACCTGCTGTTTTCTTGTAATATGTATTCTAGGGGTTGCATAGCATAGTATGTTTTCTAGCTCCATGATCTGACATCACTTGGTGTCATCATGGAATGTTCACACTCTATTAATGTGACGTCACCGTGACAGTCTGACAGTTGTCACCTGACTCTCACGGTGGACGCTGTCTTCTTTCTGCGCCCAGCGGGCCTTTGTTATATATAAATAAACCTGACGTTAACCTTGCTTCGTGGCTGTCCATCTGTCCACACTACAGGATTGATGTAAATATATAATTTACCGTCGTAATTTCTATGCAGGTAAGTACTTAATCAATAATAACTCAAATCGGAAAGAAAGAACCAGAGTCCGTGGTGTTAGAGTTCTTAGGGGTTTTATTCCTTAAAAAGGAATGGTCAAGACCAGGATATCATGTTCTTCCCACCACAGGGGTGGAAGAAGGGATAGAGCAATGTTTTATTGACAATACATAGCTTATATACTTAATTTACATCATAGGAAGTAATAGAGTAGGCGTAACAGCTGAGAGTAGACAAGATAACAGCATCCACGTGTTACTAGTGCGTAATCAGAAGGCGTGGACTAGGCGTAACTGGAGGTGTGTGCTAGAAACGTCACAGATAGGTGTCACAAAGGGGTGGCACTAAGCAGAAAGTTGTAATGTCAGCAGAAATCGGAGGCTTGGATGCGCGCGCAGCTGCATGACGTGTGATTGACGTGAAACTGGAGGGTGCAGGGGGCTTGACATTTGCACTGACGGAAAGAGACAGAAGTCTGGCATGTCAGATCAACTTGTGCTTCTATCATATCTGATATCTGGTGTTTAGGAACTGAGCTATCTGGGCGGAAAGGTCTCTGGGGCAGAAGCTATTCTATACTGACTGTGAGTGCGTGTATAAGCGCCTGAGTGTCTGCATGAGAAGCGTGGGGGCATGGGCCTTCCATGGGAGCATGGTAACAGAGGCTATGAATTACTTGAATTACTTGCACGAAGACAGGCAGGTCCTTTGGCTCTGCAGCTGAGTGGGATGTTTACTGAAGCTAGTAGGCAGGAATGTATTTTCGAAGAGCGGAACAGATAACTCGAAGGTTGAAGTCAGTCTTGGCAGGCAGCAGGCTGAGCTAAGCGCGGTGGGCCGCGCTGGAAGTAAGTCAGAGTTCACGGGTACAGAGGCAGCCTGGGCTGAGGCTTTCAGAGTCAGGAGGAAGAAAAAGGCTCGATGGCAGATTTTCTGGGCCTACTTTGCCAGAGCTGAAAAACATGTAGAGTACACTACAAAAAGACGTTGGCATAGCATACTTAGGAGCGGACTATCCAACCCATTCAGGGTGGGTCTGAAAGAGGACATGTTAACGTTGGACGCAAATGTATTTGCGTCTTCATAGCTGGCACAGGAGGGAAGTTACATGCACTTTAACTCGTACATGGAGACGGTGGGGTACGCGCTAGGGAACACAACTCGACCAAAATTTATATTTCCTCATTCCCTCCTTGTTCCCTACGGACCCTTCATGATATATCGATCATCATAAATTGATCAGTTTGTTCTTGTAACATAATTTGTTCGTCTCTCTTCCGTTGTCTGTTTGAGAGAAAACTGGAATGTTCAATGCACGATGTGGCACATAGTCCACATATCGCCGGCCCACACTGTAGGCACAGGCAGCAGCTGAATACTATGACAAGGCCAAAGCCTAGGAAGGATAGGATCTTCCATCCCCAAGCGGTTAACGTTGTCCAGAACCAACCGGACCAAGTCCAGGTGCCTGGATTCTGATGTATCTGATTTGCAATTTTATGCAGACGTGTAATAGCTTGATATACAGATGGCGCGTTTTGTGGAATGAAAACACAGCAACTTGACCCGATGACCTTACAGGCTCCACCTCTATCTGCCAAGATGACGTCAATAACAAGACGATTCTGAAGGACAACAACCCGCATGGCAAATTGCTCCTCTGTTAGGTTACCTAAGGCGGAGGCAGTTTCATGTACTACAGCTTCAAGGGTTCTAGTTAATCTACGTATTAATTTACTGTTTTGGACGGGGCCTAAAAAGAAAAAGAATCCTTTATTAAAATCGGTGTATTGTTCCCATGCTGTTTCTGTATAGTCGACAAGCGGGAGATCTCTTCGGATTCTATTCTTTACTAGATTTGTGTTTCTGTGGTAATCAGGAGGGGCTAGAAAAACAGGTGGCAGAAGGAATGCAATATAACAGGTACCATCCCAATCTGGAGGCAGACGTATGTATGCGGTATGACCACAAACAAAATAAGAATGATGGGTAACTTTAAAGGATGATTTACCATGATCACTGAATTCGACCACAGTAGTACATTTACTATGACCTAAGTGTACTGAACCCTTCTTTCTGACACATAATTCACCAGTGACTGGTAATACTGGCATAGCGGGCAGGACTGGTGCAGCTTCGGATTCAACAGTAAGAATCATAAGGTTAATTGTGTAATTACTTAATCCATATACTTCATTTTCTAGATCAGTTCCTATTCTAATGGGGAGTCCCTCCTTATCAGGGTAACAGACGTTGAGCAGGACTAAGTTCAGGTTTCCCCAGACCCAGCTCCCGTCGAGGACAGCAATATCAGGATCTAAGGAATTAATTATTTTGAACCATGCACCACAGGAGCCGTTGTGAGTGAACGGGTACGGAAAGAGGGGCAGAGCTCCCTTGTAATTCTGGTAGGGAGGGAGTCGGCCACATATCCAGCAGTTTGTAGCGTTATTAGTCTGATGGGAGTGGTGTAACATACTAATGAATGTGTTGTTGCGCAGCGCAAGTCTGTAAGAAAGTTCATGTGGAGGTAACTCGCTAAAAGAATGTTCAGCAGAAACATTGTAAGCAGATCGTTCACGCTTGAAAATAGGGCAATAGATTGGAAGAAGTACACTTGCAACAATTATCAGAATACTTAGAAAAAACATGATTAATAATGTCACTATACAGTGACTACGCAGTGATTTGCAGTATGTACGTTTCTTGAATTTTCTCTCTCTCTCTCTATCTCGATCTAGGGGATACATGTCAGAAACTATTTAACCGATTCACCTAGGGGAGGACTTAAACAATTAAACTGTCTGACTTGCTAGATCGAAGCTTGAGTTTATACTCCTCTTGGGGAGTTTTCTCTCGTTCGGAAACTTTAAAGTCACTGGGCTCGATACAGTCTTTGGAAGGGGTGGACGAGCCTGGGTCGGATTTCAGTCCATTGCATAGTTTAACATGGCTCATGTGGATCCACCCCTTTCGGCCCTCAACTTTCACCGCTGTCCTTGTAGTAAGTAGAACGGTCTTCGGCGATTTCCAGCGGGGCTCCAGCGGACTTTTCCTGTCAAAGTTCCTTATGAGAATCAGGTCGCCTGGACGGACATCATGCGGCTTTACATCAGTGTTGTCAGGGAAGGCTGCGGCAACCTGTGAACGACATGATTGGAGTGCAGACATTAAGGAGGCAAGGTAATCTGTCAACATATTGCAATCAACATCAGTAATTTTCTTAGGAATGGGCGTTCCCCACATATTCGGCGGTCTACCAAAGATCACTTCGTACGGGGATAGTCCTGATCTCGAATGGGCGACCATTCTCATATAGAACAGTGCCACTGGCAGGGCGACTATCCAGTCGACCCCTTTCTCTTGACATATTTTAGCAAGGCGTGTCTTTAGTGTCTGATTATGCCTTTCTACAAGGCCTGCGGCTTCGGGATGTCGGACACAATGGAATTTCCATTGATATCCTAGCAGCAAGGAAACCTGTTTCATTAATTCGGATGAGAATGGCTGACCGTTATCTGAGTACACGACACGAGGCATGCCGTACCGTGGGAAGAATTCACGAACCAGCTGCTTGGCAGTGGTCGGAGCAGTGTAATCTGAGACTGGGTAAGCTTCGGTCCAACGGGACAGTGCACAAACAATTACGAGGACATATTTGAATCCTCGACAACGGTCCATCTGGATATAATCCATCTGGAGGACTTCAAAAGGGTAATCGGGAGGATGAAATCCACCTTGCTCTACAGGGACGCTTTTACCTGGATTGAACTGACAACAGATCATGCAAGTACGCACTTTCTGTTTTGCTGCTGCTCGTAAGTGTTTATTGCTCCAAAGATTTTGTAAACTGTCTAACATCGCTTTTTCCCCTAGATGTGCTGGACTATGTGCTGTATTAATTATAACTTGAACCATAGAGTCAGGGAGAAACCATGTAGATTTTTCCTTTGTCATCCAACCTTGATCTGTCTGGCTCCCTCCTAGTTCAATCCATTTCTTTATTTCATCTGGGGTAGCATGTGTCTGAATATCGATAACATCTAGTGTGGGATCCCTGACTGTCATACAATTTGTCGGTCCTATTGTCTTTGTCACGTCAGTTGTCTGAGTGTGAGTCAATGCTGTATGTTTTGCTGTCTGATCTGCCAGGTCGTTACCCTGGGAAACAGAATCTGTAACTTTAGTATGTGCTTTACACTTCATGACTGATATGCCTGAGGGCAGATGTATTGCTTCTAACAGTGCTTGAATGAGGGGACCGTGTTGGATCTTGGCACCATGGGAGGTCAAAAAACCTCGTTCTTGCCATAACATACCGAAGTCGTGTACGACTCCGAACGCATAACGGGAATCAGTGTATATGTTAACATTTCTGTTCTTGGCTAGAATACAGGCCCTGGTCAGAGCAATAAGCTCTGCCGCCTGAGCGGACAGTGTGTCAATACGATGTGTTTCTTTGACTTCAGTTTCAGTGGTCACTGCATATGCGGCCACTAATTCTCCTGTACTTGTTCGCATACATGAACCATCCACATAAAGTGTCAGGTCTGGATTTGTCAGTGGGACATCTGTTAAGTCTCGTCGTGGCTTTGTTACTGCATTAATGATTTCTATACAATCATGCGGGGCTGGATCTATCATAATTGTAGGTAACAGTGTTGCGGGGTTCAGAATGCTGCAGCGTCTGATTTCTATGTGTGGCTGGAATAGCGTTAATTCGTAACCTGTCAGTCGTGCTATGGTCAAGTGCTGGGTCTGGGTTCTGTTTAAAAGAACCTCTACAGAATGTGGAACTTGTACGGTTAACTGATGGCCTAAAACAATTGAATCGCTCTGTCTGATTGCTAAGGCTGTCGCTGCAACTGACTTTAAGCACGCAGGGAGTGCCTGGGCTACTGAATCCAATGTACTTGAAAAATAAGCGCAAGGCTTATGTGAACCTGCTTGGTCTTGAGTGAGGACAGACAATGCTGTACCATCACGTTCTGTAACAAAAAGTGTAAACGGTTTGCTGTAACATGGTGTCGCTAAAACTGGTGCTTGACATAATGCTTTCTTTAATTCCTCAAAGGCTTGTGTATGTTCCTGAGTCCAGGGAAGGACAGTCGAAGTCGCTGCCTCCTGCGTTGTTAACTGAATGAGTGGTTTAGCTAGAAATGCATACTGAGGAATCCATTGTCTACAGTATGAGGTGAGGCCTATGAAGGCCCGCACTTCTTTTTGTGTCTGGGGTTGTGGCATATTTGCAATTAACTGAATGCGATCGGGAGTGAGCTGTCTCCCCACTTTGGACAGCAAGTGACCCAAGTACACAACTTGCTGAACACAGAATTGTAGCTTCGAAGGAGACACCTTGTGTCCCTTGTCTGCCAGAAAATGTAAAACTGTCAGTGATGCTTGTTCACATTCGGGCTCACTTCGTGCGGTGATCAGCAGATCATCGACGTATTGTAGTAAAGCGGTGTTAACTGGCATTGTGATACAATCAAGTTGTCTTTTCAGTGCTTGGCTATAGATGCTGGGGCTTTCTGTGAATCCTTGAGGTGCGCGTGAAAATTTGAAACTGCGTCCATTTAAACTGAATCCGAAGAGATATTGGCTCTCTGGATCAATAGGTACGCTGAAGAAGGCGTTCTTGAGGTCAATTACAGTAAAGAACGTTGCTTCTGGATCAATAGCAGTCAATAAGGATGAGATGTCGGGAACCACAGGGTACTGTGGAATGATGCATTTGTTCAGTTCTCTTAAATCAATCACCAGCCGATATACTGGCGGTGCATTGGGATCAGTACGTTTAAGAATCGGAATGATTGGTGAATTACAGATATTGGAGTCGGTCTCTACGACCACTCCCTGGGTAATGAGCTCTTCAATGATTTCCAGTAAAGCCACTACAGCATCAGGCGGTAACTTGTATTGTCTGATTCTGGGTAAAACTACACCTTGTTTGAGTGTAACACGGTATGGGGTAATGTGCATACAACCGACATCAGTTGGGCCTTTTGCCCACAGGTGGTCTGGTACATTTTTCAATCTGACATCAAACTCACGCAGCATATAATGACCCTTGAAATCCCGCAGAAAGAGTCTAACTCCCTCCGGAGAACAGCAAATTATGGCTCCTAGAGCCTTCAATGTTTTAATTCCTAACAGATTTTCTGGACATGATTTCGTAAGTAACAAGTCTGTAACACGTGATAATGGACCCACAGCCAGGGGAACTGGTTCTGATACCTCATTTACAATGGGCTTTCCTGAAAAACCAAGGGAAACATTCTGTGAGCCTGAGAGGGGTGCCCCTGGAACTTCCTCATGACTGATTGTGGTACGACTTGCCCCTGTATCAATTAAAAACTTTCTGTCTTTTCCCAATACTTGACTGTGTACATAAGGACCTTCTTGATCTACAGGAATTTCAATAAGAGGCAAGCCACCCTCCCTCTCTAGGCTGTTTCATGTATATCGTGGATAATCGGGGTAAGCGGACTGGGCATACTGGTACATCTGTTGTGAAACCTGCTGGGACGCGGCAATGGGCTGCGGCTGTGATACCGCTACTGTCTGTGCTGTAGGTGAAGAAGCATGCGTAGGCTGTGTATTCTGCATGGGCTGCATATTCTGTGAAGACTGATGCTGGTTATGGTCTTGTCTAGGCGGATGCGGTCTTTCTTTAGTCTTACCAGTCGCTATGTTATGTTTCAGAACTGGGCATTCATGTACGTAGTGACCTGGCTGCTTGCAATAGTTGCATGTCCCTTTAACGGGAGCTGCGGCCTGACCTGTCTGGGTCGTACCCTTTCTATTTCCGTCGGTATGGACCGACTGGGCTACTAACATTTTCATTTTCGTGTCTTTCATACGTTTCTGTTCCTGATCCTGTTCTTCTCTAATTCTGTTCTGATGGTATTGTAACATTTGTAACATCTGTGACGGCGTGTTTGCTTGCCATGTACTCTCAACCTTGTATACACGATTCTTAACTGCTAACAGGGAATTCTCAACTAACTTGGATACAAAAAGATGCGGGTACGACTCGCTACTTGGTTTAAGACCACTATTAATAATAAAACATTTCTCGAATCTTGAATAGAAGTCACTAGTATCTTCGTCGGGTTTCTGTTTACATGCTGAGATTGCATCCCAGTCTTCTTTTCTAGTTGTCAATAATCTTGGCAGAACCTGTACTATCAAACCTGGTAGTGCTTTAGTTTTCTCCCCAAGGCCTACCCCTGGGACCCGTTTGTTCTCTTCATCTTCTATTTCTGCCCATGCAATCTTTTTGTCTCCCACCTCCCATTCTTTTTCCTTTAATTTCTCGTAGATGCCCGTGGGCAGTAATACTTTTAACATTTTCATGATATCTTCGTACGTATAATCTCCCATCAGTAACATGTCTTTAAGCTCTCTGTGGAAACCTGCAGGGTCTTTGTCATGGCATGGGACTAGTTTCTTCATTTCTAACAGTTCTAACTTAGTCAGTGGCGTGTGTACATACACTCGTTTCAAGTGATGATCGTCACCCATAACTGGGTGCACTTCTCGTAAGGGGTTCTGACTTTCAATGCCATGCCGACATTCCATATGATACATTTTCCTTTCTGGGGGCGGGGCGGGGACGTATTCGGAGCTTATGAAAGTGTCATATCTATGGCGTTGTTCTAGAATTATTTGAATTAATTTGGTACTTAAACCTCTCCATCTATCCATGAGTAGTGCTTCTAATATTTCGGGTAAGGGACCTGGGTCAGAATGCTGGTTTCTGTACTTTGTGAGGAGGTGCTGAATCATGTATACACCTGCTAATTTCTGCTCGTCTGGGGAGAGGTTCAGAAATGTCTGCGCTACGGTGTCATCATTATATATGTCTGGATTTTCGGTCCATGATATGGCTGACCGGGCTAGTTCTTGTTCATCCATAGAATTGAGTACATGGTACCCTACTCGATCTCGAAGCCTTTTATCAGTCTCCTGAAACTGATGTTCAGCAGAATTCGGGTTTGTTAAGGCAGAGAAAAGAACTCTCTTGCTTTCTGGACGGATGCCTTTCCTAAGGTAAGTTCCTTTACCTACATATGCTATAGTGTCTGCAGTTTTTTCTGGTTCTTCATGTTCTTCTTCCCCCTCGGAGGAAGCTTTTTCTTTCTCTTTTTGGTGTATTTCTATCACTGCCTTTCTAATTTTCTTGTACATACTGGCTATGCAAGTCCCCTTGTCGTGTTTTCCTTCAGATATATTTTGACCCCATTTGTTTAGTGCATCTAATTCACTCTGATCTATCCCAGGCCTGTCTCGTTCTCTTATTAGGCAATTTATGAAAAAACGTAGTATCTGTGCTTGAACGTCAACTTTCTGATGCTCCATGGCATCCTTAATACTGTCGGGGTCCTTCCCAGTCTGAACAAACTCATATATTCTATCTAGGCGCTCCTTCATTCCTGCATAGCACAGCAGGAAATCAGTAGCAGATCTTAACCGTAGTGATGCCATCATCATTATATCGTCTTTGCCGGGTACTGGGTCATATCTGCAAACTGAAAGGTTTTCTTTAAACATGTCAAGACGGGGTGACTTGAATGAAAAAGGATTCCGCAAGTCCCCGAGCGGTAACCTGCGTGTCGATGGCGGGGTGTGGAGACCCCCGGTCGCACCCCCTGAGGCGGAAGCTTGAACATTATCTCTGTGTGGGGTCTGTACCTGAACTTGAATTTGTCTTTTAGTAGGATCAGGTAGAAGTGGTTTCGGTAGATCAACTTTAGGTACGGGAAGTGGTGGAGCTGGTGGAACAGGGGAAACCTGTCGTGATACTGGCGGAATATGATCTTTGGGCGAGTTACCACCCCCGTCCCCGTCGGTAGGCAGGGCGCGAACAGGCAGGTTGGTGTAAGCGGGTGCTACATCCTCCAGATAAGAATTCAGGAATATGTCTTTAGTGGTCCTATGAGTTACTTTAGTTGGAACCAATGGTGGCGGCAGGTTTTTCGGTATTTCTGAAATGGCCTCAGGCGAACCCTCGGCCGCGAGATACATACCGTTTACGAGGTTATTTCGTGCGCGGTCTACTTGCTCTGATTTTACTCGGATCCCCTCGGTAACTAACTCGTTTTCTTGGGCTTTGTCTGATTCTTTAAGTCTGTCTTCTCTACGTAGTGCTTTTTCAGCACGCTTACGTGATTCCTTACGCCAAAACTCTATGGCGTCTTTCTGAGATTGTCTGGCTTTCTTTTTCCATAGTGCTTCCTCTACCTTCATGATGCACTCGGCATCCCATGTTCCGGTAACGGGCCATCTGTGTCTTTCGTCTAGATGTTTAGTATAGTCAGCCCATAAATCTAGATATAATATGGCATCTATGCCATGCTTATGGTACATAAAATTACCTGGGGTGTCCCTAGGGGGGATAGGAATTTCTTCCTCTAGCATCCCTTTCCTAGTTCCTATCTGCTTTAACTTGTTGAAAAACGGCATCTTGTTTACTTAATACTGAATGCTCAATCCTTACTACTTGATACTGAATACAGCTAGTTATACAAGAACACAATAATGTACAAAAACAGTCACACTCATACCACGACATTAATCACATGAAAAGACATTTTGAAACCTATATGACTACCCCCTATATCAGATGTACTGCTAAACAGCACAGATACACTGCTAAAGCAGTGCAGAAACTTGAAATAACGGATGTACTGCTAAACAGTACAGATACACTGTCTAAAAACAGTGCAGACCGGACTTGTGTACCCAAACCCGTCTAGATACGTCCCAGCAATGGTACTCACCGGGAAGCACGGAAACAGAAGGCCTCGGAAAACTCGACTGGACTCGACTCGATACTTCGGAAAACTTCGGAAAAACTTCGGAAAACCTCGGAAAACTGGTGGGCCTCTTGACACCTCGGACCTTGCTTCTTTCGGCTAGGCTCTGGTCGGGATCCTCCGCACTCCTCACCGCCTCGTCTGGGTACTGATCCTAATCTTCGTCACCTCCGTGGGCCAGAGGGAGATACAGGAAATCCTGCCGGTACGCGTAGTTTCCTTCTAACTGATGGCAGGGGACAGAGTTTACAACGCACCAACCGGCGCGTGAGGTGGGGGAGGGGTCCCTATTCGGGCGCCAAAATGATGTAAATATATAATTTACCGTCGTAATTTCTATGCAGGTAAGTACTTAATCAATAATAACTCAAATCGGAAAGAAAGAACCAGAGTCCGTGGTGTTAGAGTTCTTAGGGGTTTTATTCCTTAAAAAGGAATGGTCAAGACCAGGATATCATGTTCTTCCCACCACAGGGGTGGAAGAAGGGATAGAGCAATGTTTTATTGACAATACATAGCTTATATACTTAATTTACATCATAGGAAGTAATAGAGTAGGCGTAACAGCTGAGAGTAGACAAGATAACAGCATCCACGTGTTACTAGTGCGTAATCAGAAGGCGTGGACTAGGCGTAACTGGAGGTGTGTGCTAGAAACGTCACAGATAGGTGTCACAAAGGGGTGGCACTAAGCAGAAAGTTGTAATGTCAGCAGAAATCGGAGGCTTGGATGCGCGCGCAGCTGCATGACGTGTGATTGACGTGAAACTGGAGGGTGCAGGGGGCTTGACATTTGCACTGACGGAAAGAGACAGAAGTCTGGCATGTCAGATCAACTTGTGCTTCTATCATATCTGATATCTGGTGTTTAGGAACTGAGCTATCTGGGCGGAAAGGTCTCTGGGGCAGAAGCTATTCTATACTGACTGTGAGTGCGTGTATAAGCGCCTGAGTGTCTGCATGAGAAGCGTGGGGGCATGGGCCTTCCATGGGAGCATGGTAACAGAGGCTATGAATTACTTGAATTACTTGCACGGAGACAGGCAGGTCCTTTGGCTCTGCAGCTGAGTGGGATGTTTACTGAAGCTGATAGGCAGGAATGTATTTTCGAAGAGCGGAACAGATAACTCGAAGGTTGAAGTCAGTCTTGGCAGGCAGCAGGCTGAGCTAAGCGCGGTGGGCCGCGCTGGAAGTAAGTCAGAGTTCACGGGTACAGAGGCAGCCTGGGCTTAGGCTTTCAGAGTCAGGAGGAAGAAAAAGGCTCAATGGCAGATTTTCTGGGCCTACTTTGCCAGAGCTGAAAAACATGTAGAGTACACTACAAAAAGACGTTGGCATAGCATACTTAGGAGCGGACTATCCAACCCATTCAGGGTGGGTCTGAAAGAGGACATGTTAACGTTGGACGCAAATGTATTTGCGTCTTCATAGCTGGCACAGGAGGGAAGTTACATGCACTTTAACTCGTACATGGAGACGGTGGGGTACGCGCTAGGGAACACAACTCGACCAAAATTTATATTTCCTCAGGATGACACCTGCTTTTTGTTGCATGTGACATTTTTGTGCATCCGTCATTTACCGTGACCTCCGTGTTTTTTCAGACACTCTGCCACGTAATGTTGATACTGAATGCTTTTAACTTGACATTTACCGTGACCTGGGACATGGGACATGGGAAACACCGCACCGCACCTTGTAATGTTGCTACTAGTACTGAATGCTTTTAACTTGACATTTACCGTGACCTGGGACATGGGACATGGGAAACACCGCACCGCGCCTTTTCGCCTTTTACATCGCAGGATCGTTTTAATGGCATGCGATGTTAATGTCATCGCGCCCTGCTCGCATGCGAAGGTAATGCATGCAATGCAAACGATCCTGCGATGTAACAGTTGCGGTGCGACGGCATCGCGATGTTTTCACATCGATGTGATTGGTGTTTCCCATCAATAAACCCCCTCCCCTCCCCACCCCCAGGCACAGTCGCTGCTCGCACAGGAGAGAGTAGCAGTGTACTCTTCATTGAGGCAGGAACGATTCCCATGAGCACATAGGTGCCCTGTGGGTGACTCATGCCGTGCCCTCTCACAGACAACCAAGGGTATCTGTGAGGGCACACTAGCCATGAGCTCTACTACACCACTGCAGTCTCACTCGCCCACCTCACTCGAATTTACAGTGATCGATTAGCACCACCCGATCCTCTCTCCAAACATTCTAATGACCCATACTAGTGTGTATATATCTACCTCTGCTGTGATCTTGCGCACTACCTGTCCTTCCTCACACAGAGGTAAAGTTATGCATCCCTCCCGTCCTCATATTCCCTCAGTTTACAATAGTTTTTTCCGAGACGTGCTGCCTGCATAGATAGCCGTGGAATCCTGAGTATGAGCGTCTAGTCCCGGCTACCCGGCATGAAAAATTGGTGATCTTGTGCAAAACTATATCTGGTTGTGTCTCGTTACTCTTATTTACCGAAGCTTGCATAAATGTAATCTCGTTCATAAGCTCGCGTTAGGCTCTATTTAATAACAGCACGTTTACATAGGTCAAGTGTTCTAGGCACCTTTCAATCTCCGCTCGAATGACTCATCAATCTTTTGAAACGATAATGTGCTGATCGCCCTCGCCTCGGTCCAATGTATAATAAATCGTATGTATACATGCAGTACAATATCAGAACCATGTATGCATCTCTTGCCATTCGCCACTGTGTGCCCCCTGCGTATTCTTCCCAGAGTCAGTGACTCAATCGTCCTCCAGCAGGTACACTGGCACCGTTCACCACAGTACACACAGTATTACAGCTTAACACTTCTCGCGCAGACACAGCTACACAAAATCCGGGCTTACCCCCTTCGTGCCAGCCAGTGACACATCTAATTAACCTCAAGCAGGTTCAGAGGCACAACTATGCTCGTGCACTCTCAGTGTCACAATTGACTATGCGCAAGCAGACATAGTGGCACATCTCACCTTCCTCTTGCAAAGTGGTACCGGTGACCACCCTCTCACGGACACAGTGACATGCCTGCCTAGACCCCGCAGATACAGGCCTGATCCTCTGCCCACGCGGCGGTGCCGGCCCGGCCAGCTCAGTGTTACCACAACTTCTACATTTTAGCACCGCTGGATCGCTCTGCTCTTCAGTGCCCACCAGGAGATTCTCACCCAATCCTCACAAATCCACACAGCAACCCACATGCCCCTCATTCTGAGGCTTTCTAGTGATATCTTGAGGGGGAGTGTGTTATTGTAAAAGGCAGGGCCGATTTCGACCAAGAACCCTTCAGTATTTGCCCAGCGTTAGCCGCCCCTCATACCATTCGATATTACCAAACAAAGAGGCAGGCGCTGGAGACTGGAAGGCAGGAAACAGAAGTTTATTCCGACGGAGCAGAACACGTCAAATCAGACAACAGGGTATCTTCTCGAGGTGCTCTAAACGCATCCTTGCGGCCTGGCCTCTTATACACAGGTTTATTGCTTTATTACATGAAACACATTCTTGTCAATACTTTGATGTACGGAAAGACATCCTCGGAATCCCCACTTCAAGCCTGTTCCCACACACATTTACAGTAGAAGTCCCCACCCCGGTCACAATAGGTGATGGCTATCGCACAGCAAGACATTCCATCGATTCCCGGAATGTGTGTGTCTGATCGGATCTCATGGGGTGGGGGGCCTTGATCAGTCGAAGATCCTTTGAATCGGGGCAGCTGCTTACTGTAAGGGGGCCAATAAATGGTATCAGCAGGGCCAGGTGGCGGCCTGGGAACGGGCAGGACAATTGGGCACAGAGGAAAGGGGGTTCATCAAAGGATGGGAAGGTGTTGGCCGGGAGCGGAATGCGTTTCCGAGGCAGTCGCGCTGGAGGGGAGGTTTATGGTTCAGGTATGTGAGAGCGGGGGCTGTCAGTGCACGGGGGATGTTTGCGAGGTTAAGAGAGAGAGAGAGAGAGAGAGAGAGAGAGAGAGAGAGAGAGAGAGAGACGCGCTGGCTACCGGCAATGGGCAGAGGGGCCATGGTTTTCAAAATGGCTGCCACTTACGCGCACGAAGGGGCCTAAAAAGGGACAAGATGGTGTGGCCAATGTTTCACGATTTTCACTTTACGCTCAACAGTGGCTATGGTGAACATAAATGAACGCCGCTTATGTATACCGATTTTAGTCATTTTCCACAGTCCCCAGTTTTTATCATAAGTTAGTTCATTTCTGTTCATGTCTGAGGTGAGGATGTACAAGCTGACATTAGTTATACTAATGAGGGAAGCATGTGGCTGGTCTGTCCATTGAGGTCTTTGGTAGCCCATATGCATTACGGGCAGATGGAAATAATCCTGCTATCAAATGTCGACAGAATCGAACATAACCATATGTAGTCAATGTGATAGGCGGGGAGGCAGTACATGCAAAATTACGGATCTACTGAGAGGGTTTAAGGTATTCCAGATTATGAAAGGCGCACAGCCGGGTAACCGTAGGATATTTTATGGTTGTCAGGTATTGTTTTTCCAGGCAATGGGGCGGGCGGTAATCCCTCGTAACCGCTCGAAGGTGGATCAGAAATCCACGCAAATGTACAAAAGCAACAGAAGCCCCTGCTCTAGGAAGAGAGTGTTTGGAACTCAATGGTCTCAGGTTGGGAATAACATTAGTAATAGAAGCACATCAACAATGTTACAAAGTCAAAGACCAATGTATCCAGAAAGAAATATATAATGGAGAAGAATCCTTGATATGGAGAAAACTTTATTGTTCCTCTTGTTGTGGCCAACACGTGTTTCATCGCAGGGAAACAAGCTGCGAATCTTCAGGGCCTAGTTCCGATGAAAGCCGAGATTAAAGTGATGTGGCCAGAAGCCCATGCGGGCGAGAGTGTGATGAAGGCGCCTTAAGCGCGTAGTATAATTCGAACCTTATTGAGTACTTAAATGGGCCATAACCGGGAGGAGAAAAAGTTTGTAACTGTAACGATCGAACAGCAAAGTCAGGCGGGTACACCTGGTTAGCTTAGTTCCCCCTCTTGTTCCCGGCGCCGTTTGTCGAAGACGGTCCTTTACAGTACATTAGCTGCGTCATACGTTAGACCTTGGAGACGGGGACATTACTTAGATGATGTAGGAAATTCGTTTGAATACAAACATGATGTCATACAAAAATGTTCTGGCAGAATAAGGGCTATTATCACTTGAGGTCTGGACTCCATGGGGATCAAAACTAGACAGCATGTTCATGTGCATAACTGGTGTTCTACAATCATCATGATACAGAGTTAACGCTTTCTTAGTTATCCATGTACAGTTGAAAGTGACCGATGTAAGGTTTCGAAAGCTCAATTGGGTGATAATCAATACAAAGTGGTTGGGAGAGGAATTCAACTTAATACAAGTGACAGTCAAGGGGTGGCAATGTTCAAAAAGGGTTCGTCTTTCCAGTGTCTTATTACAGCGAGCCATCACTGGTAGGCTCTCATTGTTCTTCTTCTTTCGTTGGCACTGTTGAGCACCGGCGGTGGAGCTATGCGTCCAGCTCTAATCCAGATTTTGCGTTGCAGGGTGTGGCCACTCTTTGCTCTCCGACCACAGTCCTGTTTGTCCTGTTCCCTAACTAATCTACCATAGGTACTTTAGGCGGGGTCCCGCATTCCGTTCTTCTTTCGTGACAAACCCTATTCTATCTTTGTGCAGTGTTTCTTCTTCAAGTCAAGTTCGAAAACTCCATATGGAAAAAGGGGGGGTGATGGGGACGTGCTTTGGGAGGCCGAGGGAAGAGAGGGTGGAGTGGGATCAGATCTGAAATAGACCAAGGAGGGCAGAAATTTCAAGCGAGTGGGCCCATCAATCGGGCACAATGGGCCGGGACTTTCGGCACAAGCTCATCAACATGCAGGGGCTTCTGGACAACCCTTCTTTCTTTCACTTTCCATGTTGAGAATGGTGCTTCGTCCCGCATCTCTTTGCTCTGTGGCTCCGCCTTGGTCGAGGTCATAGATGTTCCCCGATCTGCAGCCAGGGTGTGCGTCACGTCCGGCCCCTCTCCTCCGACAACTGCATGTTATCTGTAGGAAGGGGGAGGCTCTAGTTGGCGCAGTGGCGACACTAGCGACAAGCAGGGACTCTCTCTTCCTCGTCAGGGCTGAGGGTTACCTTCCAGACAACCTCTGCTTACCCTCTAGGTAGTGTGGCTTAAGCAGTCGTAGGCTAATCTTTGGGGCACATAGGGTTAAACACTTGCAATATTACACCGTCACAACCGACCCACCACACAATGAGACCAAACTGTATTCGTTGAAAATATATCTCTTTATATAAACTTCAAGCAGGTAAGTGAATACAGTTATCAGACTTTAGGATAGCGGTTTCAAGTTACTTAGTTCAAGTTGCCACAGTTCTTTCGAGCAATAAGTGTTCTTTCGGGCCTTCTGGCCGGTTTAACAAAGTTCTTGTGGAGCGGGCGGCTTCCAGGGGAGCTGTCCCACGTCGGGTTGCCTTCCCAGGGTCGCTGTTCGTTGCGTCTCTCAGCCGAGCAGGTCACGGGTCATCCGGGGCAGCGGTGTTCTGTGGTGGCAGGGTCCTTTTCCTCGTCGTTCGCTCCGTCCCTGTAGGCGGCGGCTGTGTGGTGACGGCAAGTGGCAGTACGGTCCTCAAGTCCAGGACGTACCCAGCCAGGTGCCGGTGCAGCTGTGCGCTCACAGCTGAGCTGTCGGGCCAGTTACCGACCCAGAGGACTCTCACAGGGTGACTGTCCGTCTTTGCAAGTGGATTGGCTGCTCGTGGCGCAGTCAACTCGAGAGCTCGGACCGGACGGGTCCTCCTTCGCTTTGCTCTCGGGCTCCCGGTGCAGTGGCGGTCACGGTGTTCGGGCCAGCGGCGGCTGGACCTCACTTTGCTTTCGCAGTTGCTTTGGGCCCCGGTCACGGTGGTCAGGTGGATGTCGTTGCCTTGGAGGAGATTCCTCCGTCGGTACTGCGGCGATAAGCAGCACCCACAGTCGCTTTCTTCAGGATGTAGCGCCCACTGGTCCTGGGGCGCTGGTCAGGGGGCAAGTTCAGCGCAAGCCCTTGGAGATCGTTTCAGCAAAGTTTGGCACAAAGTCTTGTAAAGCAAAAGTCCTTTTGTAGTCTTTCCTTTCTCCTCTCCTTCGGCAGCAAGGCACCAGACACAGGCAAGAGACAGCACTCTTCCTTGTCCTTCACGGTCCTTCTCGTCGGGCAGAGTTCCTTCTGTAGCCCAAACTGGATCTAACTTTCAAGGAGCAGGGCTCCTTCTTTTATACGACATTTCTTTTGTTCTCGCAGGCCAGGGGGGCCTTTGCATAGCCACTTTCAGTCCTTGAGTACTCCGACGGGTGTAATCCGGCTTCTGCTTTCAGTGTGAGGGGCAGGCGCATCAGACGCCCCACAGGAGGTGGAGCCAGCATTGTGCGGACAGGGGTAGCCAGAGTACCTTGTTGATGGGGCTTCGCCCTTCCTGGGCCAGGTGTCGGCTGAGTCATCAGTCGCTCCCCAGGAGGGTGGAGCCAGCATTGTGGTGGCAGAGCACAGCAAGATCCAGAGTCAAGAGCCACTCCTACCTCCCACTAAGGTGTAATCTGCGCATTCACCACCTGTCATCCCCCCAGCCCTGTCACTCACACATCCCAGACAGTCAGATACACATACCAGCAGAGGCGGACTGAAATGGTTAGGCAAGCAAATGCTAACTTTCTAAAAGTAGCATTTGCAAACCCAGGATACCAAAATAAACTTGACTACAAGAAATATTTTATCATCCTGAGTTCAGGCATACTAAACACGACTCACTACCATGCTCCTTGAGCCTGCTGGGATTATAGGGTGTAATAATTCCAGCAGTCTGGCCTAATGGAGCAGGTAGCCTTCAATAGTGCAATACGGTTTTGGTTGTAAGTCACTACTAGGACATGCCACACACATCAGGGCTTGTCCTACCTTACACCTACAATGCACCCTGCCCGCAGGCCTACCATAGGGGTGGGTGACTAATATGTAGTCAAGGGAAGGTTCAGGGGCTGGCAAGTGGGTGCACTTGCCCAGCTAGCGTGACAGTACGAGACCGCACGCGGGTTCTGCGGTCGCAGTTCCCAGACACATCTTTACGGCTGCTTTGGTGGGTGGCGCAACCAGCGCTGCAGGCCCACTAGCAGTATTGGCATCTACAAGCCCCGGCACTCCTTAGTGCACCTTACTAGGGACTAACAGTAAATCCAATGAACCAATCATGGATACCAATCGCATGTACAATTTACAGTAGGGAGCACTTGCACTGCGGCACGGGTCAGCCGTGGCGCAGTGCCCTGAGTATCGGAAAACCAGCAAAACATCAGAGGCACATCAGCAAAAAGTGGAAGGGAGACTCACGCCAAGGTGCCAGGTCTAACATGTGTCCCCTCCAGCTGAAATGTGGGGGGAACTACCCTTCCCCAGAGAGTTCCACATCACTAAGGCGGAAAAATCTGGACAGACCGTCAGCGTTGGCGTGATCGGTGCCAGGGCGGTGTTCCACCGTAAAGTCCATACTCTGTAGAGAAATGGACCACCTCAACAGTTTCGGGTTCTCACCCCTCATTTGCATCAACCATCTGAGGGGCCTGTGGTCCGTCTGAACTCGGAAGTGAGACCCAAACAAGTAGGGTCTTAGCTTCTTCAGTGCCCAGACCACAGCAAATGCTTCACGCTCTATTGCACTCCACCTACTTTCCCGTGGAAGTAACCTCCTACTTATGAAGGCTACGGGTTGGTCAAAGCCCTCCTCAGTCATCTGTGAAAGAACGGCCCCTACACCATGCTCTGAAGCGTCTGTTTGCACTATGAATTCCTTGGAGAAATCAGGAGCCAGGAGCACGGGCGCCGTGCACATGGCAGTCTTCAGGGTGTCAAAAGCCTTCTGACAGGTGTCAGTCCAAATCACATTCCTGGGCTGCTTCTTCGAAGTCAGCTCTGTCAAGGGGGTCACGATCGTGCCATAGCCCTTGACAAACCTCCTGTAATACCCAGTGAGCCGCAGGAAGGCTCTCACTGCAGTCTGGGTCTAGGGGGGGTTCCCAAGCCAGGATGGTCTCAATTTTGGGTTGCAAGGGCGCTACCTTGCCACTCCCCACTTGGTGTCCCAAGTACACCACTGAACCCTGCCCAATCTGGCACTTGCTTGCCTTGATTGTGAGGCCTGCTCTGCGCAGGGCCATCAACACTTCCCAGAGGTGTCGCAGGTGTTCTGGCCAGGTGCCACTGAACACCGCGATGTCATCCAGGTAGGCGGCACTGAACTCGTCCAGCCCAGCCAACACCTGGTTGACCAATCTCTGAAAGGTGGCAGGGGCATTCTTCATTCCAAATGGCATAACCCGGAACTGGAAATGCCCATCTGGTGTAGAGAATGCCGACCTCTCCTTGGCCCCATCGGTCAAGGCGATCTGCCAGTACCCAGACGTCAAATCAAATGTACTGAGGAACCGGGCAGCCCCCAGCCGATCAATGAGCTCATCAGCTCAGGGGATGGGGTGCGCGTCAGTCTTCGTGACTGAATTGAGTCCTCTGTAGTCCACACAGAACCGTTGTTCGGGTGTGGCTCCCGGCGCAGCAGCCTTTGGGACCAAGACCACGGGGCTGGACCAAGGACTGCTGGAAGACTCAACCACTCCAAGGGCAAGCATCTTGGAGACCTCCTCCTTAATGCAGGCCCTGACCCTGTCAGTCACCCTGTAAGCCTTAAGGCTTCACAGGTAAGCTGTCTCCAGTGTCCACATCATGGACGCACCAATCTGTGACACTCGGAACCAGGGAGAACAGATCTGGAAACTGCCCCAGCAACTGGCGGCAATCTTCCTGTTGTTCGGGGGTCAGGGTGGGTGAGAGGTTAACTCCATCCACTGACCCGTCTTTCTCACAGGCCACTAAGAGGTCAGGAAGAGGCTCCGACTCCTCCTCCATTCCGTCATCAGTTGCCAACAACATGCCCACTTCGGACCTACGTAAGTGGGGCTTGAGGCGGCTGACATGTAGGACCCTCAAAGGGTTCCTGGGCGTCTTCATGTCCACCAAGTATGTCACTGGGCTCTTGCGCTCCACAACCTCAATGGGCCTGTCCACTTATCCTGAAGGGCACAGGGCTCCACTGGGGCCAGGACATACACCTCTTGTCCAGGCTGAAGCTCGACCAGAGTGGCATTCTGGTCGTACCACCGCTTCATCTCCTCCTGGCTTGCTTCCAGATTTGCCTCGGCAAGTTGTCTGAAGCGTCTGGTTTGGTTTCTGAAGGCCAGCATGTAGCTATATACATTCTGGGGAGGTTTCCTGGGAGATTGCTCCCAGCCTTCCTTTACCAAACTCAGCGGTCCTCTCACGGGGTGACCGTACAGCAGTTCAAAGGGGCTGAACCCTAGGGACTTCTGTGGTACCTCGCGATATGCAAAGAGCAGGCATGGTAAGAGGACGTCCCACTTACGCCTCATTGGACCTTCTAGGCCCATGATCATGCCTTTCAGGGTTCGGTTGAATCTCTCGACCAACCCGTTACCTTGGGGATGGTAAGGCGTGGTGAACTTATACGTTACGCCACACTCTTGCCAAAGGGACTTCATATACTTGGATATGAAGTTGGTCCCCCTGTCGCTCACCACCTCTAGAGGGAATCCTACTCATGAGAAAATTCCCATCAGTGCACGTCCCACCACGGGGGCCGTCACTGTCCTTAGAGGGATGGCTTCAGGGTACCGGGTGGCATGATCCACCAAGACCAGGATGAACCTGTTGCCCATGGCTGTCTTGGGGTCCAGAGGCCCAACGATGTCAATACCCACTCGCTGGAATGGCGTACCGACCACAGGGAAGGGTTGGAGGGGAGCCTTGTTCTTCCCTCCGCTCTTCCCACTTGCCTGGCAAGTCGGACAAGTTCTACAATGAGCATCTGAGCTCTTGTGCATTTGGGGCCAGTAAAAGTGGGTGACAAGCCTGTCATAGGTCTTGTCCATCCCCAAATGTCCTGCTAAAGGCACATCATGAGCCAGACCCAGTAGGAAGGCTCTGAACTTCTGGGGTACCACCAGCACACGGGCTGACCCAGGTTCAGCAGCCTTAGACTCCGAATACAGGAGGTCGTTCTCCCAGTACACATAATGTGTTTTGGCCTGAACACCATTGGCCTGAACACCATTGGCCTGGTCTGCAGCCTGCTGCCGCATACCCACGAGAGAAGGGCATTCTTTCTGCTCCTTGCAGAATTCCTCCCTGGAGTGTCCTCCTTCTTGCTGCCAATGGGTCAGCTCAGGCAGGTCCCCCAGTTCGGCGATCTGCTCCCCTGTAGGCTCCAGGGCATCCCCCTCAAGGTCTGCTTCCTCCTGGACCGTGGGAACTTCAGGGGCCGGTTTCCCGCGCCCCCTGCGCCTCCTCCCTAAGGCCGGTTCCTGGGCCTCTCCTTCAGGCCCCAGGACCTCTTGATCACCCCTACTGGCTGCCATTGACCGGGTGGTCACGCACGCCCAGTCAGGCAGACCCACCATCCGCAGGTGAGTCGTTTTCTCCACCTTTTCCCAAGGGGAGTGCTCCAAGTCATTCCCTAGCAAACAGTCAACAGGCATGGTTTTTCTTACACAGACCTGCAGAGTACCAGAGACCCCCCCCCACTCGAAGGGAACTTGAGCCATCGGACACTGACTCTCAGAATTATCAGCGTTGATAACCCTACAGTAGGCATGGGGTACAACCTGCTCTTGAGACACCAGGTGCTGCCTCACTGCAGTCACACTGGCTCCTGTGTCTCTAAGAGCCTCAGCTTCCTTGCCATTGATGATCACCACCTGCCCATATTTCTTAGTGTTAGAGGGCAGGTAGTTTGTAGGGATCATCTCACTGTCTCCTAGCGAGACCAGGGTCATGTGAACGGGATCTCCACCCCCCGGGACCATCACTTCTTCTCCTAAGTGAACACTAGTCACTTGACGGGGCGGAGCACCAGTGGGTGCGGGTTTTCCAAACAGGCGACACTTGGGGTCACTGGATATGTGCCCAGGCTCGCCACATTTGTAACAATTGAAGGGCCCCTTTGGAACAGGTTTACCTGTCGGGCCCCATTCTGCTTTGGGGGTGGGGGAGGCTGAGAACCTTGCTGCTGGTTCCCCTGGGAACTACTTTGGGGGCCTTTTTGGAACCCTTTCTGTTTTCCCCCCTTGTCCCCCCCACTCTTCTGCTGGGGACCCTGCCCACTCTTGGCGGAGTCTCCCACGGGACCCTTGTGGACCCTGGTGCTGAGCCAACGGTCCGCCTCCTCAGCAAGCTTCCTCGGGTTGGACAGCTTGCTATCGATCAGGTGTTGGCGTAACTCAGGAAAACAGTGATCAGACAAGTGCTCCCATGCAATCAAATCAAAGAGACCTTGAAAATCATTCACTTTGCTACCCTTCACCCAACCATCCAGTGCTCTGCAAAAGTAAGTCACATACTCCACATACGTATTCCCAGGCCGCTTAGTACATCCCCTAAACTTCTGTCTATACATTTCAGGGGTAAGCCCGTACCTGTTCATTAAAGCTTCTTTCATGTGGGAATAGGATCTCTGATTTTCAACGGGCAAATCTAGCAAGGTATCTCGCCCTTCACTAAGGAACCTTCCCCACAACCCCGCTCCCCAATCCTTGTCAGGGACCCGGTGGGAGGACATGGCTACCTCGTATGCCCTAAACCACTGTCCTATGCCATCCCCCTTAAAGAACTCCTTAACTACGTCTTTCGGGATGTGCACTCTTGACTCTACCTGCACTGGCGATGTGCTGCCACCAGAGGGAGGACGATCCAAGCCTCTTTCTTTCAGGCTCATCTCCCTCATTTTCACTTCGTAATCCATTTGGTGCTTTCGCTCTTCCAGCGCCATTCTTTTGGTTTCAAGCTCCAGTTGGATTTTTAATTCTGCCAGCTTCCTTTCGTGATCCCTCGTTTCCTTCCTGTCCGCCAGCTCCTCTGGCGACAGGCCTTTACCAAAGTTGTGCACGCTGTCTTGCCTTTCGAGATCCACCAGATCCCCAAGTGCATTTTGCTCCTCCGTTGCATCTTGCTCCGCGAGGGCGTCTTGATCCTCCGGGGCCTTTCTGGACTCTATCCAGGCTTTCATGGCCTTGTAGAGCTCTGGCTTGTTCTTGCAACCAGCGTGCGGAACCTTGAGTTTCCTGCAAAAAAACTTAAGCTCATCCTTGGTGTATTTATCCAGCTTCGCGGCGTCCCACTCCACCTCAAACACCTCGGAGGTCGTGGACTCCGCTCCATCCAGGCTCTTCGTGCCCGGCATGGTTCTCGCACTCGGAATCTTCTTTTCGGCAAAGTTCAAAAGCAAAGTATGTGGCTAAGTAACTGGACTGTAATCCCTGTGCAATGGTCAGAAGCTCAGGTATAAATATTGCAAATGTAGATTCGAAAAATCCTCACCGCTGCGTCCAATGTAGGAAGGGGGAGGCTCTAGTTGGCGCAGTGGCAACACTAGCGACAAGCGGGGACTCTCTCTTCCTCGTCAGGGCTGAGGGTTACCTTCCAGACAACCTCTGCTTACCCTCTAGGTAGTGTGGCTTAAGCAGTCGTAGGCTAATCTTTGGGGCACATAGGGTTAAACACTTGCAATATTACACCGTCACAACCGACCCACCACACAATGAGACCAAACTGTATTCGTTGAAAATATATCTCTTTATATAAACTTCAAGCAGGTAAGTGAATACAGTTATCAGACTTTAGGATAGCGGTTTCAAGTTACTTAGTTCAAGTTGCCACAGTTCTTTCGAGCAATAAGTGTTCTTTCGGGCCTTCTGGCCGGTTTAACAAAGTTCTTGTGGAGCGGGCGGCTTCCAGGGGAGCTGTCCCACGTCGCGTTGCCTTCCCGGGGTCGCTGTTCGTTGCGGCTCTCAGCCGAGCAGGTCACGGGTCATCAGGGGCAGCGGTGTTCTGTGGTGGCAGGGTCCTTTTCCTCGTCGTTCGCTCTGTCCCTGTAGGCGGCGGCTGTGTGGTGACGGCAAGTGGCAGTACGGTCCTCAAGTGCAGGACGTACCCAGCCAGGTGCCGGTGCAGCTGTGCGCTCACAGCTGAGCTGTCGGGCCAGTTACCGACCCAGAGGACTCTCACAGGGTGACTGTCCGTCTTTGCAAGTGGATTGGCTGCTCGTGGCGCAGTCAACTCGAGAGGACGGGTCCTCCTTCGCTTTGCTCTCGGGCTCCCGGTGCAGTGGCGGTCACGGTGTTCGGGCCAGCGGCGGCTGGACCTCACTTTGCTTTCGCGGTTGCTTTGGGCCCCGGTCACGGTGGTCAGGTGGATGTCGTTGCCTTGGAGGAGATTCCTCCGTCGGTACTGCGGCGATAAGCAGCACCCACAGTCGCTTTCTTCAGGATGTAGCGCCCACTGGTCCTGGGGCGCTGGTCAGGGGGCAAGTTCAGCGCAAGCCCTTGGAGATCGTTTCAGCAAAGTTTGGCACAAAGTCTTGTAAAGCAAAAGTCCTTTCGTAGTCTTTCCTTTCTCCTCTCCTTCGGCAGCAAGGCACCAGACACAGGCAAGAGACAGCACTCTTCCTTGTCCTTCACGGTCCTTCTCGTCGGGCAGAGTTCCTTCTGTAGCCCAAACTGGATCTAACTTTCAAGGAGCAGGGCTCCTTCTTTTATACGACATTTCTTTTGTTCTCGCAGGCCAGGGGGGCCTTTGCATAGCCACTTTCAGTCCTTGAGTACTGCGACGGGTGTAATCCGGCTTCTGCTTTCAGTGTGAGGGGCAGGCGCATCAGACGCCCCACAGGAGGTGGAGCCAGCATTGTGCGGACAGGGGTAGCCAGAGTACCTTGTTGATGGGGCTTCGCCCTTCCTGGGCCAGGTGTCGGCTGAGTCATCAGTCGCTCCCCAGGAGGGTGGAGCCAGCATTGTGGTGGCAGAGCACAGCAAGATCCAGAGTCAAGAGCCACTCCTACCTCCCACTAAGGTGTAATCTGCGCATTCACCACCTGTCATCCCCCAGCCCTGTCACTCACACATCCCAGACAGTCAGATACACATACCAGCAGAGGCGGACTGAAATGGTTAGGCAAGCAAATGCTAACTTTCTAAAAGTAGCATTTGCAAACCCAGGATACCAAAATAAACTTGACTACAAGAAATATTTTATCATCCTGAGTTCAGGCATACTAAACACGACTCGCTACCATGCTCCTTGAGCCTGCTGGGATTATAGGGTGTAATAATTCCAGCAGCTCAGTCTGGCCTAATGGAGCAGGTAGCCTTCAATAGTGAAATACAGTTTTGGTTGTAAGTCACTACTAGGACATGCCACACACATCAGGGCTTGTCCTACCTTACACCTACAATGCACCCTGCCCGCAGGCCTACCATAGGGGTTGGTGACTAATATGTAGTCAAGGGAAGGTTCAGGGGCTGGCAAGTGGGTGCACTTGCCCAGCTAGCGTGACAGTACGAGACCGCACGCGGGTTCTGCGGTCGCAGTTCCCAGACACATCTTTACGGCTGCTTCGGTGGGTGGCGCAACCAGCGCTGCAGGCCCACTAGCAGTATTGGCATCTACAAGCCCCGGCACTCCTTAGTGCACCTTACTAGGGACTAACAGTAAATCCAATGAACCAATCATGGATACCAATCGCATGTACAATTTACAGTAGGGAGCACTTGCACTGCGGCACGGGTCAGCCGTGGCGCAGTGCCCTGAGTATCGGAAAACCAGCAAAACATCGGAGGCACATCAGCAAAAAGTGGAAGGGAGACTCACGCCAAGGTGCCAGGTCTAACATTATCTTTAAATAAGTACAAAAACAAGTCTTAGAGAACTGGCAGGGGAAGACGTTTACACACTTTAATTCTCTCCCAACCCCAAGTAGTTGGGGAAACGTTTATTGGTCACGATAGAGTGGATGCTTAGTAATCCTTACATCGGTGTATGCTATTAACTCTTGAATCATTGCTGTGGTGCAGGTCTGCAAGCATTTTTACTATTTTCCAACATCATGTCTGTTTGGTGTTTATTCCTGTTACATTCGCGAACGTGGCAAGAAGTCTGATATCTAGCAATTACATGGCTTATCGAATTCAAACCGGCTCCTCCGGTAGAGACTCGTTTTTTCTAAAACAAATCCTGTTGAGCTATATTTTTCTTCAAGGTCTGCTAATTTATAAAAAGTGTGAAGTGCTATTATCATGGGCTTACAGCTACTTTTTCCAGGGAAGGACAAACGTTAAGCATTTTTCTTTTCTGAAAGCAACGGCTAACCTTTATCAGTTTTAGATGATTTATCTTTAAAAACAAGGTCATCAGCTACAGTCTTTAAGATTTTCTGGGACGGCTGGTACAGAACTGGGACCATTCTGGAAAAACGGGGACGTTTCGGACATTCTACTTTTCTGCAATGGGCGGTGGTAATCTGAATGATGAAGGTGTTGTTACTAAAGCACTAAAACAAAAAGCCACTGACATATAGTTCCCTTTTAAGGGTCAGATTAGGGGACATCAGTCGTCTTACCTGTCCTCTCTTTCTCAGCCAATTAAGTTTCATCATTTTACAGAAAGGAGAGGCAGTAATATGGCAAAATACGATCGTTTTGTTTCTGTCAATTTGTTCAAACACTGTCGTGTCTAAAGCCAATTATACCTGTACCGGCGAGGTACAGTGTCGTCATTTATTCAAAAGGGAGCAAGGGAGCCCTCAGAGGGAGAGAGCGTTGTGCGCACCAAATAGGCTATTAGTACACGTGCAAAATAAAGAGAGAGAGATAGGAAAAACGTGTATAATAATGGGCTATTCAGTGCACACACACATAGAACAGTATGGGTCGGTTTTACGTATAAAAACACAAGCTGAGGGAAAACATAAATTCACAGTTTACGTACGCACAGATACCAGATAGGGTGCGACAGTACATACATCAAGTACGAAAACCTAAGACAAAACACAGAGCTATTTTGGGCAAAAGGACTTTTTCATGCGTGTTGCGTATTCTCAGTATTTCATTTAATTCATTTGGGGGTTGAGCTCTTTACTCTCCTTCCTTCCTAATAGTAGACAATTTTTGTTGGTAACCTCGTTTCAAGAATACTTACTCCCTCTTAGTTGGTCGGACACTAGTCCAGTCGTGCTTATACTCAGGGTGGGGTTTTCCAACATCTAGCGAATGATGATCCAAGCTGAGGTAAAGGAGGGGTGTCAGTCGGACGTGTAATGGTACAATTCTGAATTTTCTATGAGGATGGAAGAAGAAGGGGTAAATCTAAAATATGACAATATCCCTAATTTCTGGGTTGAGGGGGATTTTGGATGAACCCCAACCCGGGGTACTCTTAACTTCTCTTATTTAGTCAGCACATAAATTGACTCACTGGTGCGCATTATTTTGGGTGTACATTTGGGATATCGGTTGGGGTCGGGTCCGTTGTACTGCAATAACCCTTCAAGTCTCTGGTGTAGGCCACTCTCCCATTCACTAGCTCCAGAGAGAGAGAGTTGTTTCTAAGTAAGTAAAGTGCTATACTCTTATTCGTCTTTCACATGCAGGTACCATGTTCGGGCTTATTTTTCTCATCCCATTAACCGTTCGATCAACTCCTCAGTCATACAAAAAGCAATCTTTTATCGACCCAGACGTGCGCCACACATAAGCATTCATACCGCACAAATCAGGGCCCATGCGCACATTCATACCATACAATTTTTCACGCTCCCAGAGATAGCTCCTGCATATAATGTACCATCTCACAGAGCTAGCCTATTTTCCTCGCGTGGAGCACGGTGCATTTTAGGTCTTCTCCATACTTCAGCTGAAATTCCGATGTAACCTGCAGAAAAAGAAAAGAGGGGGGGCAACATTCAAAACACATCAGCGCGCATAAACACGAAAATGTTTTTACCTACCACGTGCTTGACTTATCTCTTTGGGATGCAGTCCCTGGCTGCGTACCTTCAATCGCACATTAAATGCCTCATGGGTAGACGCACTGACTTTTAACGCAGCAAATAAATGGTTGTACGTCCGCCCGACCCACAACAGGGTACTAGCCAAGAAGACTAACCTCCCACGCACCCCAGCACAGACTCACAAACACGCCCCCAACAATGGCGGTCTCCAGCCTCCCCAGTACTTCAATATCCTCACAGGAAAGATCACCCCTTTTTTCACACAATCTCCTCCTCCTCCAATCACTTAGTTCGTTCACGTTGATCTGCGAGGGGGGGGGGGCGGGAACAAAGACAAGGATAGCGGGAGGGGGGACGGACAGCGGGAAGGTGGTCAGGAAACAGCCAGCGGGACAGGGACAAGGTTAACAATGAACACAAACATCGGTGTAAAAAAAAAAAAAGTACACGCCCACAGTGGCCACGTCTTCATGACGTTGCGGAGAGGGAAAGAATCGGCGGAACGCCCACCAATCGCCTCAGTGAATGACGGACAGATCTCTCTTCCAATGGCTAGCCTCCATTTATGGGGCTAGCCAATGGAAGAGAGAGGCGGAACGAAGGCCACACTGTTCTAACATTAGATTTCGCCTGCGCCGAAAAGCTGTGTGGCGCAGCTTTCGACGAGGCGAAACCTAAAAAAAGTTACTGGACTGCCGCCCCTTTCCTCCATCTCTCCTACTCGTCCCTCAGCACCACCGGAACAGAACAGGAAGCATACCCAGCAGCCGCGGCCCGTGGAGGGAGTTGCGGAGGGGCAGGCCGGCGGGGCGGGGGAGGGGCAGGGTGGAGGGTGATAAGCAGCGGAATCTGGATGATTGCAGGTAAGTAAATATTTAAATTAATAAAACACATTTTGTTCCGTGCCCTGCATCGCATTTTGCGATGCAGGGCGCGCTACGAAAGTCGTTGTAGCCCTTCAGTTGCCTAAAAGTTGCCTTTGCATCAATCGTTGATGTTGTTTTGCTTGACCCACAAACCGACTCACAACAAACAGACCCCTTGCACTGTCTTGACTTCCTGGTGGTTCAGATGGTGCCGCTGTGAGATCAAGTACCCATCACAAAGACACCACTAGTTCCAACACCCACGACAGTAAAGTGCTCGCTGCTTCCTTACCTTCCTTGCGGTCGATCGGGTGGCTCTTCGCCCGGCTCTCCGTGATGTCCTTGAACGAGAAGAGGAAAGGCCACAGAGCGGGGCTCCCAGCCAATCACAGCAAGAGGCAAAGGCGATGCCACAGAGAGAAGGGGCTTCCCGCTTCCCAGACGCACGCATCCCGGCGGTGAAATGGCCAATCACTGCATGGCTTCACTGTGTGAAGCCATGCAGTGATTCAGTGATTGGCCATTAACTTGTGGCTGAGGCAGTGTGTGCCACTGCCACGTGCGGCATCCAATGATGGATGCTGCGCGGTGGACCAGCCAATCCTGGCGCTGCATGCAGCGCCAGGTTTGGCTAGGGGGCACATTTGCTGCTCGCCCTGTCGCCCCTTGTAAACCCGGGCTACGGCAGGCTGAGAAGTATCCCTGGGTCCCACTGGGGTACTGTAGTGCGCATGCTTGGGAAAGTTGGCACCCAACTTGCACTTGCGCTCTACGGTCTGTCTGCTGCAGCCTGAGTGTACTGTCACTCAAGCTGCAGCAGGCGCCACCCCCCCTGCACATTCCGAAATTGCCGGGTGTGTCCCGGCGGCTGACTCGCAATCCTTACAATAAATTACTCTGTACAAGACTTGTACAGAGTAATTTATTGTAAGGATTGCGGCCGCGATGCGGGTCCATGTGGCTGGTGGGGCTACGCCCCTACGCACCAACGGACGCACCGCGGCTGCATTTAGACATTTTTATTGAGGTGAAAGGATGTCTGTGGCCAAAGCTAGTAGCAGCAGATGGAAGGGCTCCATGAGGTCGGGTACTTTTTCCTGGTGGTTCCACTTCAGCATCAAACTTAATGGAAAAAAAGCTTTGAATTGAACAAACGAGGAAATAATATCAACATGCAGTGGTTCCCAAACTTTTTTGACCTATGGCTCCTTTGACCTAATTGTCAATTGGCAGTGGCTCCCCACCATTTTTTTTTTTTTACCGGTGGGCGGGTGGGGGTGATGTAAGCACGACCTTCAGAGTACTTCCTGTTGGTTTCCTTAAAGTAATCGGGATACAGGAAGGTATTACACTCATATTTATTCCCTACAACCAGGATTGAAAAGCAATGAGACAAATTATTAGTATTACTCTAGTTTTCTTTTACCAACCAAAGCTATTACATTTTTAATGCTGCATGCCATCGAAATAAATAATGATCTGTACATGCTTCAAATGGCAAATATGACTTGAAATTACTTTTACATTTATTCGTAGCCTCATTAATTATTCTCCATTTCTAAAGTGAAGTACAAAGATTGAACAACGTGATGGTTGGAATGCTTGAATTATTAATCTCAGCCACTGGCAATCACTTTGGCTGCAACCTAATCCATAGTTTTTTTCCCCACCATGCCACCTCAGTAATAACTCAAGTAAGTACTGTCATGCAAAGTGCTGCTGCTAGTGCAAGAAGCAAACCCTGGGCATGTGCAGCAAATTTAAACGGAGCACAAGCATGCCAATACAGCACATATAACAGAGCTCACACATACCTGCATGCACCAATGATGCAAATACAGCAGACCAGAAACAAGCTGTGTCATTCAAGTCATCGAAGCAAACACACAAGAGCACACACAGACACACTACCATTCACACATAAACGCATGCAAATGCTGAAAATACAGCGCTGCACATCTAGTCTTTGTCCCAGTCAAACATAGCCTATTTACCATCTCTTTGGCTCTTTTTATCATACCACAAGGGTCTGCTTTCAGGATTTGTTTTTCTTTATCTAAAAGCAATCCATGAGAATGCCTGTTTCCCCTGTTCCCCTATGTTTTTGCCACATTTGATTAATAATTAATGATCATCAAATGCCATGTCGATCTTCTGTCCAACCTCCGTTTACACCTGTATCACCTGCATTAGTTTTAGTGTAAAAAGGTGGGCTCCACGGAGCTTGTCAAAGAAATCAGACATAAGATGCCAAACCAAGGTTCTGGCAGCTTTACCGAGCTCCGTGGAGCCTGCCTTTTTACAGGCTTCTTAGCTTGTTTATCACTGCCGTGCTCCTGTTCTACTGAACGGGAATCCCTCCCATGCCAGTTCCTTCTTAGAGAAAAAAATTACAGCGTTGAATTTATTGCACACTGTGATTAGATAAAAAATAAAACAGTATCAGGTCTAACAAGAGATATTCGCCGACAATGTCATGGGCAGCGATCACGTTAATAAACCTCTTTCTGTTTCCCTAGTCACACAAACACTAAACCAAGGCTGGAAATAAGGTTCAGGGCAACATATTGAGACAGCGCGTCAAAGGTGTGTTGGATTTACTAGCATTATAACCACTCTACCCCGCTAGTAACACGACACAATAATTTATTTATTTATTTATTTATTTATTTGTATAGTGCCAGAATCGACCACCGAAGGGGTATCTCTGCGCTTGGACGTGCAGCGTATGGAGGACTATCTGCTGAAAATCAGAAACAGAAGAGGGTAGTCTTGAGCTGTTTCTTGAATTGGAAATGATCCGAACAGTGTCTCAGGTGCAGTGGAAGCTCGTTCCAAAAACGGGGGCCCAGATAAGACAGGGACTTCCCGCACACTCAGGCCCTTTTCATTCTGGGAACCCCAAGAAGAGATTTGGATCTCGAGCGGCGGGACCTCAGAGGCGTATAAGGAATGAATTTATCAGCAAGATAGGTGGGACCGAGATTGGACAGGGCTTTATGTATGATGCTTAAGTCTGAGAAATATTTTTAGCAAGATATCTTTTAATGATTTTATATGAATAAGTTTAACAATAAAAAAATTCTTTTTCCCTTACGGAAAATAATTCCTGTCTAGTTGTTGACTTTCTGGTGTTGATGGTACTGACCCAATGTATGTTTTTGAGTGTTATTGAATACTGAGGTATGATTGAACACATTGTATGACAATAGAATATTCCAAAGGGAATTTTTCTCAGACTTAAGCGTCTTTGTGGTGTCCTGTCCCTTTGGTTTGTTGGACCCCTCTCTTATTATTGAGATTTATGTATGATGCAGCCGACCTTAAACTTCACTGGCTCCCATATAGGGAGCCAGTGATGCTTATAGAGCAGGGGACGAGAGGCAGTCCTGGGAGGGGCATTAAGGATCAGGCAGGCAACCGTATTCTGAACGACCTGCAGTCTGTTGAGAGCAGACTCGTTGGTGGAGACCAACAGACCATTGCAATAGTCCAGTCGGCTTAAAATAAGTGCCTGTGTCAGTGTCTTCTGGGTTGAATCAGGGGGAAGAGGGAGGATGCGGCACAGCAAACCTAGCGTGTTAAAATAGGAACCAGCTGTCTGAGCAGCGTGCTCCTTCAAAGTAAGGGCCTGTTCGAGGCGAGCGCCTAGATTTTTAAAACCGGTTTTCGTAGCAGGGAGTGTACCCAGATCAGTTGGCTACCAATTAGGAGTCCATAATAATTGGGCCTCACATAATAAGCTTTTCACATCATTCTTGAAAAGGTGCCAATAACTGTATTTATGGCGCTGTTATTGCCACGTCGAGGCGTGCTGAGATTTCCCCCATGTTTATATTGCCTTGTGTTCTCTGGATCCGGAGGCAGGGAGGGGCCGCTCAGAGCTCATATTCTTCTTGCAGTATTACACCAGCATGCCTGAGTAAATCCACATGTTAGTAGTGGAAGAATTTGTCAGATCGAAGATTTTGTTGTGTAATTTAAAATGGAGGAGCGCGGGCTGCTTTTACAAAGCGCACAGTCACAAAGGGCTCCTCTGACACAGCGCATCATCACCTGTCCAAACGTGGGCTCCATTCACCGCAGACAGCTGTGCTGGGGGAATCACGCCTATGGTGAGAGGCATTACATGTCAATGGACAACGAGCAAGAGGGAAAGATTCCTGCACATTGCCACAGAATACTAATCTGTTATTCATGGGAGCGACATGAAAAGAGATGGCGAAGCCAAAGGGGCCGATATTTAGCAAAATCATGTTCCCGGATTATGCAGGTGGCACGTATTTTGCGCTGCAGCTGCACTAAGCTTCATGTTCCTAATGTGAGCACGGTGCCCCTGGCTACTCATGATGGCGTACCGTGGTGCCGCGGCGCACAGTTTGGGATCCCTTTTTTTTCTCCATCGGGTAGGTGTGGCATGGCTGGAAAGCTGCAGATGTCACGTGACATTCCCAGCAGCATGGCTGGAAAGCTGCAGATGTCACGTGACATTCCCAGCAGCATGGCTGGAAAACTGCAGATGTCACATGATATTCCCAATGGCATTGTTGGAAAGCTGCAATTGGCACATGATGCGATTCTTATCAAAACTGTTGGGAGCAGGGCACATTTAAGGCGCTCAAAAGTGCAAAGTATTTTGCATAATTTTTGCCCAGGTCCTAAGTTTAGTTCCTATTGCCTCTGGTCAATCAATCAGCTCTGACCCTGTGCCTCATGGGAACAGTCCAGTCCGAACTACCAAGCCCAGGGTCAGAGCTGATTTGCATATAGCCAGTGTCTAACCCAGGGTGGTGTGGAGTGCAAAAAAACGATGGATTTAGGCCCAGATCCTTGTACTGGGGTGAATGTATGACATTGTTCTACATTCTGTCCATCAACTGTGTTTTTTGCAATTTTCACCCCGAGTCTGCTGGGTATGCTCAGACGTGAGTCCCAGGCTCTCCACACCACTGGAGTCAAGCTATCCAGGCTGAAGAAGGCTGATAGCCAGAAACCGGTCCTTGGATGCTTGATTCCGGTCTGGGAAAGACATGGCTTGGTAGTTCGGACTGGACTGTTCCCATGAGGCACAGGGTCAGAGCTGATTTGCATATAGCCAGTGTCTAACCCAGGGTGGTGTGGAGTGCAAAAAAACGATGGATTTAGGCCCAGATCCTTGCACTGGGGGGAATGTATGACATTGTTCTACATTCTGTCCATCAACTGTGTTTTTTGCAATTTTCACATAAAATATTAAGGCACCTGAAACTGCTCCATTACACCTTCCTGTATTGCCACAATTCCCTCTTCACGGTCAATCGCCCATTCCTTCTAGCCGGAACCTCCCTTTCATCTTGTGCATCGCGGAGCAGCTTTTTATACCAAAGCGTTGGTTGAAGTAAACACCCAACTAATAATGTAACCATCTGCACTCCACTATGTCTTCAGACTCGCACTTTTTCTGACAAGCGTTTTCATTTCTAAGGAGAAATATGCATTTTGGCTGTTGGTCCTTGCACCCGTCTACATCTACAGACTGGGCAGCAGTGTTCCATTCAAACCACAAACTTCCTTTGAACACTCCAGAAGCCGCCTATCAACTAACACCTAGTAAACGTACAAAGATAAGATCTTTTTCAGTCTTTGATTTGAGGGGAGGCGGGTAAAAACAAGCGCAGTCTTTGATTTGTTCAACACATGGCCCCATAAAGATAAGAAAGTGCTTGAGGCCTAAGGAAAAAAGGCGAGCCAGAACGTGTGGGCCGCAGGGCCGGTCCTGGAACTTCTGGGGCCGCGGGCAAAAGAGAAGATGTGAAGCTCCTCTAATTTGCATGTAAAATCCAGTCATGGCCAGCATGACTCGTGGGTGGGAGGTCTCGCGGGTGTTCAGGGGGGAGTTTAAAAAATAAACGTCATCTCTGCTCCTGACCATCTCTCAGTCTTTCCTGCCTCTGGCAGGAAGCAGGAAGCCTCCCTTCCCTAAGCCAATCACAACGCTGAAATGGCAGCATTGTGATTGGCCGTGATGCCGACCAGCCAGGCGCCTATGGGGAAGCCATTTTCTCCATGTAGGGTGCATTGGTGCCTACATGGAGAAAGGTCAGAGTGCGCATGACTGGTTTGGTCGGCCCCAGAGGGCCGACCAAACAATCAGCGCCCTTAGCAGTGAGCAAGGCAGTCCTCCCCTAAAGCAGACCTGCCCGCCCCCAACCAAACACTTCTGCTTTTTCGCAGTGTGATAAGCAGAAACATAAAATGGTAGTTTTAGCGTCAGTTTGCTGCGCCACCATTCCCTTTTTTTCAAATAGGACTAATCTATAAAATAATATAAACAAAACATATATATATTTTTTTAATATATGGTACATGTTTGTCATTTTGTGAATGCTCCTTAGGTCCACTAAGATAAATATTATGTTCCTAAATTGTTCTTGATCACAAGTATTTGATACTCCCTGATTTAGGAATTACCGTCAGGGGTACCCCTTTCTTTACAAATATAATATGTAAAACAGTAACGGTGGAGACTAAAGAGGAGGTCAGATACGGTAGAGAGCTAAGGTAAATGTTAAAGAGGCAGTAAAGCTGTTAAGTAGAGGTGGGTAAGCCAACAAATTAATGGGGCAAGTCGAGCGAGAGCCGAACCAATCCACGTTCTACGAGCCCATGCACGAGCCGAGCCCAGAAAATGTTTCCACGTAAATCATGCGACAAACCTGTGGTATCTTGTATTCTGTGCCATACATCCTTACCATTTCCCTGCCTTGCTGCTCAACCAGAATGCATGTGTTGTGAGTGGATGTGTTAGAATGCTGGTGCGTGTGATGTAATGGAATGTTTGGGATGCCTGGTGAGATGAGTGTCAGTTGGAAGTAAGGGGCTGAGCAGCAAGGGAGCTGCTCCTGGTGGGATTCGTTCTAAGATCCTATTTGATTGACTTACTTGATTATTACCATCTTTATCTTCATCAATAAATCATCCTCCTGTTACCTACACCTCGGCATCTAATGGACTTATTTACATTATAACATTTGGCGACGCTTTAAAGAACCTACCTGTGTCTTCTGAAGGACTCCTGAAATGTTAAACCTGAACTAACTCTAAGGTAATGGTCTATTTATTTACAACTTTTTCTACACTCCAAAAAGCATACTGGCACCCCTGGGAGCTCACTTTCCAAACGTGCCAGTCACTGCTGCACTTTATTTCTGCTACCTGCTGTTCTGCTGCTGTCTCCCTATGTCAGCTATTTACCTGCAATTAAGCTTGCCTCTCCTGCTGGTTTTAAAACATCTCACTGCTCCTGTAAGAAATCTCCGTGTTACTCTCAGATTTGTTTCTTTACATTAAAGCTACATGGTGCACCTTAAAGTTGTCATTTGCTATCGTCCCTGTGGTGGACGAGAGAACTGTGTTCCTCTCAGCTATTATTGTCTTCATCCTGATTTAGAGGAGCGAGCAGTGCGTGATAAAGTTATTTGGAAGAAGATTTATTTGGCTTTGTATTTTCCCGACCTTTGAGTGCACTATACTTAACCCGTTAAGCGCACCGCAAATTCCGCCCCAGTGCGGACGTTCCATTGCGCTAACGGGATCCGGACGTCCAACGGTCGTGCGCAGCACTAGCGAGGTAGTGCACGCGACGTCCGCCGAACGTTCGCAGCACTGAACGGGTTAATACTTGCGTGTTTACATTGCCATTGTGGAATTTCATCAAGCGTTTATGGTGCTATATTTTTGGTAGTCCAGACAAGATTTATAACAGCGAGTTGTGAGGTTAATTAACTGCTGTCCTGCTATTCAAAAATGCTGGCACCAGCTTTCCATAGCGCGCTCTTACTTGCATTCTTGTCCTGTGATGTCACCATGCAGTCTTTTCTCGTCCTGACGCTTCACGCTCGATGCCTGCTCCTAGACGATCTGCTGCACAAACATCATGCCTTGAGCCATTCGGCTCAGCATGAAAAACGTGTTGCCATCTTGGGACTTCCAGGAACTTCCTTGTTCTGAACATCATCTTCCGGTGTTTTCAAGTTTCAAGGTCTGCATCTGGGATGCTGAGTGGAGCCTCTGCATTAATTTATTTTGCGTGGAGTTTTCATATTGGTGAATATAGCATTAGCTATGTGACTTTGCATCTTTCTAATTATTTGCTGGTGCAGTAGTCACTTATTTCTTAGTTTCCATGGTTGGGAATTTATTTCTTTTTCAGATATGTGATGCTATGGCTCCTTAGCCATATTACTTTTGGTACACTTTCTGTGTGCGTCTTATTGTCACCTTTTTGTGTTTACTGCTTATCTTTCTTTCTTTTCATACATTTCATGATGTTGCACTGTGTTTTTATTCATGGCGCTCGCTGATTATTCCTTTACTTGCTGGTCTGGCCAACTGGTTTGTTCTGGTGTTTTCTGGACGTTTTGCCCTGTGTTTTCTTCACTTGCGTTTAGTTGTCTGTGTTGGTGTGAATTTTGCTTCTTCTCATTATTCTTTTAATTTTTAGGTCTCGCGACCTATCAATGCACATGCACATGCGCATTGAGCGGAGCGAGAATTCAAGTGCTCAAAATAATCATCAAACCAAGGGTTTTTTCGTGCGGTTTTCTTAGAGTTGTTATGTTATGTTATAGTGATTTGTATAGCGCACGGCTGCCCCAGCCAAGGGGCGTCCCGGCGCTGCGAGAAGACCAATTGCAGAGAGTTAGAGGCGCAGAGGTATGGAAGCAATTATTGAAAGAGATGAGTTTTGATGGCCTTTCTGAAGGCCAAAAGGTCCTGCATGCCACGGATAGATTCCGGAAGACTGTTCCATAGCTTGGCAGCTAGGAAGCTAAAGGATGGGCCGCCTACTCTGGCCAGTCTGGTGGCCACAGGCACGCGCTTTTGGGCCATAAACTTTCACCATCGGTTTCCCAGCTCCAGCACCTCCCCTCTCTCTCCCCGCACACAGCCTTACTTTGATTTCTCCTCCCCCTCCCCAGCCAGCTTCCCCCAGGCCGTGTTCCCTCCCACCTTTCCTCCTCCGCAAACTTGATTAACAGGAGGCCATGCTAATCACTGCCTTCTCCCAATGACCTGCAGTTTCCACCCCCTCCCCAATCACCCACAGCAATGCCTATATGCTCGGCTAGTTGGTGACTCTGCTTTCATGTTTAGCGAGCGTCATGTGAAGATCCTGACTACGCAGTTGCCGAAGATTTCCAGTTCTTATAAACAGAGTTAGACTGCGGTTAGACAACAGAGCCGCTTCAGAGTCCATCCTTGTAGGCGTTGATCACCATCCAGTGAATGCAATAAAAGTCCCCGTCAACATCCCACAGTAAGAGTCATAAGCGATCTGGGGCTTCTATAAAACTACTGCGGTTTCATGCAACTCCTCACGACCTCGTGCTGAGGACTCAGCGCACGAGTCACTCCATTGCTTCCCTGCCTTTTTTGTATTATGATGCTCTTCATATATTTGGGTTCGCATTTTCCCCATGAGCATCTCCGGGCCCCAAAGAGGTGATGGTTGCAAAAACTACATCCTCACTGATGGGCTCAGCTTCAGTGAAGCCCTTAGATACAGTGATGCCGGTGCACAGCCCTTTTGGGTTCACGCCGGTGCCGTCAAACTACTCCGGAGCGACATCTGTTCCTACTGGATGTTTCACTGGCCCCAAAAGGCTCCGAATCGCAGTCGATGCATGACCACACCGAAGTCTGAGGCATCAACATCCCCTCAACAGTCCGGCAGGAAGGCCTTTGATCACTATCTGTGTCACCATCTTTTGTTAATCTGGGAGCAAAACCCCAACCTAAACATTGATTGCTTTTCACCACATGCTGACATACTTAACACTTCCCTCAATAGATGCCTGGACAGCGGCTCGGCGACCGTCCTGAAATTGTAAGCAATACTTCCTTAAAATGGACTGTCAGGCGAAGCAAGGCCTTTTTTTCCAGCTTTTTCATTTTGCTCATGTGCTGACAAGGGGGGAAATCACTAATTATGCGATATTACCTTTCTCCGTCATCCAACTCTATCAGTTGTGTGTCCGCTAGTTTATTGATTTGCAGTCTTTGATTTATATTATATTGCTTCCCGTTCTCTACATAAGTTTCTGAACGTACTTACTGCCCTGCTTGTGTGTTATTTGACTGACCACAGCGTGTAAAACCAGTTTTCCAATGTATTCCATTTTATGTATCCTCTGTTACAGCTCTTCCATCTCACTGTGAATTAAGTACCCATCTGTTTGTCTGTTGTTTGTCAGACTCTGCTTTCCCCTACGCACTTACTCTTGTTCTTATGTTTGTAGGATACAATTTTAGCAAACAAGTAGTATTCGTAATTAAATCAATGTCACAGTAATTTCTTTCACAATTACCTCGAGTGTGCGACTTCAACAGCATCACTCATAACTGATATAAACTTCATGCAACGGATATTTACTTTCAACTCAGTCATGCATTCTTTGCCAATCAAACTTCTCTAAATACGTTAACATGTTTAGAACTTTAAAAAATAGAATACTGTCAGAAATGTATTGGTTCTGATTTTGAGCTCCCATAACTAAAAGGGATTCATTTATTTGTCCTTCTTCCATGCGCTCACACACTGCCCCCTCACACACACACACAACCCCCCACACACACAGACACAACCACACACACAAAATGACACATACACGCAAACCCCCCACACACACAACCCCACACACACACAACCCCCCACACACACACACACTGCCCCCTCGCACACTGCCCCCTCACACACACACACAACCCCCCACACAAAGACTGAACCATACACACAACCCCCCACACACACACAACCCCCCTACACACACAACCCCCCCCCACACACACAACCCCCCCCACACACACAACCCCCCACACACACAACCCCTCCACACACACACAACCCCACAATCACAACCACACACACACAACCCCCCCACACACAACCCCCCCACACACACATACCCCCCCACACACACATACCCACACACAAACCCACTCACAAACTGCCCACTCACACACTGCCCGTCACACCACTCACACACTGCCCCCTCACACACTGCCCCCTCACACACACACACAACCCCCCACACACACAAACACACAACCACACACACAAACACACAACCAAACACACAACCACACCCACACACATATGCAAAACCCCACACAAATAACCCCCCCCACACACACAACCCCACACACACAACCCCACACACTCAACCCCACACACACACAACCCGACACACACACAACCCCACACACACACAACCCAACACGCACACACACACAACCCAACACGCACACACACACAACCCAACACACACACAACCCAACACACACACAACCCAACACACACATATACCCAACCACACACACTGCCCACTCACACACTGCCCCCACACACACACCCCCACACACACAACCCCCACACACACAACCCCCACACACACAACCCCCCACACACAAACACACACACACAAACCCACACACACATGCAACCCCCCACACACGCAACCCCCCACACACACAACCCCACACACACACCCACACACCCACACAACCACACAACCACACACACAACCACACAACCAATAGCAAAACATAGCATAGCATAACAAAACATAGCATAACAAAGCACAGCATAACAAAAAACAGCATAGCATCACAAAACATAGCATAACAAAGCATAGCATAGCATAACAAAACACAACAAAACATAGCATAACAAAACAAAGCTTAGCATAACAAAACATAACATAACAAAGCATAGCATAACAAAACATAGCATAACAAAGCATAGCATAGCACAACAAAACATAGGACAACAACACATAGCATAGCAAAACAAAGCATAGCATAATAAAACACAACAAAACATAGCATAGCATAACAAAACATAGCATAGCATACAAAGCATAGCATAACAAAACACAGCAAAACAAAGCATAGCATAACAAAACAAAGCATAGGATAGCAAAACTAAACATAGCATAGCATAACAAAACAAAGCATAGGATAGCAAAACAAAACAAAGCATAGGATAGCAAAACAAAACAGCATAGCATAACATAACAAAACATAGCATAACAAAACACAACAACACATAGCATAACAAAACATAGCAAAACACTACAAAACATAGCATAGCTTAACGAAACACAACAAAACATAGCATAGTAAAACAAAACAAAACATATCATAGCATAATAAAACATAGCATAGCATAACAAAACAAAACATAGGATAGCAAAACAAAACATAGCATAGCATACAGCGTCACTCAGCACCACCACAGCATCACTCAGGGGCACCACAACATCACTATGGGCTATCACAGCATCACTGAACGCCACAGCATCACTCGTTCGCCACCACAACATCACTCGGCACAACCACAACATCACTCGGCGCCACCACAACATCACTCGGCGCCACCACAGCATTAATCTGTGCAACCAATCAACAACAACTGGTTCAAATATTTTCTCTCAATTTTTCAAGCTTTATTACAAATGTCACAAAAAGATGTTAATATTTCACTTCTGTTCTTGGATTTTTGTCACAATAAAATACCCTAAACATAATCTTCACAAGTTATTTACAAAATTTAAGCTATTGCCATTATAAATTACAATAACTTTTATTTAAGTATTAATGATTAAAAAAATTAAAAAACATTGTTATTTGTAATATCAATACATGTAAGTCACGTACATACAACACATATTGCATTACAAATGCTATAGGTATCAAATTTGCAAAAGTTATAACTATTGGCAGTGTAAATGACAAAGCTATTAATTTCGCTATTTTCAAAACCAACACATAAATAAAAAATGTGTCATTTACAATACCAATAGCTCAAACTTTCCTAATGCGAGACCTATTGGCAACGCCAGTGCTTGTTCTGTGTTTCACTCCAACTTTCATCTGCAATTTTATGCTTCTTTCGTTGAAACCAGGTTTGCATCCTGTTTTTCCGAAAAGTGGAAGAAGTGTGTCGTTAATGATTCATCTATAATTTATCTTTTCATTGTCTTCTCCTTCCTTATTATGATGTTCATCATTATTTCATTCCATTGCTTTATTGATTGCTTCACTTTACATGCTCATTTCTGTTCAGCTTATGATATTGTATGAGCAGCTTATTTTTCCTTGTTTCATTGGTAAAGAGGGAAGATGTGTGGTATCTTGTATTCTGTGCCATACATCCTCCCCATTTCCCTGCCTTGCTGCTCAGCCAGAATGCATGTGTTGTGAGTGGATGTGTTAGAATGCTGGTGCGTGTGATGTAATGGAATGTTTGGGATGCCTGGTGAGATGAGTGTCAGTTGGAAGTAAGGGGCTGAGCAGCAAGGGAGCTGCTCTTGGTGGGGTTCGTTCTAAGATCCTATTTGATTGACTTACTTGATTATTACCATCTTTATCTTCATCAATAAATCATCCTCCTGTTACCTACACCTCGGCATCTAATGGACGTATTTACATTATAACAAAACCTTATGTAAAATATGAGCAAGTCTCTTCAAAATTCTAAAAATTGTATTTCTTTAACATGTGGAAATTTCAACATTAATACGTTACATTATAGCACTGCACTGACAGGTACGTATTAAAAGTGTTTGTTTTTAAACATGAACATAGAACCATTTCTGCTCCCAACCTGGTGACAATGCCATTAGTGAACTAAGAACCAAGTCAGTTGTACAGTGCACCCTGTATGTGGCCCCGATTATTAAAGATACAGCAACATTATACTCCATTGAATTAAATGCAATACATTTTTGTAAGTTCGTATTTGGAAATCACATATTTGAAGGTACTTTCATTTGCAGTAATGCAGAAAAAGGAGGATCAGGGAAATAAAATATTTGCAAAAGATAACACAATTTGGCTAAATGGGGAAGCCAGGATTCATCAGATGTTTCCGTGTTTCATTTTGTACAAATCAGGTATAAATGAGTACCCGTTTGTCCCTACTTTTTACCTCTAATGTAAATGCTTTGCTTGTAACTCTTTGTGTGTGAGGGTAGAGTGAAGAAGGAAGGCAGAAGCCACATGAAGGCTCTGACCGTTTTGGGATAGAGGTTACAGGAGGACCTCAAGCTGAGCCAAGCGTAAGGCTCAAGCCTGGCTTGAACTTCCCATGGCTCATCTTCCTCTACTATTATGGACATTAGTTGTGAGCTGAATTCTGCTGACTTGAAGGGAGAAGGTGAGATGATGATCTGCCTGAAAGAAGAGATGCAGTCTGCTTCAGTTCACTCCCTGCACTCTCTTGTTGTAGAGTCTATGTAGAAGCTCGGGATGATGAAGAGTATCAAAGGCAGGGGAGAGGTCAAGTCAGTGTGCCAGAACTCCATTTTTAATCCACTCTAGTTTTATTTACTATAATCACCCCAGGAGGCACTCGCTGGTCTTTCCACAGCCATCCAACATCTGTTTTGGTAATCGGAGGGCAGATTATTTGCTTAGATGAATGTAGATATATGTCTTGCGGCAGATCTTTCAATGTTCATCTCTTTTTGCCTAAAAATAGTCTATTTTTGACCAGAAGTTGGAATAAACTCTTGTTTCAAGGCCTGTTTGGTTTAGGGAGGGTCTTGTATAAGGCATTTAGAGTTCCTATGTGAAGATACAGGTACTGGTAACAGTTGTACCAGGTTTGGCTGCAGAACTATGCACAAGCACAGGGTCTGCCGGTGATTCTGATGCCTACAAGTGTTTGTAGCATTGATTAAATTTTCTGAGGTTAGGAGGTATGAGTGATCAAGTGTAATTGTTTCAATGTTTTATCTGATGGGTGAACTATAGGTCTGGAATTGTGTTTGAGCAGTGAGAGGGGGAGCCGGAAGAGTGAAACTGGTGTGTGGGAAGTAATTCAGGGTCACCTCGCAAACGGCGAAGGCTAACAGCGAGGAGGCCTAAGGCACTGCGACGTACAATATTGTGGCTGGGTGACCATTTATTGCCTCTGAACTGTACTGGCAGGGCTTTTGTTTGTGACATTGAGACCCCCCATCAGGTCTGCAGGACCCTCAACAGCTCTCCCTATTCAATTCCCTGGTCTCATGATAAGGGCTCTTGGCCACTGTCGGCTCTCCAGGCTGTGTGCCACCTAACTCTTTATAGTCACTGCCATCTGCATAGTACTAAGACTTCAATTGGAGTCAAGGGCACAACGGGTGGTGCAGACAAGAACGGTGCAAGATTAGTGGCCCTAAAGTTATTAAAACACAGAAATAAAAATGAGGCGATTTTGAGAAAAACTAAAGTTAAACATTTCTCTGCCTTTGGATAATCCCCAGTGCTTCCCATCACATGACATAATTCCATGCATTATTCTTGAAGAGTTATTGTACTTAAGTTGATATATAGTGCTATGATGTGTTTCTAAGCAGTTTTATGGATGTGTTTCAGTACTTCAGAGATTCAACCTTTATGTCTCGCCTGACAGCGCAGCTGTCCCCTGATGTTCTGTGATCAACAGAAAAGAGCTTTAAGAAGCAGAACTGTGAGGGTCTTGACTGTACCCACGTTGTGTTTACCTTGAGTACAGCATTTGATGGGCAGAAGTTGTGTTGCTTGTTCCTTCTTTGGGTTTGTGGCATGCAAAAAGAGCTGTTTTTTATGCCGCTGCCCCTTCCTGGCACTCCGACATATGTGCTAGTATCCTGTAATCCTGTGCCCCAACAGCCTCATGTCAATCCCCCCGCACACAAACTCAGTTCACTCTCTCCAACTGCCTAGTCTTCCCTAATGTCAATACCTCTCTCCACCCCAGCCCCAGTGGCCTCCGCCCACTCTCGTCTCTGGTACTACCCCCTGCATGGTGCTACCGTTATGAAGTCCAATGGGTCCCAACACATCATGGCTTCAGAAGCAGTAAAAAGAGCAGGGCTGGCCTCAGGGTATTCCCCCATCCTTCCTCCACAGCAGGCAATATGAAGGCCAGCGGGGCTCAGGTGTACCCCCAGACCCTGTGTTCATTCCCTCCACCTGCCCCGTACCCTGCAGTGCCCACTCAACTCCCACACAAGCTCAAAGCCTCGCCCACAGTGCTTGACTCTCAGCTTATTGTGCCTGCTCCCCCTCATGCAGTGCTCACCTGCTCTCCCCTCCTGATCCACATCACCACTCCCTCCTGGCTCTGACCCCACAGACTAAGTCTGATCCCGCAGCAGCCTCCACATTCTCATTCCAGTCTTCCTCCCTGTACCTTTCCACGTCTCGGTAAACACTCCATGTTTGCCCCAACCCTGGCCCTGTAGTTGTGGTTGGAAATGAATAGGTATTTAGAGTACTGTGGGAAGAACAGATCTTCTGTGGGTGCATTTGTAGACATATGCACATGTTCATGAGTGTTGGGTAAATTAATGTGTGCTGTGGGAGAGGCGTGTCTGTGTTGAATAGGAAAGGTGTGCGCTTGTAAGTGTTAGATGAGAGTTTTGAGTGCAGGGTGAGCGGTGTGCCAATGTGAGATCTGGGTGATCTCTCTGCTTGTGTAAGTCGAGGGTGAGAGGGAAGGGTAAGCTGTGTGAGTGATGGGTGAGTGGAGTGCCCGTGTTAAGAGCAGAGTGAGTTGTGATTCAATGTAAGTGTATGGTGAGTAGTCACTTTAAGTAACTGACAATGCCGTTGATGGTTGGCAAGTAGGGATTTCAGGTGTAGTTAAACTTTTTGAGGTGTCCATTAGGGATTTAATGTACAGTAAATAAATTATCTGCATATCCTGTAACAAAGTGTCCGCCTTTTGGACATGCCTAAAGTTACTTCGCTAGAGGTGGCGGCCGCTGAAGGCTGGAGCCAGATGACAAGCTGTGGCTCAGGAAGAGGTCTCCTGGAACCTTGAGTCAAATATTCATACAGCTTCTTCCACCACCACCTTATGTCAGTCAGTAAGCCACCTCCCACTTCATCTTTTGACTAAATTGTGAAGCTGGAAACCTGGGATAAAACGAGGTTTGCCTTCTTGAAAAAACTGTGTGATCCTAGGTAATTACACTATTACATTGTGTCTCCTTCACCTTTATTTAGTTGCGCACTGCATCTTGGCCTTGCAGTGCGCACAACGAAATTCGTTGTATTTATTTATGTTTGCTTTACCTGTATTTGGCTGTAGTTTACTACCCCCCGCCCCACGTCACCTCCCGGCAGCACTCCCACCACCAACCGCTACTGGTGAAAGTGTAGTTATGACATCAATAAAAAGATTCCATATGATAATGATGTAGGTAGATGCTTATTCAGTATAACCACAGAACTTAATAACAGACGTTGAGATAACAATGCTGAGTACCTCACAGATTTCTTTCAAGTTAATTCATAGTATGCTGTGAAAATGACTTTAAGAGAAAAGGGATTGAAGAGGCTCCTGGTAGTTTGTGTGTTGGTAAATACATGTTAAGCAAAAATACAAAAATGCTGGAGTTCAGGTGAATATGCAGTGAAGAGGCCTTTAAATGTTGTCTTTATCTTGTCACTTGCACATGATTGGCTGGGGGTTCAAAGACAGAGGTGAAATGTCAGGCACTGTCTTCTGACAAATTGCTGCTTATTCTCTTCTTATTCAGTCCTGCCAATTGTTACGCATCAGGCGTGACGCTAATGCATTTCGGTGTGGTGTTCCGCAACACCGCACTGAAATGCATTGTCACGCATTTGCCCACTCTCTGCTGACACACTGAAAGTTGGCTAAATTAATGCCAGGGTACTGCTAGCGCGCGCTTGACCTGTGTGGGGGGGGGGGGGGGATGGGGGGGGAGGAAGGGGGGCCTACTCTGATGAGTGCACAGGTCTGCCCTCGCTCCCCGCAGACTCAGGAGACAGTAATTTACATCGGATGCCGCTCTGGCAGAGCCAGTGCAGCATGCCCAAATAATATGCTTCCTTTTGACGCTTGCTGCTTAATAGTAGCTACAATGGTACAAAACTGTGCAGTTCTGCAGAGTGCTCGCTCGATTCTCGCCTGGCACTGACCACATGACAGAGTGAGTCATCACGTTAAGAGACTCTCCCTGCTACCCAATTAAATTACCGGGAGTCCCCGGGGCCTGCCCTAGTGGTGACAAGTCGTGCATTAACGGGCATGCAGTGAGTGCGGCGGTTCTGGAGAAGAGAAGTGCCCGGCGGCAGGACTCTGAGTTGCAGAATCTCACTATGACTGCAGAGCCGCATCGAGAGGCTGCGCAGCATGTGCGGGTAAACTGACGCTGCAGTGTGCACTGTGTCGTGTGTGTTGTACTGTTGTTGGCGGGCTGCGGCTGGGTAAACCTTTTGTGTCGCTGCGCGGTGGTGTCTCGGTCTTGTTGTCTGTCACAGAGCTGCACGCACTATCCCACCAGATCAAAATGTGTGAGTCACTGAGTGACTCACACATTTGATCTGGTGTAACTTACGGTGAGCCGGTGCCCGTGGTCATGGTGGTGTTTTCTTTTGCCAGAAGGGCTCTCTCTCATCTGTCAAGAGGGAGCACTAGGGTTAGCGCCCTTCCATTTCTGATTCTCTGTAGTAGTTTCAAGAACTTCTTGGAGATTCTTGTTGCTCAAATGGCTGTAATTTCTGATGTTAAGAAGTTTCCCTCGTCTTCATTGCATGATTTTTGCTCGCGAGAAAGTGTCACTCATAGTCACTGAAATGTCACTCATAATTTAACTGAAATTATGGAAATGTCACACATGGCCATCTAAAACCTTGGCAGCTATGCTTATTGCCAGTGATGTTTGCTCTCACTGCAAAGTGAGAGGAGTTTATAATGGGGAATAAATGTGTGACAATCTTGCTGAGTTAAAGGAGGTGTGAAACTGAGGAAAAGGCTGATTTATTAAAACACATTTGTAACACAGTAAAATGTCATGAATGCCTTCAAATAAGCTGTACATATGTTTCAAAATATATCAACAATTAGGAAAGCGCAAAAAACAATTTTTCTACACTTTGCAAGTTTTATCATGTTCTCAGTAGATACATGCCTCTGTGCATGTAGTGGCCATTTCACCTGCTGTAGATCACAATGTGCAACACAGATCTGCTAACTCCCAGCCTGCTCACAACATCAAAGGCAAGGCTGGGATTTCCTTTTCCAAAGTTTACACCACAACACAGACTACGGCCTGAGGCCACACAGTCATGCCATCTGTTACAGGCCCCTGGCCCTTGTCCTGACAAAAGGTTTGTGTTTATTTTTTCGCTTGCATTTGGAAGGAGCGTAAGTGTCTGCTATTGGTAGTTCCATTAGGCTCCAGTCCATTTCTCAGGAATAAACACAAGGCTGTAAACTTGCTGAAGGAAACCAACTACAACAGCGTTACTGTGGATTTTAGGAGGAGGGCAACTGGATGCTTGTCATTTACACTGGGGGCTTTTAGCAATTGTATATTTATTTTAAGGGCAGTAACACAAAACACCTGGCTATGTACAGAAAAGAATCCAAACACATGCCTCTTTTCACAATACTAGAGTTACTGCTGATGTATTGCTACGGCACGAGTACATGTTGGCAAACAGTCTAAATATCGAGTTTTAAATATCGAGATGACAAAATATGTGTAAAATATTGAGTAAACAGAATATCGAATGACAAAAATATAGTGGTACAGAATATCGATATGCAGGTAAGAAATATCATTTGTCATAATACCAAAGTTAGTAATATTGTCAGTCATATTTTCGTTGTTAAAAATATCGAATTTTGTATTAGTGTTTTAAATGTTAGTATATGTGTTTGTTGATTCTTCCTCGTGATTAGATTCTTCCTCACGCTGGCTCACAGACGTGTAGGCTCTGTTTACTATTAATCACTGCAGGCATTCGATCTTTCCTCACAGTTGGTTACTGTCTTTGTTTATTTATGAAAGACACTTCCAAGCAGCTTCTACTTTACTCGCTTTTAACGTGAAGTCTTTATTTACTTTCAATACTTCCAAATTATTCCCTGCTTGTGCTTGGTTCCACAAGAACGATAATTATCCCTTCACGCTTGACTTCACACTTTATTTACTTTCAAGGTATTTTTGAAATACTAGCTCAATCCCTGAAATGCAAGTACTGATTAACTCGATCATAGCTGCCAAGGTTTGAGATTGCTTTGAGTGACATTTTCATAATTTCAGTGTAATTATGAGTGATATTTCAACGACTATGAGTGACACTTTCTCGCAGCCTGGGCCCCCTGTCTCCTACCCTGGCATTGGCAGTCAATATTAATGGCATCATATTACAGCACTCAAGGCCGCTCTCTGACAATCGAGTCTGCACTCCAAGATGAAGTTCAAGGCCCCAACTACACTGAAATTATGAGAATGTCACACAGCAATCTGAAACCTTGGCAACTATCAACACGGTCTGATCTCATCATCAGCTGCTGTCTAATTAGAGTCAGACTGAGTCAGCAGACTTACTCGAGCCGTCCAGTGCTGCATAAGGCACCGGACATTAAGCATCAGAGCGTCAGTGTCGACTAGGTTAAGACAGGCTAATCCACACCTTCACTAAGGTACATTATAGGTCTCATCTCAGGTTACCTCAGGCTGGCTGTATTTCAAAAACTCCGAAGTTGTTTCCTGTTTTATAGCTCAGGCAGCCAGACACAGAGTCCCGGCCGTAACGGCACCAGATCACACAAGCTGCAGGCACAGTGCCACCAGCAGCCACTTGTTTGCCTCTCCTAAACTTTAGTGACATGCGCAAATGCATTCATTAACAAGCAGCAACTGATACTAAAAGTTGTGGACACTCGCAAGACACTTACTTCTTAGCAGCGAGGCAAGACGGGCGGAGCAATTTGGTGTGGCCGGCGCGACTTTACTCAACCTTACAATAAAATCTATAAAGAAGTTAACGTGAAATGTGACTTTAAATGGAGAAATCACATTCAAACTAATTTTAGTAGCACACCTTCTTACTATGAATTGGGCACATAACCATAATTTGAAAAAGAACTATTCGTTGTGCTTTGTTTATTTTATGTACATATCGTAATCTGCAGTGAAATAACCCAAAACTTTGTAAAGAGAATAGTAAATCTCATAGCAGTCAGAATTCTGGCTTACCTGACTGGAAAGTGGCATTCAAATGCTAATGACACCGCCTGTGCGTCCTTGGCACATGGTTTAGGCCAGTGTAGTGTACCTGGCAGGCCATGTCCTCTCTAGACTTTTCCCCAGGGTCCGACTCTGTCCAGGCAGGCCCGGTCGGTGCAACGTTTTACTGCCACCCGCACCCGTCAGGGCCTCCGGGGACTGACTGGGTCTCTGCCGCCTCGGGGTTTCTTGAGTCCGACTGCTGACCACAGCTAGTGACAGGGCTCTGATTTCCCACAAATAAGCGAGGAGGCCGAGGGCGATGACTAGCACGATCCAAAGCCCCCTGCGACCGGGATGCATATAGGCGAGTGAAATTTAATTTCACTCTGGGTCTCGGCTCTCCGCCGGTAAAACGGCCAAATCACTTTCGTCCTCCCGATCTTGTAATATAGCCTAACGCCACAGGCCGGGGGTTTTATTGTGGTGTTGCGCACCGTTGTACAAAGGCAGACTTATGGCATTCGTTAATGTTTGCATCATGTTCTTGTCATTTTGTATGTAAATCACGATTGTCACGTATTTTGACTTGCTGCTTATGAACAAATGACTAGTTCAATAAAATATTCTAATAAACACGCACACACTCAAGTGGCTGGTACTTACTTTGACTCTTTCGTAGGCAGCGACTCTCCTCTCCTAAGCAAGGGAACTGCAAGTCACCATGGCAGTTTATTTTCTCATAATTTCAGTGTAGTTGGGGCCTTGAACTTCATCTTGGAGTGCAGACTCTATTGTCAGAGAGTGGCCTTGAGTGCTGTAATATCATGCCATTAATATTGACTGCCAATGCCAGGGTAGGAGCCAGGGGGCCCAGGCTGGCTTGCAGGAAGGGTGGTCTGATGCACCGTCCTGAATGATCAGATGAATTGGATCATATTCAGACCAGCTGCAGTGCCAGCCTGACCTCTTTAACTTATAACAGCAGGCAGTGCCATTCCATTCTGGTGCTTTTCAGCAGTTTTTAAGTTCTTCTTAGAGTTTCTTGTTGCTCAAATGGATGCAATTTCTGGTATTTATGTGTTTTCCCTCGTCTTAATTGCTTGATTTTGCTTGCGAGAAAGTGTCACTCATAGTCGTTGAAATATCACTCATAATTACACTGAAATTATGAAAATGTCACTCAAAGCAATCTCAAACCTTGGCAGCTATGATCGAGTTAATCAGTACTTGCATTTCAGGGATTGAGCTAGTATTTCAAAAATACCTTGAAAGTAAATAAAGTGTGAAGTCAAGCGTGAAGGGATAATTATCGTTCTTGTGGAACCAAGCACAAGCAGGGAATAATTTGGAAGTATTGAAAGTAAATAAAGACTTCACGTTAAAAGCGAGTAAAGTAGAAGCTGCTTGGAAGTGTCTTTCATAAATAAACAAAGACAGTAACCAACTGTGAGGAAAGATCGAATGCCTGCAGTGATTAATAGTAAACAGAGCCTACACGTCTGTGAGCCAGCGTGAGGAAGAATCTAATCACGAGGAAGAATCAACCTCATAGCTGCCAAGGTTTCAGATTGCAATGTGTGACATTTTCATAATTTTAGTGTAATTATGAGTGACATTTCAACGACTATGAGTGACACTTTATCGCAAGCAAAATCAAGCCATGAAGACCAGTAAAACGTATAATTATCATAAAATACAGCTATTGGAGTAACGATAAACTGTAAGGGGATCCTAAAATTGCTGTAAAGCACCAGAAATTAAAAAGTGGCCTTGTAACCTGATTGAACAGTTAGTCACTGACACTCCACATCCGGCAAGCATCAGGAGAGTGAGGCTGAAGCACACATAGGTTACAGCCAGCTAGGACAAGACTAAGGAATGTGCACGAGGAAGATTATGCAAGACAGTTGTATTCGTCCAATTAGTAATGTACAGCCGTAAAATATCAAAAGCAAAAAGTACGTGCAAAATGTAACTAGCACCTACGTCTGGAACGAAAGGAAAATAGCCATGGGTGTGGACTGAGGGGCAGAGTTTTAAAACACACACTTCACAATACCATGACATGACGAAAAATAAACATGTCAATTGTCAACGTAATTCCGGGTATGGCAGTTGAGTTCAAGTGTTTTCAGTTTTGTCCAGTTATAATTAACCTAAACCAAATGTTTTCATGTTCACAATATACCGCTTCCTGGTGAAAATTACAAGTAAACAAAAGTGCCCGCCTGCATTTGCTGTTATAATCACAATGATCCGTCACTGACAGACTGCAGATTTAAACCGGTAGGAGTCTCACTGGGAAGGATGATGAGAGCGAGCAGCCCTGCAGATGACGCCATTTAGTGAATACATTTATTTTTCAGATGCGGCATTGATGTAGTTATTATAAGAATTATAACTTACTTGAAGTGGTCGAGTTTAGGGACATTTCCCGGTCTGTCCGGAGGCCGCGGGACCACCCACCGCGGCCGCACAGCTCAGCTGCAGTACTGATTGCTCTGCAGCCAGTCTCATGCACTCTACCGGACGGGACAGCAATCGGTCTTCTCCGACCCAGTGGCTGCTGTGAATCGTCTCCGGACTTGGCCGCAGTTTAGTTTGTGACGCCGGCGCCCGCGATCATTAATGTCCGCGGCGATTGAGTGATTCATGGAGAGGTCATTGACAGTCCCTGCCTCGGTCTCCTCTGGGCAGGCCACCGGCCAGCGCAGTTTTATTTGCGGCCGGCGCTCAGCTGCGCAAGAGACAGTGCAGCAAGCCAGCCATGACCGACGCGAGGACTCCCACTCAATTTGAGTTGCCCACCGTTCTGTCTCACAGTAGTGTGCTAACACAACTTCCTCGGGCGTGATGGCAAGTTAGCGCGCTGCGTCACATCCGTATTATAGAATCACCTTGGCACCCTCAGTAAACCTGGCTGTGTCAGCCAGTTACAACATCGGTGCTGAGACTGAGGCCGCCCCCATAATTAATTGCAATAATGACTGTGTCTGTGTCAAATTTAAGCCGCGGCGGGTAGGAAATTACAGCGCCAGCCTGGAGCCAGCACCGATTGTTTAATTACGTTACATTGTAGCCGCACTCACCCCACGAGCTGAGAGCAGCGATTAGAATACATGAATTGAAACTAATAATGAACTGCGGGCACCGGCTGCAGCACACTCTCGGACTCTGAGAGCAGCAGAAGCCGTGCACAGAGGCGCCGCCGGTGATGCGAGCTGGCAAGTCGGCAAAATGCGTGACAACGCATTTCAGTGCGGTGATGCGGAACACCACACTGAAATGCGTGACTGTCACACCTGATCCGTGATACTTGACAGGACTGCAACCTGCTGCGTTTGTTTGAACTGTTCTGCCTCGAGTCTGTGCCTGCGCGAGAAAGGATAAGGCACTTGCTGGGAAAAGCTCTTAAAGTCTTTTAACTCTATTAACAGAGCGCATGTTAGAGGAAGCACTGAACAAGCACATTAAACAGGTACAAAAGAATATTTACCGATCTTTCTCACGAGAGCCCTGCGCAGTGTATACTTGACTGGGAGAGCATTGGCATTAACGAGATCTCTTTTGTGACCAGCATCAGTGAGATTTTAGAGTTGTGATTATTGAAACCAGTTAAAGGAACATTACACCCTTAAAGGAACAGTACTCTGAGAATTGTAATTAGTGTAACAAGTCAAAGGAACTCTACACAACTGAAATATTTAACCACTTGAAGGAACAATTATTCACCAAGACAACGGCGACTACTTTAATTATTTTATTTTCTTGTGTTACTTGAAAAACCTTGTATATATTTATGTATATGTACTGACAGTAATATATATATATATATATATTAATATAGTTTCGAGCAAGTATTATAAAATATTTAGAACCCTTAACTTTTAAATGTTGGTGTGCCTGCCAGCATGGATTCCTCATCTGTGACAGCTCCACCAAAATTTTTACAAAACCCTGGGGAACCAATAATGCCCTGGGAGGATTGGATTGAGTCTTTTGAGACCTATCTGGAGGCAATAGGCGGCAAAGATTTTGTATCATCCCGCAAAGTAGCACTGTTAAAGCACAGTTTAGGGGTTGAAGGTAGGAAGGTGTTAAAAACATTACCCGTCCGAGTTAGAGTAGATTCCACCAACCAAGCAGATAAAGAAGCTAATGAAAGTGAGGGAACAGGAACTAGCAATTTTGATGAGTATGTAGAGATACTAAAAGCTCTAGAAGAGAATTTTGGTTAAAAAAAATCAACATTGTAGTTGAGAGACACAAGTTTTTTCTCGAGCACAACAATCTGGAGAATCTGTTGAGCATTATATATCGGTACTTAGAAGATCTAACAGAAGATATAATAAGAGAACAGTTTATTAATAGAACGAATAACACCAAAATACAGGAAAAACTCTTAGACTTAAAAGATCCCTCTTTAAAAAAATCCATTGAAGTAGCAAGACGCCTGGAGAATACTTCTAAGTACGTTAGGGAACTCAATTCTAATCAAGTTAAAGATAAGGGGGATCTGACCAAAGTGTGTGCTATTGGAAAGAAAAAAGATAGCAAGCAGGCAAGCGGCAAATTCGTTAAAAGTGCGCCTCAAATTAATAAGAACAACCAACCTAGATATAATCACACTTGTTATAGATGTGGTAGCACCAGGCATACAGCTGATTCTGATAAGTGTATAGCACTCAAGGAGAAGTTACAAGTGTAAACGAATGGGGCATTTTGCTTGCATGTGCAAAACCAGTATATCCAACAATGGGAGGCGTACTGTACATGCCATACAAGAGGACAGTGAAGAGGAGTTCTTTGATGAAAGAGAAACTGTAGAAGTGTGTGTAATCTATGATGATGAAATTAATGAAGTTCGTGAAGGATACAACCCTTCTAAGTGTATGCTGGGTATCAATAGTACTAAAATCCTAGTGTGGGCGGATTCATGCTCACCATATAAGATCATAGACAAGGATGCATGGATAAAAATTGGTAAATGCAAACTGAATTCCGCAGACATTGAACCTGTAGGTTATTGTGGGGTCAAGTTACCCTTGATAGTTTTTTTTAATTGCAAACTATCTCATAAGAATATGGTAGCAACTAGCAAAGTCTATGTAGTAGAAAAGGGAACAACCTTGCTAGGGTGGCGTAAACAAAAAATGTTAGGGATGAAATTGGATCCGAATCATCCTGATCAAGTGCTAGTAACAGAGAATTCAGAGAAGGACAAGTGGAGTTTAAAATATCTTAGGTTATTTAGAAGTGAACTTGGGTGCTTAACCAAATTTGAGCATCGCATTGTCCTTAAACCAAATTACATTCCATGTGTGCACAAGGCAAGGAATGTCCCGTTTGCACTGAGAGAAAAATGATAGAAGGAATTTCAGAGGTTGTGCGAGGCACAAGTGATTGAACCAATCGAATCATCAGAGTGGCTTAGTCCCATAGGTTTGGCACGCAAATCGGATGGAAATTTGCGCATGTGCATCGACTTAAGAGACCTCAATCGTAACATCTTAGTCGATCGCTATCCTCTGCCACATATTAATGAAATGGTGTCCTCAGTTACCAATGCGGCATATTTTTCTTTAACAGACCTCTCGAGTGCATATCACCAAGTGCGTTTACACCCTGCGTCGAAGCACCTCACATCGTTCATAACACCAGAGGGGGCGTTTAGATTTGTGCGGATGCCATTCGGACTGGCGTCTGCATCTGCTGTATTCCAGAGAGTAATGTGTAAAATATAGGAGAATTCACACAAAGTCCTAGTATTTCAAGATGATGTGTTGGTATGGGGTGAGAACAAGGAGGAACATGACAAGATTTTAGATCAAACGCTTAACAAATTGCAGAATGTGGGATTGACAGTAGGAATGGACAAGTGCAAGTTTGGAGTGGAAGAAATAGAATATTTAGGACACACGTTATCAAAAACGGGAGTTAAACCAAAGAAAAAATTATTGAATGCCATTGCTGATGCACCGTCTCGCCAAGACAAGGAACAATTACGCTTGTTTCTTGGGTTGGCGGAATTTTTTTCGAAATTTGGTCACCATTTTGCTGATAAAGTACATGTCCTAAGAGTGTTAATGAAAAAAGGTAATAAGTTTGCATGGACGGACGAGTGTCAGAAAGCATTTGAAACGATTAAGGAACAGATCTTGAAGGCTGTGGCTTTAAAACCCTTTAATCCAGTAGATCCAAGCATTGTTGTAGTGGATGCAAGCGCTTATGGTTTGGGGGCAGTACTTATGCAGAAACACCTGGGTCAAGAGCGGGTAGTGGCATTTGCGTCACGTATATTGAAGGGTGCAGAGTCAACATATTCAGTCATCAAAAAGGAAGCCCTTGCGTGTTGGTGGGGTGTTGATCACTTCAAGAATTACGTTTGGGGGACGCATTTCGAGGTCAGATCTGACCATAGACCGCTCATTGATATTTTCACAACCAAGGGTGCAGGGAAGGCAACTCCCAGGATAGCCAAGTGGTTGTATAGACTGCAAGGGTATGACTTCACTTTGAATTATGTGCCAGGTATACGCAAAATTAATGCTGACTGGTTGTCTAGGTTACCATTACAGTGCACAGATGATGATTGTGATACTGGTGACGAATATGTGGTGGCTAATGTCTCTGAATCCTGTAATGGTGCCATCACGGAAAGTGAGTGGAAGGCTGCAGTGGAGGAAGATGCCATTCTTGTGGAACTCATGCAACATCTGAGTGTACCTACTAATTCCAGTGTGGATTTAAAAAAAAAATTGGTGAATATTGGACAGTTTGGTCGGAGTTATCTATTGTGGACAAAATTATCCGCGGAGATGGAAGATTGGTAGTGCCAAGCGGTTTACGTTCCAGATTACTTAATTTGTTGCATGAAGGACATAGTGGAATGTCAGGGATGAAAAGAAGAGCAAGAATTACATTTTGGTGGCCGGGTTTGGATAGAGATGTGGAGGGATGCGTATATGACTGCCTGGAGTGCATGTGTAGCGATAAGTCCCATCGAGTTGAGGAGTCTCCTATTGTCCCCACCAAATTTCCTGATAAACCATGGGAAAAGGTAGCAATGGATATCAGTGGGCCATTTAGTTCAAAAGGTATAATGAATAAGTTTGCACTTGTGATGATAGATTATCACTCTAAATGGCCTGAGGTAGCTTTTTCTGAGGAGATTAAGGCGTCTAATGTCATTTTAATTTTGCGATCAAATTTTCCGTAGAGAAGGGTGTCCAAACACACTTGTCACTGATAATGGACCACAATTAACGGCAGAAGTGTTTGAAAGGTATTTATCCAAGATGGGCATCGTACACCACACCACAGCAGTCTACAATCCTAGGGAGAATGGTTTAGTCGAGAGGTTTAACCGAGTATTGAAGGATTGTGTTCAGTTGTGTGTGAGCAGTGGTGGTGATTGCAGGGAAGCCGTGAAGGAGATGTTATGGATCTATAGGTCTACACCCCATTCGGTCACCAAGGAAACTCCTTTCATGCTTTTAAAGGGAAGGCAGGCAGGTACCAGAGTGTCTCCAGCGTGGATGCTTAAAGGAAGTACATATTGCCTAGACAAGAAGGGTTTGATGGACAGGGTTCGTGAACATCAAGACAAATACACTAAGACATAATGACAGATTAAAAAGGGAAAGAAGAGAGTTTGCTGTTGGTGATTGGGTAAGAACTAAGGTATTCACCACCCATGGGTCTGAAATGTCAAAGTGGTCAAAACCTAAAAGCATTGTCAGGGTGAAGGGAAGTAATGTATGGTTGTCGGATGGGAAGAAATGGAATGTTCGTAGTGTCACATTGTGCAATTCTGTGGAGAGACCTATTTTGATAGGAAAACCAGATGGCACAACATCAAGTGGGAAAAATGAAAAAGTACCTGCAATAAACAGAGTGCCACGCATTAAGAAACGTCCAAAGTGGCAAGATGATTACGAATGTTAGTAGCTTATTCAGTGCACATTTATTCATAGATAGGTGTATATTATGTTACATTGTTTACTATCCATTTTTCATGTATTCATCATTTAAATGTTATCTTTGAAATACAAGTGTAATTTTCTACATAAATTGTTTATTTTTAAATTTAAGAAGGGGAGATGTGTTGAATCCCAGCATCCATATTGTGGATGCTACCTAGTGATGGTTACCATGCCATCTTAGAATGTTCTGAGGAGCTGCTCAGATGATGAAGGCAGTTGATGTAGATGCAGACATGCCTAGGGGTTGCTCCATGTAACTTAAATAAATACTTATTCATCATAATCCACAAGTCTACTTTGTAATACTAACCATTTGTTCTCTCCTTTCCATCATCCCCTTCTCGTATCACAGACCACAAGCTCTCGTCATGTTGCTCACAAACTCCCTTAGTAGATGGCATTAACAAATGTCCTATCAGCTCCACAACTCTTAGTTCCATAGTGCATTCAGTTCTGCTGTCATCCCAGTCTTCTGCTTCTCTGCTCCTGAAGCCAGCCCAAAAAATCTCTGCCACTGTGAATGAAACAAAGCATCTCTTATTTCACTCTCCACACCAGACATGTGTCTGGGTGTAAACAGTGTAAAACTGGAAACACACCAACAATTGTCGCACACAGCTTCATAAATCTCATAACTTTTGCCTTCTGAGCACCTACCAAAGCAAACACTGTAGACGTTCTGATTTTCCAAAATAAATTGTATTTGTTCATGAGCCAATTAGCATCCTGCAGAACCACCACCACAACCAGTGGAGAATTCCAAGAATTCTACACACCAGCTTCGATTCAAACAATACTCTGGCCACTACTCTGCACACCATCTACCATTCCCAAAGAAACTACACAAACTCAAGCTGTTATGTGGCCTTCCATTGTCTCTGCTATTACTGTTCTGCTGGTTGGCGGAAGATGGCGACAACCAGCAGCTACAATCTTAAGAAACCCTAGCACTCCTCCATGGTACCTCGTACACTGATGGGCTCTCTTCCTATTTCTGCAGATGGATCGCAACTTCTCAGGCTGACACCTAGACACAGGAGATCTACCCCTGTCCCCGGATAAAAGGATGTCCGAACTTTCATGCATGGTTTTGTTTAAAATAATCATCTATAAATTACTAGACCAGATGCCCAGTTTTGAGGGAATTTGCAGACAATTCTTGGTTTATGGCTCTGTAGCCACCCCTTCTTCCTGCTTATTGTTATTAGGTTCCAGATTTATTTGTTATATTGTGAGCCCTAAAATGTTATCACCTGTTCCTTATCTCTGGAAATTAAATAACGTATTGATCTTTGAGCTCCTTGAGTGCATACTGCTTAGACCACCTTATCTGCGTTAACCCACTCATAGAATGTGTGTCTCTCTCTTCCTCTTCCTCTCTCTCAGCACTGTACTCTCACCACATTTCTACATTCCTTTTTTTTTTCAATCACAAGATAATTTCTGTCTTTCAAGTAATTTATCAATTCACGCCACACTGGATTATGCAATACGTATTAAAGATTCATTTGAAGGTTCAGGAAAAAGCAGCAAGTCTTTATATGGATGCAAATTGTATTGCTTTTTGTGATTCAGACATCAAAAGAAATGCACCTGTACAGCTGCAGCAAGCGAAGGTTTTCAAGTGTATTTCTGGGAATGTCATGAGATTCTGCAGCCAAGGCAGAGAACGCTACACCTTCCTGGTGTGTTTTATAAACAGAACAAGCTCAACACCTCACCAGTCTAAGCTTAAACAGAACTGGTCAAAAAAGAACACGGGAATGGGAGAATATGCTCACCACCACCACCCCTGAAATGGTTGGAGATTTGCCTAGTAGATATAGGAAATTTGAAACGTGGGTGGTTCACACCTCAAACATGCTGGCTTCCCTTAGACAACAGAACGCCATACGTCACCACAGCTCGTAAAGCGTAAAAAGCAATTGGAAAAGTTTGAAAGAATTTGGTGGAAAAGCTATGATCAAATTAGTAAAATCAACTACAAGAAGGCAGTAAAAACATATCTCTGTGCAATCAGGAAGGCTCAATAATTGTGCCTCAAAGACTGACAATGGCTCCTCCAAAGAGCTGTACAATCTAGTGAGCATTCCTTTGAATTTCTTAAAAAGTACACCCGGACCCTCCTCCCTCGGATTCAAGATGCAAATTGCTAGCCTACTTCTTTTTAGAGAAGGTCAACAGTATTCTCCTTACACTTTGAGGGGTGAATTCAGTCAATTCCCCTCAACAGTGACATGAACAATTAAGATGTTTCCAGAAAATACCCAAAGGATACCTTGGAGATTCTCAAATCCTTAAAATCAGGCTCTCCGCTGGACCCTACTCCCCCAGACATTATATTTAAAGGAGGGAAGGAAGTGATAACTCTGCTAACATATATGCTTAACTTCTCACTCAAATCCACAATTGTCCCTTCAGTCTGGAAACATGCCGTTGCTGAAAAAAAAGCCACCAGCCAACTCCCTAAAGTGAAAAAATGATTGCGCGATTTTCCTCCTCCGTGGTATTAGAAAAAGTTTGTAAAGAGAAACCTCTTGCAATACCTAGAGACAAATGACATCTTACATTCATCTCAGACAGGCTTTACACCATGTAGCAGCACTGAAACAGCTCTCCTTGAAGACACAGGAGAACGCAGAGCCATCCTGGATGAAGGTGGGACAGGTCCCCTGATAATGCTGGACTTGAGTGCGGCGTGCGACAGTCTCCCACAAAGTGCTAGTAAAAATGTTGGAAGAGACCGGTATAACCACAGCAGCTCTAAAATAGCTCACCTCCTTCCTCCATAATAGAACCTGCCAAGTCTGTGAGGAAACTTCATTTTCAGAAAGTTACTCCCTAGGATGTGGAGTATCTTAGGGGTCCTCATCCTCATTGAGCCCCACCTTGTTCAACCTGCATGTCCTTCCTCTGACAAAGATTAGAATGACAGTGCACCCAGATCATTTTCTCCCTCACTCATCCAATGGACAGATCTTCCAACCAGCTCAATAACTGCCTAAAAAATGTTCTAGACCGGATGCTATCCAGCAGGCTTTAGCTAAATGGGGAGAAAATCGAGGTCATGGGGGTGGGCAGTTACGCTGTGAGATGGATGGAGTTCAATTGGCCAATTTTTATGGGCGTACAACCTCCACCCAAAGTGGAGGTCAAGAGTATGGGCTTCTAGCTAGATAACAAGCTCTCAATGGCAACAGAGGAAAAAACTAGCAGCAACGTGTTTCGCAGTATTAAGGGCTCTGAGAAAGCTATTGAGATGGCTTCCTGAACCATCTCACAGAGTGGTAGTACAAGGGCTAGTCTTCGCATGATTGGATTATGGGAACTCCTTATTCTTGGGAAGCCCCAAGACAGTCATAAGAAAGCTAAAAGTTACACAGAATGCTGCAGCCCACATACTATTAAAAGTTCCCAAACAACAGTTGGTTACCAAGCTCTGGCAAACTTCCACTGGCTTCCAATACTGAAAAAAATTCACTTTAACTCTATACATTGCCACTGAGCTATGTATGAGAAGGGCCCAGAGATGACCTAACGACTGCTAACAGATTATAATCCAACAAGAACGCTGCCCTCCATCAGCCAGCTACTGTTTGCTATACCAAGGACAAAGAGAGCAAGGAGTGGAGGGCACTCTTTTTCTTTTCTGGGCCCCAAATTTTGGAAGTCGTGCCAAGTGACAAAATGTAGTATATGTTCCCCACCGCAGGTCAACATTACCGCTTTCAAGATACAATACAGTGCCTTTTCCTTTTTTTGTTTAAAAGTTTTTATTTGCATTTTAACAATTTATACAGACATCCCCCCCACCCCCTGAAGACCAAGTTCATAAAGCAAATTTGTTTAAACCACCTGACATAGACACACAAAAGAAAAAGCACATTTCCAGAGCAAAATAAATCATACAAAAACATTAAAGTGTGTAGTCCGGGAAATAAGGATTGTAAAAGCATACCCCATCAAAGTCCTCTAAGAGGCACTAATATGTAGAGTAATTTCACTAGCCCTCTAACTCCTTAGGTGTATCCCATTCGGCATATTGCCCTTAAGCAGGAGCTTGTGTCCACTGTATCAATGGTTCCCAGATCTGCATACCTCTTTGTTTTTTTTTATCCCTTTATTTTTATATATGGCCACCTCCATGCTGGAGATTGCAAGTAATCTAGCCCTCCATTGCGTGAAGGACGGTGGCTGAGGATCCAGCCAAGAGGAGGCTATACACAGTCTCAAAGCCGCCATAGCTACGAAAATCAGCCCCTGTTGATTTGTTGGCCGCTCGGTTCCAGCCACTCCTAGCAATATTTCCTTAGTGAGGATGGTAATTCTTTCATGGAATATATCAGATAGGAAGTTAGATAACTCTATTCTAAGATTTGTAAGTGCCGGACACGAGGCGAACATATGAATGTCATCAGCTGCAATCAACGCCCAGCGAGGACAAGTAGTTCCCTGACCGCTAGCCCATTTGGACATTTTATACTGGGTGTAGTATAGGGCGAAAAATGTTTTATAAAATTGCGCTTGCAGTTTAATAGATATTAGCCATGTTTGAGCAAGCTCAAGCGCACGAACGGTGGTTGTTGGCTGCACCGCCAGATTGGTCTGCCACCTAGCAAAGTGCTTATCTAAATCATCCGGTAGAGAGCTATTAAACTCCTTGTAGATCTCCCCGATTTTAGGGGTTGTTTCCATACACCGATTATCTATGGCTGCAATATTTTGAAATTTACCTCGGCCCCCCGTTTTTCTTGCCAAGAAATCCCTAATCTGCAGGTATTTAAAAAAATCCCTATTACTGATGTTGTAGTCGTTCCAAAGCTCTGTTAAGGTTTTCACCCGACGTACGGTAAAAAAGCAGCCCAGTTGGGTAATCCCTGCCCCGAACAGTGCCTTTTCCATTGCTTGAAAAATCACTATCTTAAAAAGTACTTACCCAATTATGATGATCTTGGGGCCAGATTTAAGACCGTCTTTTGCGGTCGCAAAGGGGTTTTAAGCCCGTTTGCAACCGCAAAAAATGTGTGGCCCATGTACCAACCCTAATTTACAAGTCGCTAATCAATTAGCGACTCGCAAAATAGGATCAGCGACTCGCTATAAGGAAGGGGCATTCCAAGGGCATCCCTTCTTAATAGCGACTCCAAAACCAATGTATGAATGTTTTGCGACCGCAATTGCAGTCGTAAAACACTCGCAGTTTACCACCCTTCTCATAAGGGTGGTAAGACACTCTCAAACGGGAAAGGGTCACCAGGGGAATACATGTGTCATTCTTTTTTAAGCACTACCAAAGGGAATGATGGATGGAGTGTTGAACAATGCAAGCACTCACCCCCAGTCAACTGATCTGGGTTTAATCCATCATCATTCTTTAGCTCACTCCGCCACCCCAGTTCAGACCTGGCCATGTGCAAATCAGTATGACCTTGTGCCTCATGGGAACAGTCCATCCCAAACTGCCAAGCCATGTCTTCCCTGGACCAAAAACAAGCCTCCTGGGACCGGTTTCTGGCTAATCAGCCACCATCAGCCAGGCTAGCTTGAATCCAGGGGCAAAGTGAGCAAGGGACCCGCGTCTTGGCATACCCTGCGAACTTAGGGCATACAAAGCGATACCAAAGGGGATTATGGACGGAGCGTTTGAACAAATCAAACACTCACCCCCAGTCAACTAATCAGGGTTTAATCCATCACCATTCTTTAGCTCACTCCGCCACCCCAGTTTAGACATGGCCATATGCAAATCAGTCTGACCCTGTGCCTCAGGGGAACAGTCCAGCCCGAACTGCCAAGCCTTGTCTTCCCTGAACCAGAAACAAGCATCCCGGGACCGGTTTCTGGCTAATCAGCCATCAGCCAGGCTATCTTGAGTCCAGTGGCAAAGTGAGCAGGCAGTGGTGTCAGGGACCACTGAATGCCCTTAAAAAATGAAAATTAAAAGTGTAATTTTTCTTTTTTAATTGCATCCCGTTTTCCTTTAAGGAAAAAAACCCAGCCTTATTGAAAAGCAGTCCCGAACATGTTGGTCTGCGCACCCCAGCAGGCCACCATCCCTGGGAGTGCTAGCTGTTCCCAATGGGGTCGCAAATAACGCGTGCCTCATTAGTATTGATGAAGCATGCAATTTGCGACCCCATTGGGATTCGCAAACAGTGTCTCAGACACTGTTGCGCCTAGCATTTTGCAATTCGTAAAATGCTATGGTCGTACATCTGGCCCTTGTGGTCTAAATTAGTTTAACAAGATGTGTTCTTTTTATAAATTGGTGTTGGATTTCTGTATTGAGTGTGTGTCTCAGTTACTGACTCTGTGTGAAAAAAAGTATTAACACTATCCTCTGATAAGCCTAAACTGCTTGCCCACAATACCACAAACGAGAGTTTTTTGGATAATAATTGTAACCCCTGTAAACCAGTAAGGGTTGCCTGGACTCTGCACAGTGTACCTCATGTTGGGCCACTATGTAGAGAGCCAGCTTCCGAAAGTAAGTATAGGTAATGCAGAGGCATACAACTCTGCAGTGTTCGGTTTTAGAACTGCAGATTCACAATTATATTGCTAGAACATGGTCGGATATTGTCAGTTTTAAAAAACATTCTCTACTGACCTGGCCTCTGCGAAGCAATTAAATAACCAGACACAACCACTGACTCACCTGTGATTCAGGAGGCGTGAGATCTTAAAGCGAGAGCTTCGAACTGTGGAACTGAACAAGCTAGGTTTGAGTCTCGGTGTTAATACATCATCCAGTTATTCTGGGCAATTTTCCAGTGCCTAAAAGAAATGAACGTGACCTTGTACCATGTAACTGGTGTTCATGTAAAGTACTTCAATATCTCCAGGTCGAGCTCACACTATATAAAAACAGCAGAAAACTGCTCAAAGTGGTAAAAACAAAGCATTAACATTAAAAGAAGAGACAAATAGATGCCCATTTAGTGGCTGATTTGTACAAAGTAAAACAAATAAAACCTGTTAAATCTGAGCTTCCCCACGTAAATTGTGAGGTTGGGCAAATATTTGATTTCACCAAAACTGGGTTTTGTTCATATTTGCGTATGAAAGCACATTCAAATACACGAATCAGAAAACCAACTATACAGAAACCTATTGTGTTTGATTTAATTGACTAATGTTGCTCTATAAAAATCTTGGTCGCATACAGGGTCTACGTGACAATCAGGGCACAAGTCCTAAATGAAGAAGTGGGGGGACGCTCACATACAGGAAGTGACATCACGACCGGAAGTGATTTCACGAAAGGCAGCAACCTAGAAGTGGGGGGACGCCCACAGACCGGAAGTGACGTCAACGGTGTCCATCCATTGGTTGCAACGGCGAACCTGGTAGGTGAAGGGGCGTGGTGACCGGCGTGGTGTCCTGCGGCAGTCCGAGAACCTTCCGATTTCAGCCAGCCACCCGCGCGCACCTATTTTGTAAGGGTGGACGTGGTTTTCATTGTAAATGGTGGACGGCTTTGTGATTGAGCAGGGTGGACGGCGTCCACCCTGGAAAACCCTCAAATAAGTGGGGGGATGCCATCCACCCGCGTGGTACCCCGACTCGTGCCCTGGTGACAATTGTCTTGCCTATTGGTTCACCAATGGCACTGTCACCAGTGTGAGGACTGGGTAGGAATGACTAAGTTCATGTTTTAAAACTATCACTTTTAATAAGTACTTCTTAGCCCAGCCCGATAATGTGACATATTAATGTCAAAGCTTCCATGTGTTGTGTTAAAGAAATACAAACATTTGAAGAATGTATCATATTTGACGTGATGTTTGTTGTATGTTTCACATAGCAAACATTTTCAGGGCTCGGCTGGGCTCACGAATGGGCTCTAAGAGCCAAGCCAGAGCCTGAGCTCTGCTAATTTATTATTTATTTATTTATTTAGAAGTTTTCTATTGCGCTAACAAGACCCGAAGGTAGCAGAGCGCTTTAAAGTAAAGGCATGAAAAGGTGGACAAAAAGACAAGTAACAAATAAAGGTGATCATCAAGTGACAGGGGAGAGGAGAAGTTCGTACAGTAGGACTTCTTTGCAATAGGATACAGAGTTCTCACATAGTTCTGGGGATGGATGTTGATCCTAGTTACCCAGGACCTAGGGACCGGATGAGGAACAAGGATTTGAGTTGGCTCTTGAATTCCGCATAGGTCGGTATGGTTCTGATATGCGGGGGGATAGAGTTCCATATTCTGGGGGCATTTCCTGAGAAGGAGCAGTCCGCAGTTTTCTTCTTTCTGGTTTTTGGTAGGATGAGCAGCAGGGAGTTAGAGCTTCTCAAGATTCTACTTTGGCCAGCTTTTGTGAGTTTGTTTGCCAGGTATTCTGGTTTTCCGGTGTGGAGGGCCTTGTGGGTTAGACAGGCCGTTCTGAAGGTGCTACGCATATCCACCGGGAGCCATTCAAGTTCTTTGAGTGCAGGGGAGATGTGGTCGGATTTTTTGCATCCTGTGATCATTCTTGCTGCCGCATGCAATGTTGTTTTTAATGGAGCCAGGTGTGATTTGGGGATGCCTGTTAGGATTGAGTTCCCATAGTCCAGTCTAGATAAAACTAGAGATTGCGTGGCTAGTTTGAGGTCCTTGTTGGGAATGAAAGGTTTGATTTTGTTCAGCAGTCTGAGGTTAAAGAATGCGCTTTTTGCCGAGTTCTTAATGTGGTTTGTCAGGGTTAGTTTGGGGTCTAAGGTGAAGCCCAGAGATTTTACGGAATCAGCTAGCGTGAGAGAACCTTTAGGAGCATCGATCGACTTCAGCCACTCGATGATTTGAGGGTTGTCTTCTTTGTTTGAGATGAGAAGAGTTTCGGTCTTGTAGGGATTGAGTTTCAGGTGATTCTTTGTCAGCCAATCTTGAACATCATTTAAGACGGCATTTACTCTGTGGATGTCGTTAATTGAGGAGGTTTCCAGGTAGATCTGTGTGTCATCCGCGTAGAGGTGGAAGTGGATATTGGCATTCCTGAGTAGTTTGGCGAGCGGTTCCATATAGATGTTGAAGAGCTGAGGAGAAAGTACTGATCCTTGGGGGACACCCCTGTTGACTTGCTGGGATTCGGAGGTGAAGTTCTTCATTTTTATTATTTGCGAGCGGTTGTGTAAAAAGGAGGAAAACCAATCGAGAACTACCTCGCCGAGGCCAGCTCTTACTTGCAGAGTCTTGATGAGGAGCTTATGGTCCACCGTGTCGAAGGCTGCGGATAAATCAAGGAGTATGAGGAGGCAGCATTTGTCAGCGTCAAGGGAACCGTGAATATCGTCTATGATGTTCAGCATCGCGGTTTCTGTGCTGCGGCCTTGTCTGAAGCCGGATTGGAGGGGGTCTAGGAGATTGATGTTATCCAGATGATTGGTCAATTGCAGGAGAATGCATCGTTCCAGAGTTTTGGCAAGTAGAGGGAGGTTAGATATCGGTCTGAAATTGTTCAAGTCAGTAGAGTCAAGACCGGGTTTTTTCAGCAAGGGGGTGACTTGTCCCATTTTTAGACAGTCGGGGACCACTCCGCTTTGTAGGGAGCTGTTTATGATTTTGCCCCAGATAGGTGCTACGGTGAGCTTCATTTTTTTGATTAATGAGGGGGGAATGGGGTCTGAGATGTGAGCTGATGGTTTGGAGGTCGAGATCAACGAGATTATCTCACTTTCCTGCACGTGGCGAAAGCTTAGCCAATGGAGGGGGGAGGAGCCGGATGGTAGGGCCTGTGGGATGGCCACGTTGTTCTTCGGGAGGTGTGAGTTGTTGATGTCTAGAGATAATTTGATTTTTAAGACTTTATCGTTGAAGAAGGTGGCGAAGTTATCGCATAGTTCTTTGGACTCCTGCAGGGGTGAGGGCAGAGGCTTGGATGTTTGACGTCTGATAATGTTGTAGAGCTCCTTAGGTCTGTTTTTGGAATTGGCTAGTGCCTCTCGGAAGAAGCTGGATTTCTTGTTTTTGATGTGGTTGTTGTATTTCCTGCGTGCTGTTTTTAGTTGTAAGCGAAGGATGGCTGTTGGGTTGTTTCTCCACTTTCTTTCTTTGGCTCTCAAGGATCTTCTTTCTGCGTTGAGGTCCGCGTTGAACCAGGTTCTAGAAGGGGTGGCACGGCTTCTTTTGAGCTTTAGTGGAGCTAGATTATCGAGAATGGAGACTAGCATCGGAGTTGTAGTGGTCGATGAGATCATTGGTCGAGAGGTGCAAAGAGTTGTCTGGAAGAAGTGAACTTAGTTGACCTTCTAGAATGTCTTGGGGTACTTGGGAGAGGTTTCTTGACCATTTGGGGGGGGTCTTGGGGAGGTTTGAGCGGGATGATGGGGTGATTGATGTGAAATAGGATGATATGATGATCTGACCAGTCAACAGGTAGTATGTGGTTGACCGTGATTGAGTTCTTTTGTGCGATGATGGCGTCCAGTGTGGCTCCTTTGTAGTGCGTCTCCTCAGTGCAATGTTGAGTAAGGTTGTTGTCTGCGAGGAGGCTGGATAGCGATTTGATTAGAGGGTTGTGGATTTCGTTCCATCGGAGATTCAGGTCACCAAGAATTATGTTGTTGGAATCACTGAGGGCGACTTGTGCAATCAGGTTGGATAGTTGATCTCCAAACTCGTTGTTTCTGCCCGGGGGGTGATAGAGTAGATGACACAGTAGAGAGTCGTTGTCTTTGGTTTTGATGACAACGGATAGATATTCAAATGAGTTGTACTCGAAGGAGGAGGTTTCTGTGATGCTCCAGCTGTCCTTGTGGATGATAGCAACCCCACCTCCTCGTTGATCAATCCTGTCTTTGGAGATGAGGGAGAAACCAGGAGGTACCAGCATGTCAAGGCAGGGAGGAGATGCCTTGTTTAGCCAGGTCTCCGTGAGGAACGCAACGTCAATGTCATGTGTGAGGATAGCTTCGGCTAGGTCCGTTGCATGTAGTGAGGCGATCTGCAGTTGATTAGGAGGCAGTTGGTGATTTTCTCCTGATTGCTGGTGGTTTTGTCTTTAGCCTCTCTAGGTATAGCGGTGAGTACTGGTAATCTCTGTCGTTTGAGGGTGGGTAGGTCTTTCCGGTAGCTCGTGATTACTTGGATTTTAGATTTAGGTGAAACTGAGATGGTAGGGTCGTAGGTAGTGGCTAGTAAGGCTGCTTCTCTGTCTGACATAGGAGCTTCTGATCTGCGCGGTCTGGAGGTCCGGTGTTTTGAGCCTGCTAGGGAGTGAGAAGAGGTAGTGGTCGGGGGCCTGGTGCATGGGGCTCTGGAGTGTTCAAATTTTTTGGGACTGGAAACCGGGTCCTTGGGATATGGATCGATCGGGTGGGCATTGAGGGCTACTGTGGACCCCTGGGTGGTGTTGGCGTTGGCGAGGAGGGGGGTTCGGAGAGGGGGTTTGTGGGGTTTGCCGGCTATGCCGAGGTTAAGAAGGATTTCTATTAAGCCCTGGGTGATAGTGTCGACCTGGTTTTCAAGGGCTGTGAGCCGCTTTGTTATGGAGTCAATGGGGGGGTTGTGAGCAGCTGTGAAGGGGCCGAGCGTGTTATAGTTAGAGAGAGTGGGTTGAGAGATAGGGATCGGGATAGTGGGGGGGGGAGGTTTGGGGAGAGGGCTAGGGGGGGTTTAGACATGGGAGAGATAGGGAGAGGGACAGGAGGAGGATTGGACAGGGGAGGTTTGAGAGTAGGGGGGAGACTAGAGGGGAGGCTCGTTGGCTGGGGACTGCCTGTTGGCAGGAAGGGAATTGTCCTAGGCGTTGGTCGGTGGCTGTGGCTGGGGGGGGTGAGATGGTTAGAGGGCGGGGTAGGGAGTGAGGGTTGGGATTCCTGTTGGTGGTGGATGGGTGGGCGAGGGGGATGAGATATGGTGGGGGGAGGGTGAGCCTGGCGGGCTGTGTGTGGATCGAGAAGGGGCGTGTCGAGGTCTTCTCTGTCAGCTGAGAGAGTGGTCGGTGAGGGTGTAGAGGCGAGGTGTGGAGGGGTAGGGAGGGCTGCCTTGAGAGAGGGAAATAAGGAGTCAAAAGCTTACAGGTTATCATTGTTGGCTTGTATGAGGACTGTGCCATTGGTGAAGATAGTCACGGTAGTATAACCTCTGCCAGCTGATCTGAACGGGAGAATCGCAGTTAGTTTGCAGCTATGAGGAGTGGAGGTAGTTTTGGCGATGAACATCCGCGTTCTGATCGTGGAGATCCAATGTTCTCTCCCCCACCTCTACCCTCAAAACATACCACTCCATTTCAGTTCTAAAGACAGTGGAAAAACATTTCGACGTTCAAACGTTGAAGAAGCACTTAAGTTACCTTTGCCTCAAATTGTAAAGCGCTCCGATATCCTTCAAGATCAAGTTCGCGCTATTTAAAACTTTATAAATAAAAAAAAAAGGGTGTGCCTTCTCCGGGGCCTCTTCTGCTGTGACTAGGTGGGCCAAAGGTCATTTTTGGGTGGGCCTGGCCCACCCGGCTCCCCTGCTAGAACGCTGCCCGGTGTTAGAACATTTTGTAAGCATTGTTATATTGGTGCAAATAACTCAGTTTTATTTAAAATACAACAAACCCCGTATCTGAAGTTCGTTGTATCGTGGTATATTCCTGTAAATAAGTGATTATTATTTTAGATCCAGCCATTATCCAGTATTTGGGTGTCTTTCATAGATTCACATGCCTGAATCATTCCCCGTCGTCGAGACGGGAGCCTCCGGTATATAAAAAAGTAATGTCCTAAGACATACATAAAGAGGTTAGGTATACACATACAAAAAGCCAGGGTGAATTTGCTACTGTGATCTGCACATCAGTTTTGTATTTGTCCCCTGGTATTCAATTGTCCAGTCATGCAGAGATACTCAATTTGGGAGTGCCCAACTGATAGGATGCTTATTCACCCTTAAGCACTTTCCGTCACGATCCTCTGCCCACAGCAAGTGTAGCAGAATTTCATGAACCATAGATAGAAACAATTTAACCAGTGCACATCCCTACTCGTAACTATTATCCAATACAATCAGTTCAGTACTTCAATTCTTTTCCAGTCCACACAGTTATTTAGATAGCACAGAGTCCATTGGTTCTTAACGTTCTTATTTATTGATTATTTTCTTGCCACATCGTCACAGCCGACGCGCGTTTCGCCCTCCACGGGCTTTTTCAAGGCTGCAAATTAGTATACAAATACATACAATCAGTAAAACTCATATCTACCAAGCCACCTTTACACATCCATACTTGCGCCGCCAAAAGGACAAAATTGGATGCCCGTACCACCAAAAGGGTTCTACAAATGTGGTAATTGCTGCATTTGTTGTTTTGCATTAAACAAAATAACGGAGTTCAGGTACAATAGTCCTAGATTACACAAGATACAAAACTTTATCAACTGCAATACCACTTATACGGTATATTGCATAAAATGTATATGGAATTGGATATATGTAGGCAGCACAATAAGGCCATTAAAAGAAAGAATACAGGAGCACGTTAGGGCTATGCGGAACAACAATGCCCAATACCCTTTGGCGGTACATTTCAATATGGCGCACCAGCCAAATGACTTACACAAAATCAGATTTCATGGCATAGAGGTTGTGAGGACAGGGAATAGGGGTGGTAATCGTGAACAGCATTTACGAAAGTTGGAAAGTAAATGGATCATCTTTTTGAGAGCAGTGGAAAAGGGAGCAAATATGGATAAAGAGATGTGTGAGTTTCTATGATTATATATACAGATTTGCTTCATCAGCATCGAGGAAAAACAAAGTAAATCTTATTGACCAAATGTGCCCATAGCAATTATATTGATGTTATGTATATGCATGTGATAATGCGCTTGAAATTGGTGCATAAAATGTATGAATAGGATGAGACAAATAGTATTTGCCCTTTGCTCGTGCAGTACATGGAGACACAAATATTCCAAGATGGCCACTACTTTCTCCTTAGTGAGTATTGACACTAGATGGCGGGCCTAGTCCTTTCTCTTTGACTGATGTAAAGGGCGGGCCAGGAGGACGTAGTTACTTCCTGCTAGACGAACGCGGAAGAGAGACGCCTTGCAGAGACGCGACCGGTCTTCGCGATGGCGGTAAGTTAAAAAAAATGGGTTCGGGAATAGCACTTGATAGTTTAAAACACGATTGAGACAATTGTTCCTTGACGCTAAATAGAGACTGGGTTTAATTAATTTGGAAGGCGCGATGCACAGATGCACCCGGTCTGACGTGTCTTTTTTTTGTTTCCGGTTGTTAAACTAAGCTAAAAAAAGAGATAACCGGATGAGGAGTGCGCACTCATATCGATTTGAAATACGAGGGGTGCCTGCTATTTTATACAATTTTAAGGAATATAAGCCGGCTCTAGAGAGATGTATGCACTACGAGGGGCAGCTTAAACAGACGATGGGGACACCGCCATGGTTGAGGTGGCGATGAACAGTATTAAATCGGTGTGCCACACTGCTGCTAGAGAAGCAACACGTAGTATCATGGACGTTTTTTAACAGTGTTTGGACCGGTATTTGGAAAGACGGTGAAACTGGTTGCACTTCGGGGGCAACACAATGAGGCATACATTTGGAAATATTACAGACCTGTATAGAACGCCTGGACTTTCCCCTATAAACAACTAAAATAGGATTGGTTTATTATTTCAGATGGAACTTATCATGGCTCCTGCAGTCCTTTATTAAATAACAGACCACTGAGTGACTAAAAGAATAGTGAAGTACAAGAATACAAAAGAATAATTTTCACTTCCATGATCACAGGCTTTTAAGGTAAGCCGGTCGACTGGGGTCTGTTACTGAATAATTAAGTAGTAAGATGTAACACACAAATGTATGAAATCTTTTCTAAATACCGGTACTGTTTGGTTTTATAGGACCAATGACAAAGGAATTTTATGGTTTTTATTGAATTATACGAAAATACGCCACTCACCATACTATACTTTTCTGGTAAGTGGATTTCATTAAGTTGAGAGTTTCCATTGGTATAATTGGATTAGTAACAACATTGAAATAGGGATAAAAATGTGGCTAATATGGGCACTGATACATGCGTTTGAACAAAAGACACTGAGGCATAAGTGGTGGCCACCTTGAGAGATAGGTGTTGTAGGGATAACTCGGAAATGCATGATTAATGCCAGCATAGTATAACCATGTGAAGGAAGATGGCCACAAAAATTGGATGTATTCAACCTGCTATATGACATCAAGCATGCCAGATTGATTAAGCAATTGTGCAGTTATTTACAATATGAATTCAAGATTTGAAAAATGCTATTGATATATGTTAGTAGCTCCAAATGGAAATGGAGGAAAATAAGGGTTGGAGTTGACTAAGTATGGATGTGTAAAGGTGGCTTGGTAGATATGAGTTTTACTGATTGTATGTATTTGTATACTAATTTGCAGCCTTGAAAAAGCCAGTGGAGGGCGAAACGCGCGTCGGCTGTGACGATGTGGCAAGAAAATAATCAATAAATAAGAACGTTAAGAACCAATGGACTCTGTGCTATCTAAATAACTGTGTGGACTGGAAAAGAATTGAAGTACTGAACTGATTGTATTGGATAATAGTTACGAGTAGGGATGTGCACTGGTTAAATTGTTTCTATAAAGAGGTTAGGTCTAAGGGTCTCACCTTAGTAACCTATCTAGGTCCTTATGCAGGAAGGACCAAATAGAATAGGCTCCAGGGTCCCACCTTGGTAGCCTATCTGAGTCCTTTTGTAAAAAAGGACCAAAATAAAAGAAACAACCAATCAGCTACTACCTCCCTCTAGAACCTTCCTGTGAGGAGCCTCAGTCTCTCAGATTTTCTACCGCACGTTATGCTAGGGAGTCTCCACCTGAGTTCTCAGGAATATTGGATTTTCTTCAAAATTAACAGTTTTTTCGACTTTCTAGCTATGGCTGATAGCAAGAAAAGAGCACTTTTTCGTCCTTGTGCCTCCTGTGGCAAAATGAGGCTTCATGTGGACGACGAACATGAGGATTGCCTGTATTGCCTCTATCCTCACCACAAGTCCATGGACTGCAGCATTTGCCGTAAATTCTCCCACAAGACCCAGAAAGACCGGGAAGGGAGACTTCTAATCTGGCTAAACAGGCTTAAGGACAAACCGGAAGGCGACCTGATTTCTGAAGGTGAGAGCATGTCTGGCGCCTCACAGTTTTCCCTGAAGAGGCCTAGGGCTTCCTCGCCTGGCCACTCAGACACCCCTCCTAAGAAGTCAAAAAAGTCTTCAGAGGGCAAGCCTACCGTGTCTAGCAAGGACCTTCCTGTCCCCAGGAAGCAACCACTGCTTACGATGACGACGGCGCAATCGGCGACCACCTCATCGCTAAAGACCGTCTCTACATCGACGACGACGGTATCGACGACGATGGCATCGTCGGCGTCCTCCTCATCGACGACCCTAACTCACTCGTCATCAACAGGAAGACCGCTTTCATCCTCCGCTCCGTCGACGACACGTCCGTCGACGAGGACGTCGACGACGACACCGTCGACGAGGACGTCGACGATGACACCATCGACGAAAGTCACACCGTCGACGAGGCCGTCGACGAAGGGCACACCGTCGACGAGGGGCACTCCGTCGACGAAGGCGCCGACGACGAAGCAGTCGACAGCGGAAAAGTTACCAAAGTCACCGTCGACGAGAGCGTCGTCGACGGAAGCACCGTCGACGAAGACCAAAATTCAACCAGTGATGGAAAGCTCCTTGACGAAGCCATCGTCGGCGGCTGGTACCTGGAAAGAATCTGAGCTCCTGTCACATGCGATGGACGCTCAAACATCCCATGTCTCCATCAAAATCACCAAAATACCGATCACTCCGGAGATGACATCGCCTAGTAAGGTCCAACAGCTAACGCCATCCTGTTTTTTACAGGACCAAGAACCGGAGGAGGAGATGTTTACCCAGGCCACTAGCCCCTCAGACTTGATTGTCAAGTGCCAAAGTACGGACGAAGAGTAGGAGGTCGAAGAATCTGCTCCTCCAGTTGTGTCTACCCAAGTTCACACCCAGGTGACTCCAATGGTGTGCTTGCCAGCCTCCTTAGTTTCAGACTTGCGCTTCCTCATTCAGGACTACAAAGAGCGGTTTCCACAGAAGGCCACTCCTGTTGCTCCGCCAACTCCGCAACCAGCTGTGACCGTTCCTGCGCAGGTGCCAAGGCATAAGCCCCCTCCACTGGTTCTTCCTAGGACACAGGACCCTGCTCAAGACCCCGTCTCGTCTGAGGATGAGGAAAGGGAACATGAAGAAGGGGAAGTCCGAGACGACGATACGGACGTGGATGCAGACCAAGACTACGTCACCCACTCTCCAGCCTCTCCGGAGCCACAATCCTCTGTGTCTCCGCCAGCAGATATCGGAGGTTTCCATAACCTCATGGAAAGGGCAGCCAAAAGATTCCATATCTCCATGGAAACTCAGGAAACTGACTGTTTCCTCTATGACTTTAAGGAGCCAACAAAGAAAACTACAAGATCGATCCCGATCATCGATTATCTACTCAAACAGGGCAAACAGCTCATGCAGTCTCCAGCTTCCCTGCAGGTCATTGTACCCAGACTGGACAAAAAGTATAGAGCTACATCGTCGGCTCCAGCATGCCTTACAGGTCACCCCAAGGCGGACTCTGTGGTCACCCAGGCGGCGCAGAAGAACTGGCGTAACCCTGTATCACCTTTATCAACACCACCAGATAAAGAAGGCAGGAAGTTGGATGCAGTTGGGAAACGTTTTTCCACTACCTCTGCGACGACGGTTAAGATCGCCAATTCCATTGCCCTCCTCGGGCGCTAACCCCGTCAACTCTGGGCGGACATCGCGCCCTACCTTGCTGACCTGCCAGACGATCTAAAAGCGGAGGCACACTCGCTCCTCCTCGAGGGCCAAACTTCGGCTTCCGAACTGATAGACTGCGCCATTGACGTGGCCATGACTGGGTTCAGACAGCTGGCAGGCGCAGCTGTCCTACGACGCCAAGGCTGGCTTAAGGCCACCTCTTTCAGACAGGAGGTCCAAACCAAAATCCTTGATATGCCTTATGATGGTGATCATCTTTTCGGCGAGAAGATTGACGAAGCCCTCACTGCAATCAAGAAGGACACCGACACAGCCAGAGCCCTAGGCACTCTACAATCCCGCAATCAGTCCTTTCGTACCAACAGGGGGAGGGGACAATCCTCCTATAGAGGCTCTTATCAAAATAAGTCCTCTTACTCATACTCACAGGGTAAGACGCAATTTCAACAGCGCCAAAACCAGTCGGGACGCCAGTCCTCCTTCAACAAATCGTCCTACAGAGGAAAAGGACAGAAGAGACCAACAGGCAATCGTCAATGACTCTACCAATTGGCCAGCCCCTCCACCATCGCTTTCTTTGCGACTTGGAGGAAAACTTTCTTTTTACCTACAGAATTGGCGGCAAATAACAACGGACCGGTGGGTTCTACAACTTCTTCAATTCGGCCACTCCCTGGAGTTCCTCTCACACCCCCCACGGACACCACCTGTCAAGCGCCCTCACAGACACCTACGGTTGCTTCTACAAGAATTAGCTTCCATGCTCCAGAAGGGCGCAATAGAAAAAGTTCCTCACGCCCAGAAGGGGGAGGGCTTCTATTCCCACTTCTTCCTCATCCACAAAAAAGGGAAGAAATGGCGACGATCCTCGACTTGAGAGCTCTCAATGTATTTTTAAAGAAGCAATCGTTCCGGATGGTCACGCTACAAGAGATCCTGGGACTCCTGGAAAAAGGCGACTATATGACATCACTAGACCTACAGGACGCCTATTACCACATCCCTATCCTCAAGGGACACAGGAAGTTTCTAAGGTTTGCAGTCGCAGGGGTACACTACCAATTCCGTGTCCTCCCCTTCGGCCTCAAATCTGCTCCAAGGATCTTTACGAAATGCCTTTCTCCTGTTGCAGCCTATCTCCGCCAGCAGGGTCACCAGGTCTTCCCTTACCTGGATGACTGGTTGGTAAAGGCTCCGTCGAGAGCAACCGCAGCCGCATCTTCCAGCGCCTGTCTGCATCTTTTCCGCCGCCTCGGCTTGACCCTCAACAAGGAAAAGTCATCCCTAACACCAACCCAGGTCATCACTTTTCTGGGAGCGACCCTGGACACGGAATGCACGAAGGCCTTTCCATCTCAGGAGAGAAAGTCAAAACTCATCTCCTTGGCCAGGTCAGTGGCATCCAAAAAGACTCTGACCGTCCGTATCTTCAAGTCGCTCCTCGGCATGATGTCGCCATGTATCCTGCTCATCCCGCACTGCCGCCTAAAAATGCGCCCCCTGCAGGAAGAACTGTCAAAGCAGTGGACACAAGCGGCGGGATCCTTCGAGGACCGCATACGAGTCACCCAACCTATGATCAACAGTCTACAATGGTGGAGATCAGACAAACACCTGTCGCAAGGACTACCGTTCCTACTTCCGGCGCAACCACATATCATCACCACGGACGCATCCTTGGAGGGCTGGGGTGCAGTCCTGCAAGAACTACAGACCAACGGAAAATGGACACCACAGGAATCCAAACTCCACATCAACATTCTGGAGCTACGGGCAGTCTTCCTGGCGCTCCAGTCGTTCCTCCTGCGCATCCGAAACTCCCCAGTGCTAGTCAGGACCGATAATACCACGACGATGCACTACCTGAACAAACAGGGAGGGACGCGCTCGCTCTCTCTCTCTCGAGAATCTCAGAGAGTTTGGAACTGGCTTCTGCAACATGGCATCACCCTCGAAGCCGAATACGTTCCGGGCAAAGACAACGTCCTGGCGGACGCCCTCAGCAGAGAGCAGTCCCTATCCCACGAATGGGAGCTAGACGAGAGTGCATTGAACTACATCTTTGCGAAGTGGGGGACACCACAGATAGACCTCTTCGCCACCAGGGAGAACGCCAGATGCCCAAGCTTCGCAAGCAGGCTTCCCCAACCAGGAACACTAGGGAATGCATTTTCCATAGCTTGGCAGAACGTGTTTGCTTACGCCTTTCCGCCATTCCCACTGATACCCAGGGTAATCAGGAAAATGAAATCGGAGCCCTGCACCCTGATCCTCATCGCCCCATCCTGGCCGAGGCAACACTGGTACACGGAGCTCCATCGTCTATCGGTCCATCCACCTCTTCGCCTACACAGCCACCCGACCCTACTCACGATGTCTCACGGGCAGGTTCTCCACCCGAACCTGGGCCCTCTGAAATTGTCAGCCTGGCTCCTGACTACCGTGAGTTCAGTCATCTAAACATACCACAAGAGTGCAAAGACGTCCTGTCCAACGCTAGAGCTGACAGCACAAAAAAGACTTATACTCTCAAGTGGAAACGCTTCTGCGTCTGGTGTGAGACGGAAGGTCTACATCCCTTCCAGGTCACTCCCCAACAACTCCTGCCATACCTCCTACACCTGGCGCGCTCAGGCCTTGCCCGTGCGTCCATCAAGGTCCACCTGGCAGCAATTTCTAGGTTCACTCGAACTTCTAGGGGCCCTTCCCTGTGGGCGGACAGGCTCATTAAACAATTCCTAAAGGGCCTCTTTAGGTCCTTCCCTAGACCAAAACCTGTCCCTCCAACGTGGCAACTCAACGTAGTTCTTCACCAGTTGATGAAGCATCCCTTTGAGCCTATCCACAAATCGGATATCAAATTCCTGTCGTGGAAGACAGCCCTCCTACTGGCACTAACCTCGGCCAGAAGAGTAGGCGAATTGCAAGCCCTATCCATCCAGGACCCGTTCTTACAATTCAAAGAGGACAGAGTCATCCTGCGTACTAACCCACGTTTCATACCCAAGGTCCCTTCGGACTTCCATCTAAATGAGCCCGTGGTTCTTAAATCATTCTTTCCGAACCCATCTACTCCGGCTGAGAGATCACTGCACTCTTTAGACCTTCAGAGATGCCTCAAATTCTATCTTGATAGAACAAGACAATTCAGGAAGTCATCCCAACTCTTCGTCGCATTCAGCAGACCTAGGAAGGGCATGCCCCTATCAAAGCAAAGTATATCGAGATGGATCTCTTCAGCTATAACTCTCTGTCACGAAAAGGCAGGAGACCCCTGGATTCACGGGCCAAAGCCCACTCCACCAGGGCCATGTCTACGTCTGCGGCACTGTTTGCTGGAGTGCCACTCCTGGACATCTGTAGAGCGGCGACCTGGAAGTCCCCGCACACCTTTACCAGGCACTACTGCTTGGATGCTGAGCTGACGAAAGACGCAGCAGTGGGCAGAGCGGTGCTTCGCCATCTATTTCAGTGAGGTGAGCCCTCCTACTTCCCACCATCCTGGACTGGTATGCACATTTCTCTATTACTAGATTCTGCATGACATTGTATGCTGTTGCTTATACAGTCACAAATGTTCCTTATTTGCAGGTGTATACGTTCTGTATCAACACAAGATGTGCATATTGTATTGCTTGCTACTCTGATTCAGGCATGTGAATCTATGAAAGACACCCAAATACTGGATAAGAAATGCGTTACTTACCTGTAACTGCAGTTATCCAGTATTAGTGTCTTTCATAGATTCACATGCACCCTCCCGCCTCCCCTGGCAGGACGCACCTCTCTCTAACAGGTTTACACCTACCAATTTGGTGCGTACGAAAATCTGAGAGACTGAGGCTCCTCACAGGAAGGTTCTAGAGGGAGGTAGTAGCTGATTGGTTGTTTCTTTTATTTTGGTCCTTTTTTACAAAAGGACTCAGATAGGCTACCAAGGTGGGACCCTGGAGCCTATTCTATTTGGTCCTTCCTGCATAAGGACCTAGATAGGTTACTAAGGTGAGACCCTTAGACCTAACCTCTTTATGTATGTCTTAGGACATTACTTTTTTATATACCGGAGGCTCCCGTCTCGACGACGGGGAATGATTCAGGCATGTGAATCTATGAAAGACACTAATACTGGATAACTGCAGTTACAGGTAAGTAACGCATTTCATGTACAGTTGTTTTGCTTTTCGATCATCTATGAAACTTCCTGATACCGTCATTGTAAACCACAATCTCTCTTTTGATGTAAGCCTCGAACTGCCCACTTTTCACTTCCGACACAAGGGCGTGGGCCTCATTTATTTAATATTTGTTCCCAGGATGTTTACAGTTAAAAATCACAGAGTCCTAATAATGAGTGTTTTTATTGCGCTCACCGCAAACTGAACGGTGGGTAGGCGCTATCATATTAGCCAACTCTTGATACAGATATCGATCTCGGAAGGATGAAAAGCCGGGCTGATGCTTTGTTACCACCTTCTAACCTACAAATTTCTAGAGACCGCTGGACCATCTGAGCTATTTTACAATGACATCATAACCGATCCGGATATGGGCCGAGCGGGCATATTTGGGTCAGGGGTGTCAGGGGCATTCACTCTGTACGTGTGGCGCGTGCCCCAGGAGAAGAGTGCAACAATGAGGCTGCTTTGTGCTGTGTATGTTGATTCCAGAAGCAGGGGCGTAGGAGACACTAAAATTCTGGGGGGGACAGGGACAACCTTTTGGACTTTCCAGTGACCTTTTACAAATCGGCCATTATCCAGGGGCGGCTCTAGGCTCATGGTGGCCCTGTGCAGGGAGCGTAGGTGGGGGCCCGGGAAGAAGGGGTCCGGACGGGGCGGAACTCAGGAAGGTGTTTTAATAATACGGCCAGAAAAGTCGTTAGATGACCAGTAACTACAATATTATATTGTGTATGTTCTATTACACTTTTATTCCATAATTATTTCAATCGTACATTTTAGAAAATAAATCCACATGTCTGTTTAATGAAAGTCTTTGTTATCTTCTTTCAGGTTCTGTAATTTATGATAACACATTCATATAACAATGCATTATGAGTATATCAATTAACATTGATCCGAACTGAAAGTGATTAAATGAATCTGAAATGGATAAAATGTTGATTAGCAGTATAGAATATCCCATTTGAACTATCATAACCACAAGTCATGGGCTTTCTTGCCCAAAGAAAAAAAAAGGATTTAAAGAATCATCCTTTTATTCCTTAACTGTAAAAATCCCTTCAAGGCCTGAACATCCTGTTACGTCTCTGACCCCACAAATTCTTCTGCAATTGTCTTCATGTTCCTAGTATGTCTACATAATATGAAGCTGTAATTTCCGGTTCTTTCATCAACCCTTGCTAAAGGGTGCCCTTGTTAGGTACACTCTGCACCAGTGGTGTCACAGTGCATTACACTGTCTGCACGGGGAAATATGAAAGTACTTGGGCAAACTAGCAGCTCTCGCCGTGCTGAGTGGGTGTCAGGCCGCCGGCCGCCTCATATAAAGTAGCATTATTAAAGGCGGAAGCGCATCGCCGATAGCAGCTCCGAGCTCGTCTTTTAATTAGCTCTGCTTTTGAGCTGATTTCCTCTGCCAGCCAAACAAATATATCAAGGCCAGATAAACCGTGTGTTTCAGCCCCAGGATTACAGATCTCAGCACGACTTGCGTTCTTATAGTATATTGTCCGTTCAACACGTCATTCAGAACTACCACAGAGACTAACAATAACAATCACGTCAGGTGTGCTCTCAGCACCAATGGCAATAATCTCTCTGCAACGTCACTCTATGCTCCCTGTTTCGAGAGGGGTCTCACAGAGGCACGGGGGGGGCTTCAAGTGCCACGCACATGGGCGTAGGAAGTGTGGGGGACGCGGGGGATATATCCCCCCCAGATTTTGGAGTGGGGGGGAGAAGGGGGGGGCGAGGGGCAAAAGAATGTCCCCTCTCTCTCCTGTCTGTGGCAGCACCATTAGTTCATGAAAGCACTTCCTAATGGCCCTGCCCTTGACCTGCCTGGAGTCAAGGAGGCCACCCGCCCTCTGCCCTTTGTTATGCTGCAGGAAGGCTTGGGTCCTGGGAAGGGCAGAGAAGGGGAAAAAACTGTCTCTTTTCCATCATACCCATTTCTGTCTCTGTCTCGCTCCTGCTTAAGTTCTGAATTCAAGAGCTCTCATGTACTCTCGCTGGCATCTCCTTTTCTTTATTTGTTTCTCTGTGAAATGGATCCAAAATAGGAGGACACTGGCTGGATATTTCCTCATTTACTGACCGTTTTATAATTCCAAAGCAAAACCTTGGGACGGAGAGAAAAACAATGAAATGCCTAAATTAAGCAATACAGAGTGGTCAGCAGAATTTACATCCACACATATTAGAACCGCTTTCTTTTTTTCTTCTTTCTTTGAACAACATTGTTTTCCCAGGGTGGGGAAGTGCACCGTTCCTAAAGGGACTGCAATACCTGGTTGATGGGTGAAGTGGAAATGTTTAATACAATCGTTTTCAACTGTTTTAATTATTTTAGCCTATAAAATGTGTACTGCAGCTCTGTGTTCGGGGATGTGATTTTCTTTTTAAACCAAACTGCTTACATTTTGAAAGGATATAAGCGATGGACATTGAAATGGGTCCCTTCCTGGTCCTGTAGCCATGTCCTGAAAATTTCAGGAAAAATCACTTCAATTTCTCAATAATGAGTTTAAAACTGTTAAGGTAACCATGTTGTTCCTGAATACATTTCACATGATTTGCTTATTCTTGCATTCCTTATGAGTGTTTGCTTTTTTCAGGGTGTTCTTCATTTTTTTCAGGCAGCATTTCACTGTTGTCTAGTGCATAATTTGAATTTAGTCGCAGCACAATTGAGTTGTATCTGAAGGCAGTGCAAGTTTCTCTCAGTGGAGCACTATGGTCTTCAGTGTGGGAGACGATGTGGCACTCTGGCCAGAGCTGCTGAATTTGGAACTGGCGCACCATTTTCAGCCTTCATGACCAGTCCACCAGACCGCACTCCTGACAGAGCTCATTCCGATGCTACACCTTAGAAAGACCGATAGACTTTAGAAGCCCTGGTGTCTTATCACCCGCAGGTGGACCCTAACGGTGGCAAGTGTGAGTTAACCTTGAAAGCCTGTCCACCACAATCCATGCAGTTCACCTCCAGTCTTGCGAGCAGGCATACGAAGAAGCACACCCTAGATCGACAGTGACTGTCACTGAGGTTACAAGATCCTTGAGGCCAGTCCACCGCATCCATTGGTTCCTACATTGGCCTTTTTCAGCAGTAGTGGTGCAATTTACCAGGGGTTGGCAATGTAGGATTTGCATGCACACCAAACTTAGGGGGTGATTATAATGGAGGTGGAACCGCCACATCATCCCATCAGTGGCGGTCCCACCGTCATCGGTGACCTCATCTACGCCAACCATATTATAATGGCGGGTGGTTCCCTGGTGGTCGGAAAGACCAACCGCCATGCACCCGACTGGCTCCTTGAGCCCGCCAGTGCGGTGGAGGGGCTCGTGGTTCCTACAATGCTGGTGGTACCTACCAGGCACCACAGTAAGGATTACGATACCCCTTACCCACCAGCCTATCCATGGCAGTTCACCCACCATGAAATTATGGTGGAAAGGGACATTGAAGGCCCATAGCGAGCCCCTTTCCCCCAGCCCCCTGACATGGGGCCTGGGGGGCATCTAAGAAGTCCCCCTACATATCACTGCACCATGTGGCAGGCACCGCATTGTGCCTGCCACGTAGTGCAGTGATATATGTAACATGTCAGTTTTTACATTGCGGCAAATGATGCAGCCAGCAGTACCTGCTGCAATGTAAAATATGGGCACGGCGAACGACATACTGGCGGTCGCATTTTCTTTTTAAAAAAACGCTCCCGTTTTTCACTGACTCAATTGATGTAAAGAATTGTGTGGTGTTTTTAAACTGTTTGCCATTTGTATAATAATCATACCTTATTGTTGCTCCCCGTTCCCCCTGGTCCCCGGTCCACCGCGGCTTGCCTGTGCCGATTGTGTGGAGGGACAGGTTAGGCGCCATCTTGGGTGTCCCGGACCCCTACTGGAACGGAGTTAGCGCTCCAGCTCGGGGGGCTTGGCCGTCAAATAGCGATGTGTCCCAGAGCGCGCAGCGGTCTCGCGCAGCGGGCGCGCCGTCTGCGCGCCGAAGGAGTGCCCGTCTGTGCCCGTCCGTGCCTCGGACGGGTCCAGGGCCTGCCACTCTGCTCGGCCTCCTTTGGTGATGACCAGTTCAGCGACGCGACAATCTTCACGCGCTGATCTTCTGAGACTTGCCCCTCACGGTAAGGGCCCGCCTTGCACACGTGTTGATTTAGCCGGTGTTCTGGGCAAGTGTGCTACGTGTGGTTTCCTTCCCCAACCCTTCCCCCTCCCACGTTCAGTCAATAACGCCACTACTACCAACATTAGGGCGGGACTGATCAATGCTAGATCAGCGGTTAAGCATGCGGCCGATATTTTCGAACTACTTTCGGACGGCCAACTGGAGCTGTTATTCCTCACGGAGACTCGGATGACTTGCACCTCCGCTCCCAGTGTAGAACTTGCGGTCCCCAGGGAATTCAAGATAGTTAGAGTGGACCGCCCTCTGGGCAGAGGGGGTGGACTAGCAGTTGTGTTCAAGGAGGGATGGAGTTTTGAATCCGAGCCTCTGACTGTGAGTCTAGGGGGTGAGGTTCTTCACTTCTCCATTACAATTTCTCCCCACTTTACCTTAGGTGGATCTTTGAACTACAGGCCCCCGGGCCTGGCTACCCAATTCCTGGACTCCTTAGAGGAATATATAGTGCCGCGGGCCTTAGGTTTTCCTAAGTTTCTTTTGGTCGGTGACCTAAACATTCACATGGATGTCCCCGATTCCTCCGAAGCTCGCAGGCTTGGGGAAATTCTTGAGCTTGCCCAGTTAGAACAATGGGTTTCTGGTCCGACGCACGCGGGTGGTCATCTACTTGACCTGGTGTGCACGAATTTCCCCATCCAGTCTGTGATTGTGGAAAAAACAACTTGGTCTGACCATGACTTGGTCAGGTTCAGCTGGGAGATGGCAGAGCCCAGCCCCCCGCCCCCTACATGCCATTCTCAAAAAATTAATCTACCCGCGTTTAGACTTGCCTTGTCTAACACTCGCCCACAATCTAAGGGGTGTTTGGACGAGGCGGTTGGTGTGTTTAATGAATGGGTACGGCAGGCGGCGACTGCCTCTACTAAGCAAACCATGCTGACTAGAGCCAGACGCTCGCCCTCCCAACCCTGGTTTTCCCCTGAATTGAGAGAGATGAAACTGGGCTGCAAAAAACTAGAACGAACATGGAGGAGGGAGTACAGCTCTGAGGCTAAGTCCGCCTTACGGCTCGCCCAAAAAGACTACTATGCAGCCATTAGGGCTGCAAAGGGCAATTATTATGCTGGGCGCATTAACAAGGCCGATAACAACAGCAGAGAGAAATTTGCGATTGTCAAAAGCTTTGTGTCCCCTGTCGCGGAAGCTGTGCCCCTCCCGTCCTCTGCACAATGGTGCGAGGAGCTGTCCACCTTTTTCATCACTAAAATAGCAAAGATTCAGCAGGGCCTCCTAGCGGCACTTCCTGCCGACTGCTCTGCAGCTGACCCCTGTTTGCCCTTTCTCTCATCCTCTGGTCACCAACTTACCACCTTCGCACAAATTGCGGAGGGTGATGTTCTACATCTTCTCCAGTCCTTAATATCGGGCTCTCCTGCCGACCCGTGCCCTGCCCGAGTGCTTTCGGAGGTGGCGACAACAGTCTGCAGTGAGATCACGCAGATAGTGAACCTCTCCCTGGCCGCAGGCGCGGTCCCCCAGGTTTGGAAACAAGCCAAACTCCTGCCGCTCTTGAAGAAACCAGGCCTGGACGTGTCGGTTCCTGGGAACTACCGACCCATCTCCCTTCTACCTGCACTCACGAAAATCTGTGAGAAGGTAGTTCTTCAACAAGTGGAGAGCTTTGTCGAAACATCTAATGCCCTCCACCCTGCCCAATCGGGCTTTAGGGCTGCTCATAGCACCGAGACGGCCCTGGTGGAGATGACCGAGGCAATCCGGGAATGTCTAGACGGAGGTGGCAGAGCGGTCCTAATTTTATTGGACCTCTCTGCCGCTTTCGATACTGTCCCCTATGACCTCCTCCTCGGTCGGCTGTCTGCCATAGGCATCGGGGGAGTGGTGCTGGAATGGTTGTCCTCTTTTCTATCTGATAGGACCCAGCAGGTCTGGATGCCCCCCCATGCCTCTGAGCCCAAGCCTCTGCTTACAGGGGTAGCGCAGGGGTCTACACTTAGCCCCTTACTGTTCAATGTGTATATTACACCCTTGGTTTATCTAGCTGAACAGTTTGGGGCTAAAATCTTAGGGTATGCTGATGATACCCAATTGCTGTTCACCTGGCCAGATGACAATTTGGACACGTCCACAGTTCACTTGTGTCTGTCCTCGGTATTTCGCTGGTTAACACAGGCCCAGCTGAAGTGCAATGAGGACAAGTCCGAAGTGCTTTTTTATGGCTCCTTCCCCCCCTCATTTATGAGCACACTTTGGCCTTCTAATATTCCCTGCCCAAAAGAGATAGGGAGACCAGCTAAAAATCTGGGCATTTGGTTTACGGAGGATCTCAGATTTGAGCATCATATCAAAAAACTTACAGGCACTTGTTTTGCCACTCTGAAAATGCTCCGTAAATTTTTTCCCTTGCTCCCTAGGGAGGCCAGAGAGTCGGTTGCCAGGGCGCTTATATTGGCTCGCCTCGACTACGCGAATGCACTGTTCAGTGGCATTCCGGCATACCTGGTCAAACGCCTCCAAATTATTCAGAATGCGGCTGTACGCCTACTATTTAACATCGTGCGAATGATTTGTTATGGGTCCCGCACTCCTAGGTAGTTATTTTGAAGGTTGTTAAATGAGTGTAATACTGTCGTTGGTGCAATGGATGGTAATCTTGCTGGGCTTCCAAGATCAAGATATATCACCATTAGACTATGTATCCTGTGAACACAAGATGCATTCCATCCATGCACTCCTTTTCAAACTTTCATAAATTTACGTGCAAATCTTTCTTTCTTATTGAATAATTCATTTATTTCTCATTTTGTTCAAGGTATGTCATTCTATTCATGACTGTTCAACATATTCCATGTCTTAGAAACATTTTTTCACATTATTAGAGTTGCCCAATGCATTTCAAGCGTAACGCCCTTCCTCAGGGGACTTCATAAACTCTAGAAACAATAATCATAAGTCACAATCAGTATCCAAAAAGAATGGTCCCTAAATAAAAACACGTTCTTATATCAACATAGTACATCAGTGATACCCCACATGCTGTTGTGAAACCAATGAAGTTCGTGGAAACACTCATGGTGCTTTTTATAAAAAATAAATAAATAAATAAACAATGTGGTGCTCATGTCCAAATGGTGAAAAGAAATAATGAAGACCCAATGACTGGGTACTGACCTTAATGCATGGAATTATTCATTCAGGGTGTTTAGCTGCAATAAGGCAAATGAGATCTAGGTGTCAATACATAGGCCGAGATAACAACAGCCACTTACTGCGCAGAGAAACCTTCTGGATAGACTACTTATGCACCCTTCAGCCGAAAGGGCTCAATGAAAGATTGGATTTTCACTGTTATTTATAATTTGGACAGGTTTTGAAACACCATGCATTTCAGCTCATACTACAGACTGAATTAGTCACAGGACAATGTTAATATGATATTTTTACGTACGTTTTGTCATGTACATATAACACGTTTATTCTTTGTGTGAACATCTCTTTTTGTGTGAACATCACCTTTCAACAGATACACCCCCACGTGTATGTTTTCTGATTTTCACTTTTACACTCGCATCCATATGCACTCGAAGTTGCCAAACAGCGATACAGTCCGCCTTTCTTGTTTACTTATTCTTGTTTACTTTGGCAAACACACGCCGTTTTTTCAGCGATATAGTCCTACTTTCTTGTTTACTTCGGTAAACACACGCCGTTTTCCCAGTGCCGTCCACAACCATAGAGCACATAGAACGTCACCCGCTGACGCATGGTAACCTTGGTAACATACAGCGCTTGATCCATAAACCATAGAGCGCTCCCGTACAGAGCGCCGCACGCCGAGATTAGCGAGGGAGACTCCACGTTTCCAGTACCCCGGTAAGACACTATGGATATATCCTTTAACACAGAAACGAGACATTTGTGTCACGTTATGTATTGACACCTAGATCTCATTTACCTTATTGCAGCTAAACACCCTGAATGAATAATTCCATGCATTAAGGTCAGTACCCAGTCATTGGGTCTTCATTATTTCTTTTCACCATTTGGACATGAGCACCACATTGTTTATTTATTTATTTATTTTTTATAAAAAGCACCATGAGTGTTTCCACGAACTTCATTGGTTTCACAACAGCATGTGGGGTATCACTGATGTACTATGTTGATATAAGAACGTGTTTTTATTTAGGGACCATTCTTTTTGGATACTGATTGTGACTTATGATTATTGTTTCTAGAGTTTATGAAGTCCCCTGAGGAAGGGCGTTACGCTTGAAATGCATTGGGCAACTCTAATAATGTGAAAAAATGTTTCTAAGACATGGAATATGTTGAACAGTCATGAATAGAATGACATACCTTGAACAAAATGAGAAATAAATGAATTATTCAATAAGAAAGAAAGATTTGCACGTAAATTTATGAAAGTTTGAAAAGGAGTGCATGGATGGAATGCATCTTGTGTTCACAGGATACATAGTCTAATGGTACTATTTAACATCCCCAGATGGAAGAGCGTTCGCGCTGAGCTGTGCTCGCTTCACTGGCTTCCTGTAGCACAACGCATTGTGTTCAAATCTTTGGTGTTGGCGTTTCGTGCAATTCATGACCAAGGTCCCTAGTACTTGAGAAAGAGATTCACAAGGTACATCCCGGCACGCACCCTGAGATCCGCCTCTTTGTTTAAACTGTCCCTTCCCCGTTTTAAACGTGCCAGACTTTGCGGCCAGTCGCTGTCTGTTGTGGCGGAGCGGGCCTGGAATGCAGTACCTCTCCATCTGCGTTCCACGCCGACAGTGACTGCTTTCAAAAAGCACCTGAAAACTCACTTATTCATGAGTGCAGTCTAGGAGGACCCCTCTATGTTTTGTTCTCTGCCTTTTTGTTTCCCCCCGCGCCAGGATGCTCCCCAGTAACAGAGCGCGTTACAAAATGGTTTATACTTATACTTATACTTATACTTATACTTAATGCCTATCGTGGGGCCGCCACCTTGCAGGCCAGCGGTGCCATTCCCCGATTCGATGGCGACAGACTGAAGTCCGCCTGCCTTCGTAATGAGCCCCTAAGTTTGCAAACTTCATGTTCTCTGCTTCATGCACAAACACTTTTAACATGTGCAGCCTTCTTTCGGGCCACTGGAGTTATGCAGCAATGGAGGCCAAAATTATGTTGCAGTGTTGACTAAATGATGCAACAATATAAAGGCTGCAGTGTGATGCGGTGCATTTTATGATACTTTATTATTTTAACATATTTATACATACTAACAGCCCCTGCAAAGCTTTTGCCTCATTAGTACCCATGTAACATACAAGTGCAGCAGAGGGAAAGGTGACCAGTCAACCTTTGCAAAGGGCCCTGCACTTCACAGAACATAAGTCACATTTCTTTTAGTAATTTTTGATCCGTTTGAGCTACAAAATTGTTTTGCGTCAAATAGTTAGATTATGCAGCAGATGATGTATTATGTGGCAAATATGATACAGCCATAGTTAAGTTGAAAACATTTTCCCACTTATCTTAATTTTGCCCCAGCATTGTAGTTGATCAATTTATAAGTTCCCCAAACCCAAAAGTCGAGATTGGGCACAATTTGCATTTTAAAAGCAGTCCTACAACACAGGGCTACTTTTAAACTGACCTCGGGCTTCAGCAGTGCACACATGCAAACGCAGAAAGGGCTGCTGGCCTCTAAACTGCCATGCCCTAATATATTCTAGGGACTTAAAGGTAGTTCTAATCTCCCTGCCCTATTATGAACTAGGGCCTTATAGGAGAGGTCATGCCAATCATAGGGGTACCCTAATCCATAGTGCACCCTAGTGTATGTAGCTGTTTCACAGCATCTGTAAGTGTCTCTTTCAGAATAACTCTGGTCGTGTGACTGTTCAGGCAGAGGCCAGGGTCAGTCAGCGTCAGGTACCACCAGTACCAGTCAGCAAAAAGTTGGGGAGTGCCAGGGCACAGAATGCTTTGCAACACCAAAGAAGCACAAACTCAGAATTTAAAACATAACACCATGGTTGGGGGGTTCTCTTTAATAATCAGAATTGATTTCTATCCTAATGAACCCATTTTCCAACATTAGGATAAGGAAAGACTGGGGAAAAATCATAATATTCTAATCTATACCTTGAAGTTTTCATGCAGCTCTTTGATGACGGTTAATAGCTCACTGTTCAATGTTAGGATTTTAACTTATAAACTGCAAATACCAAAATAATCTCTCAGACAAAAGCAGTAACTCACTGACCAATTTACATGATATGCATTTTGTGATCTGCCTGGTACACATTCATTGCAGCAGGCATATTACCCCACTGTGGCTACCTTACCAAGAGTCAAAACTTCCACTAGACAAACCTCCGTTCTCTCTCAATAAAGAACATTAATCACCAAAGTTATCTTCACATTTTTATTGTTGCCTGAAAATTACTGGAGACCAGGAATGCAGCAGCAGGTACTTTTCAAATCATAATGCGCTTGCAAACACGACACCCCCACCCTGAGCCAGCGACCTATATTTGCTTGGTGCAGCAAGATTCATATACAGGGTTCTTTAACATTTGGTCTGATTACTATGTGAATGTAAATAACAATAAAGCATACATGAAAACTGTGACAACATTCCTGCTTTACTCAATATTTCACTTCAAAAGTATGCGATTTTATTTGTTTAACGGGCAGTGATTTGTATAGGGTCACTGGAAAGTCCACAAGGTTGTCTCTGTCCCCCCAAGATTTCTTGTGTCTCCTATGCCCCTGATTGCTCTGTTCGTGTTTTTGGAGCCTAGAAAGACACTTGACTCGGCTCAGTTCTCCCTTAATGTGTTGCCTCGATCGCCTCTAAACTGAGTACTTCCGGACATGCGCGTAGGAAGTGTGGGGGACGCGGGGGATATATCCCCCCAGATTTTGTAGAGTGGGGGACACGGGGGACAAGGGTGGGGGGGACAAGGGGACAAAAGAAGTTCCCCTCTCCCTTCTGTCAGTCGTAGGGCCATTGGCACCTCAAGGCACTAGTGCTTTGAGGTGCCAACTCCTCTTTGTAACTGTTCCAGTGAATGCGAACACAAATACAAGGTAATTGGAGGTTGGGGTTTCAAAAATGGGTCAGAACCTGTGTTTCCAGGAATTTATTATATATGGGGAAACAAGGCTTATTTCAAATTGCCAGATCACTGGTATGGAAGCTGCTATTTGGCATTGTCTTCCCGAAAATATACCATGTGAATGACTCCGCTGGAAGCAATGAAAATACTAATGGTTTAGTACGTAGTAGAAGAGAAAGTGTAGGAGAAATTATAGGTGATATATTTAGTGCACTGATACCTGGAGTGGGAGTGGTTCTGAATACTCACCGAATTTGCAAATTGTCTACAGTGGTGGATCGGTTATCTACTGACACTGCTGCTGGTTTCCTACTGGTCAATACTGAAATGGTTGCGATCAGATCAATGGTTTTACAAAATCGACTTGATCTTGATACCTTATTTGCAAAAGAGGGCGGAGTCTGCAGGATGTTGAAAGCGCAACATTGTTGCACTTACATTCCTGATAAGAGCATTGAAATTAAGAAATATGTGAGAAACATTACTAATTTGGAAAAGGAACTCAAACCACTGGAGGTTGACAGTGCCTGGAAGAGACTAACTGATGGTCTCTCCTCTGTAGGTAGTTGGTTTTCTAACATAGGTAAAAGTCTTGTGAGAATATACTGATGCCAATAGCTGGAATAAGTTTAATTGTGCTGATCATAATAATGTGCTGCAAATGTCAAAAATGCAGAAAGAAGTATGCTGTGAATAAGAGAGGAATGAAAAGGAATGTTGATGAGCTTGAATTAGACGAGCTGAAAAATCAGATATATAAAAGAGCAAAGAATTTCCATCCTAATAAGGATGCAGAAAAAAAGATAAACAACAAGTTTGTTGAAATTGAGATGAATGAGATGTGAAAGAGAAAAGTTGGCATCTGGTTTCATTAATAGTGATGATAGTAAATATCATCAAAGAGGGGATTGATAGAGCAAGGATTTGCACGGTACGTGACTTGCTGGACTCATGAACCTCGACTAAACCTTTAACGTCATTAACCAACACGTGTACTGTATTAATATTGCACTTTCACACTACACGCGGGTGTCCCAGAGACGCTTGCCTATGTGTTTGCTAATCCTAACAACGCTTGCCTACTGACTGATCGCTGCTTCGCAGGTTTCTAGTCTGCGCATGAGTTGGTTATACCCACGTGATGTGACGCACTCGCAGTTCTGGAGGGAATTTTTCGCACATGCGCTGTATTGCTAAAAATGGCCGCTTTGTTTCAACAAGCAACTCGCTTGCCTCCGCTGCTTTCGCATTTCTGTTTTGTCCTGCTTAACTCCTAATGCTATAGATATTATAAGGTAAGGGGTGTAGTGAAGCCAATCATGGTGTACAGTGTATTCAATTTTTCGGTGTCGTTAAATTGTTTTCGCTTACATTTCATGTATCTCTTATTTGTGGGCCTGGGAGTGAGGAGCCACTCCATCTTTGAAGCTCGTATAGCCCTAACCACGCGATGAGAGAGACACGAATCACGCAGTAGTGGAACTAAGCCAGCTGGCTGCCGAGGCTGAGATGCTCCTGGGAATCGACCTACGACCCAGCGAGAGGAGCCGAACTGCACCTGAAATTGTTACATTTGGATATTTCACTGTGTGTCCTATTGTACTCTACCTTCCTATGCCCTGGGAACTGGAATGTAAGGGGTGGGTTCAAGTTATTGCATATTAATTGTGAGAACACAAAATTCTAGGTGGTGACAATGACCTAACCAACTCTTGTCCAATCCGAAGTTGGGGATCCTTTCATTTGCAACATTTGTGGGTGGTTCACTGACCTGAAAACAGTATAACTAGCCTAGTTTTAGCTAGAGAAATTGTCTGACTTGTCCGAATAGCTGACCTGTCACCGACCCTACGAACTCTATTGGTGATTGATACAGAGAGCTGCGGAGCACTCTGTCCGTCATTTCCACCAAACTCAGTCTGGGGTGGAGAAACCTTAAGTGCTTGCGAAGCACTTTGCGGGGGAGATTCGAGAACCCAATCGGGGTTATTGGCAGATTCCTTGCAGAGAGGGCGTAGCGCAGGCGTTGCATCCGAAGCTGCAGGTGTTGGTCGTACCTTTTGATGAGTCCGGTCCTGATCCAAATCCTGGGGTTATCCTGTCCCGACTGTCCATGAGCTGTACCTGCTCGCCTACTGGCATCCTAAATCCTTGAGGGTCCTTTTCCCGCCTTTCCCAACTGACCCGTGGCCAGGGTTAGTCTCCGACCTGTTCTAGGTAAATATAATTTGTGTGGGTGTTCATCTATTCTTTATCTTTTCTCTCCTACTTTTCCAAATAAAGCAAACTTGCCTATGTTATTTCCTGTCTTCATATAAAGTTGCTTTTAAGCAAAGCGTTTACTGGCATGTTCAATATTTTCCCTTACCTTTAGTCAAACCTTCTGAATCTGTTTGTCTATACAGTATGTTCCATTTTTTCCCTCCTTTAGAGAATAAGTACTTGTTGATATAGAAACTCTTAGGAGTAACGTTGTCCCTTAAGACCTATAGTATATTGGAAATCACCTTGATTAGTGTGTTCCCTTTCTTTACCCGCCTTTAGTAACATTGAGAAGTCTATAGTACTTAAAAGCATATTCCTTATTTCCCAACCTTAGAATCCTGAAAATCTCAAATGCTACTTGCTTTGATTCATAGCTACACCTTGCTTCTGATCTTAATTATTGATAGTCTGATCTGTGTAAATCTCAGTCTCATGGCATATGGAAATTAATTTTGATAACTAGATAAAGATTTTAAAACTTCCTGTGTTTGTGGTTATTGAAAGGTATAAAGTGTTATTCAAATGTACAAAATATTTTGTTTAGAATTATCTGTTTACCCCTGCTAGCTCCTGATCTGTCGTGATCATAGGTACCTGTGATGAGGATTGGTAAGTCGGGTACACGAATATAAATAGAAAGGAAATTCGAATTGCTGAATAGCGGTGTGTAGGTTACCTGATTCATAAAGTAGTAAACACGTTATGGGCCCAAGTGCGTATGTTTGGTAAAATAAAGAGTCGGGTGACCTGCGCGCACTATCAATGTGACTCCTCAAAGTGTAACCCTGTCTTATGTAACACATCCAGTAAATTGATTTTAGTATTAAATCTGTTTATTCATAGCAAAGTGTCTACCAACTTGTGCGCAGAGGCGCACCAGCCACTCCATAACAATGCTTAGATGGAAAACATAATCGGCTCAGCAGACAGTCAGGATTATTAAACACAGCAAGCCGCCTACAACCCAGAAGGGCCGGCCGTGTCAAAAGGTAGTGCAACGTGTCGGGAGCTAAAAGTAGCTAAGTCTTCAATTCAATCCCCAAACAACCCCCCTAAAGCACCCCCCTGACCCAACCAAACTGCCCCCCCCGTCCCTCCCCCTTCTTGTCCGTCCAGTGATTCGCCCAAACCTCCCACCAGCCCTGTCCTTCGCAATGTATAGTTCTCAAAGTTGTACATTCTGAGCTCTGCGCCGGCAAGGTTCCTTCTTACGCTCTGGTATCGGGGTGTCTGCTAAATGCAACAGTCTTAGGTATCGGGGACAACTCAGCTCCCTAAATTCCCCGGTGAGCAACAACAAGAATGGCCTCCAGATATCTGCAAACTCCTCGCCCCGTCCTGCCGCCGTCAGGGACAACTTCTCCATCCCCAAAACTGTCCAGAGTCTGTGTAGCCAACCCAGATGCATGGGGGGCAGGGGATCTCTCCATTGTGCTACAATGTTCTGTATTGCGGCACCCAGCGCTATAGCAATCAACCCCCCCCCCCATGGATTTTAAGGGGTACATTAGTGCGTTCGGCAGACCAAGGAGGACATAGGCCGGGAATCTAGGTAGCTGGGTGTCCAGATGCGCATCCACAAGATCTAATATGGTGTCCCAGTACTGCCTCAGCTTCGCGCAGTCCCAGAGTATGTGTACGAGCGTTCCCTGCCCCCCACAGCCCCACCAACATCGATCGCTGGTCTTGGGATCCCAGCGATGGAGGCGCGCTGGTGTATGGTACCAGTACATGGCCACTTTAGTCAGGGTTTCGGTGAGGCCAATGTGATAGGCCGAGTGCCTGGCCCTGTGGTAAATCCCCTCCCACTCCTTCCGCGTAAGTTGCCTCACCAGGTCCTTCTCCCACCTGGCCTTCCCCGGATGGTATGTGTGTATATGAGTGAGGAGCAAGTGTTGGTACAGATCGGAAAGGAGCTTCTTCTCTGACTTGCTCGTGAGGAGCCACTTCTCATAGGGGGTAAGGAAGTGCTGCGCCCCTGGCCGGACGGCTGAAGAACCCAATGACGCACCTGTAGGTACTGGAGCCTGTCCGCCTCTCGGATTCCATAGTCCTCCTTCACTTTCTGGAAAGAGAGGACGCCTTCTAAATTGAACATATGTCCTACCTCTTTACAGGGAGTGGACCTCCACGCTCTATAGCGCTGTGCGTCAAGGCCTGGGGTAAAGTCGGGATTCCCGAAAATAGGCGTCAGCGGCGACGGAAACGAGGTGAGTTCACTCCGGACTGCCACTCGGTCCCAAACCTTCATTACTGTGCTTGTGACATAGGAAGCGTAGAGATTGGGGGGGCCTATGGCATCGCGGTAGGAAGTGTACCCCCTGGAGCGGTCAGCCGGCTACCGCCTGGTCCTGGAAGAGCCAGTGTTTGCTAGACTCCAGCTGGTACCATTCGACCAGGGTGTGCATCTGTGCCACCTGGAAATACAGTGTGAGATCCGGCATACCCACACCACCATGTGCCGGCGGGAGAGTCGCTATCCGCTGCTTGAAGCGGGGGCGGCGCCCGTTCCAGATAAAGCGTGTCAGGTCTTCTTGCGTCTTCTGGAGCCAGCCCGTCGGGGGACGTAGGGGAAGGGTCTGGAAGATTAAATTGATTTTAAAACCTATGCTTTATTGTCAATGTGCATGTGTGATGTAAGGCGCTCTGACACCCTGGATTGGGTTGAGTGGTGCTATAAAAGAAATCAGACAAAATAGTGGTATCTAAATTGTTATTTACGTAAATATTAGGACAGACCAAAACATCTGACACCCCACATAAGTGGGCTCAGACAGTGTCTGATACTAATTGTTTTTCATGTTCCCTGACAAGGTTCAACTGCTCAAAATATACATTTCACCAAACAATAGCCTTTGAGCGGCTAAATTACGCAATCAAAATAACTAAGTAGGGTCAAGGCTGAGGAGGTGCAGCATGCAGATAGCAATTAAACTGTCTCTCCTCCTTTGTCCTAGAAGTGCAGAGTGCAGGCAGCCATGGCGGGGAGGACGAGGTGAGAAAATTCCTGGAGTTTTTCAGCACAACAAAAGGGAAGGGCCATCGGCACGTGAAAGGCTTTGACAAAAGAATTTCCCATCTCCCGTCTGTCAGTCTCAGAGCCATTGGCACCTCAAAGCACTAGTGCCTTGAGGTGCCAATGGCCCTAAGACTGACAGAAGGGAGAGGGGAACTTCTTTTGTCCCCTTGTCCCCCCCACCCTTGTCCCCCGTGTCCCCCACTCTACAAAATCTGGGGGGATATATCCCCCGCGTCCCCCACACTTCCTACGCGCATGTCCGGAAGTACTCAGTTTAGAGGCGATCGAGGCAACACATTAAGGGAAAACTGAGCCGAGTCAAGTGTCTTTCTAGGCTCCAAAAACACGAACAGATCAATCAGGGGTGTAGGAGACACAAGAAATCTTGGGGGGACAGAGACAACCTTGTGGACTTTCCAGTGACCCTATACAAATCACTGCCCGTTAAACAAATGAAATCGCATACTTTCGAAGTGAAATATTGAGAAAAACAGGAATGTTGTCACAGTTTTCATGTATGCTTTATTGTTATTTACATTCACATAGTAATCAGACCAAATGTTAAAGAACCCTGCATATGAATCTTGCTGCACCAAGCAAATATAGGTCGCTGGCTCAGGGTGGGGGCGTCGTGTTTGCAAGCGCATTATGATTTGAAAAGTACCTGCTGCTGCATTCCTGGTCTCCAGTAATTTTCAGGCAACAATAAACATGTGAAGATAACTTTGGGGATTAATGTTCTTTATTGAGAGAGATCGGAGGTTTGTCTAGTGGAAGTTTTGACTCTTGGTAAGGTAGCCACAGTGGGGTAATATGCCTGCTGCAATGAATGTGTACCAGGCAGATCACAAAATGCATATCATGTAAATTGGTCAGTGAGTTACTGCTTTTGTCTGAGAGATTATTTTGGTATTTGCAGTTTATAAGTTAAAATCCTAACATTGAACAGTGAGCTATTAACCGTCATCAAAGAGCTGCGTGAAAACTTCAAGGTATAGATTAGAACATTATGATTTTTCCCCAGTCTTTCCTTATCCTAATGTTGGAAAATGGGTTCATTAGGATAGAAATCAATTCTGATTATTAAAGAGAACCCCCCAACCATGGTTTTATGTTTTAAATTCTGAGTTTGTGCTTCTTTAGTGTTGCAAAGCCATCTGTGCCCTGGCACTCCCCAACTTTTTGCTGACTGGTACTGGTGGTACCTGACGCTGACTGACCCTGGCCTCTGCCTGAACAGTCACAGGGCCAGAGTTATTCTGAAAGAGACACTTACAGATGCTGTGAAACAGCTACATACACTAGGGTGCACTATGGATTAGGGTACCCCTATGATTGGCATGACCTCTCCTATAAGGCCCTAGTTCATAATAGGGCAGGGAGATTAGAACTACCTTTAAGTCCCTAGAATATATTAGGGCATGGCAGTTTAGAGGCCAGCAGCCCTTTCTGCGTTTGCATGTGTGCACTGCTGAAGCCCGAGGTCAGTTTAAAAGTAGCCCTGTGTTGTAGGACTGCTTTTAAAATGCAAATTGTGCCCAATCTCGACTTTTGGGTTTGGGGAATTTATAAATTGATCAACTACAATGCTGGGGCAGAATTAAGATAAGTGGAAAAATGTTTTCAACTTAACTATGGCTGTATCATATTTGCCACATAATACATCATCTGCTGCATAATCTAACTATTTGACGCAAAACAATTTTGTAGCTCAAACGGATCAAAAATTACTAAAAGAAATGTGACTTATGTTCTGGGGCCCTTTGCAAAGGTTGACTGGTCACCTTTCCCTCTGCTGCACTTGTATGTTACATGGGTACTAATGAGGCAAAAGCTTTGCAGAGGCTGTTAGTATGTATAAATATGTTAAAATAATAAAGTATCATAAAATGCACCGCATCACACTGCAGCCTTTATATTGTTGCATCATTTAGTCAACACTGCAACATAATTTTGGCCTCAATTGCTGCATAACTCCAGTGGCCCGAAAGAAGGCTGCACATGTTAAAAGTGTTTGTGCATGAAGCAGAGAACATGAAGTTTGCAAACTTAGGGGCTCATTACGAAGGCAGGCGGACTTCAATCTGTCGCCATCGAATCGGGGAATGGCACCGCTGGCCTGCAAGGTGGCGGCCCCACGATAGGCATTACAATGCGACCGCCAGTATGTCGTTCGCCGTGCCCATCTTTTACATTGCAGCAGGTACTGCTGGCTGCATCATTTGCCGCAATGTAAAAACTGACATGTTACATATATCACTGCACTACGTGGCAGGCACAATGCGGTGCCTGCCACATGGTGCAGTGATGTGATATGTAGGGGGACTTCTTAGATGCCCCCAGGTCCCATGTCAGGGGGCTGGGGGAAAGGGGCCCGCTATGGGCCTCCAATGTCCCTTTCCACCATAATTTCATGGTGGGTGAACTGCCATGGATAGGCTGGTGGGTAAGGGGTATCGTAATCCTTACTGTGGTGCCTGGTAGGTACCACCAGCATTGTAGGAACCACAAGCCCCTCCACCGCACTGGCGGGCTCAAGGAGCCAGTCGGGTGCATGGCGTTTGGTCTTTCCGACCACCAGGGAACCACCCGCCATTATAATATGGTTGGCGTAGATGAGGTCACCGATGGCGGTGGGACCGCCACTGATGGGATAATGTGGCGGTTCAACCTCCATTATAATCACCCCCTAAGTTTGGTGTGCATGCAAATCATACATTGCCAACCCCTGGTAAATTGCACCACTACTGCTGAAAAAGGCCAATGTAGGAACCAATGGATGCGGTGGACTGGCCTCAAGGATCTTGTAACCTCAGTGACAGTCACTGTCGATCTAGGGTGTGCTTCTTCGTATGCCTGCTCGCAAGACTGGAGGTGAACTGCATGGATTGTGGTGGACAGGCTTTCAAGGTTAACTCACACTTGCCACCGTTAGGGTCCACCTGCGGGTGCTAAGACACCAGGGCTTCTAAGGTCTATCGGTCTTTCTAAGGTGTAGCATCGGAATGAGCTCTGTCAGGAGTGCGGTCTGGTGGACTGGTCATGAAGGCTGAAAATGGTGCGCCAGTTCCAAATTCAGCAGCTCTGGCCAGAGTGCCACATCGCCTCCCACACTGAAGACCATAGTGCTCCACTGAGAGAAACTTGCACTGCCTTCAGATACAACTCAATTGTGCTGCGACTAAATTCAAATTATGCACTAGACAACAGTGAAATGCTGCCTGAAAAAAATGAAGAACACCCTGAAAAAAGCAAACACTCAAAAGGAATGCAAGAATAAGCAAATCATGTGAAATGTATTCAGGAACAACATGGTTACCTTAACAGTTTTAAACTCATTATTGAGAAATTGAAGTGATTTTTCCGGAAAAAATCAGGACATGGCTACAGGACCAGGAAGGGACCCATTTCAATGTCCATCGCTTATATCCTTTCAAAATGTAAGCAGTTTGGTTTAAAAAAAAAAATCACATCCCCGAACACAGAGCTGCAGTACACATTTTATAGGCTAAAATAATTAAAACAGTTGAAAACGATTGTATTAAACATTTCCACTTCACCCATCAACCAGGTATTGCAGTCCCTTTAGGAACGGTGCACTTCCCCACCCTGGGAAAACAATGTTGTTCAAAGAAAGAAGAAAAAAAGAAAGCGGTTCTAATATATGTGGATGTAAATTCTGCTGACCACTCTGTATTGCTTAATTTAGGCATTTCATTGTTTTTCTCTCCGTCCCGAGGTTTTGCTTTGGAATTATAAAACGGTCAGTAAATGAGGAAATATCCAGCCAGTGTCCTCCTATTTTGGATCCATTTCACAGAGAAACAAATAAAGAAAAGGAGATGCCAGCGAGAGTACATGAGAGCTCTTGAATTCAGAACTTAAGCAGGAGCGAGACAGAGACAGAAATGGGTATGATGGAAAAGAGACAGTTTTATCCCCTTCTCTGCCCTTCCCAGGACCCAAGCCTTCCTGCAGCATAACAAAGGGCAGAGGGCGGGTGGCCTCCTTGACTCCAGGCAGGTCAAGGGCAGGGCCATTAGGAAGTGCTTTCATGAACTAATGGTGCTGCCACAGACAGGAGAGAGAGGGGACATTATTTTGTCCCCTCGTCCCCCCCCTTGTCCCCCGTGTCCCCCCCACTCCAAAATCTGGGGGGGGGGATATATCCCCCGCGTCCCCCACACTTCCTACGCCCATGAGAGCAATGGCCATGTTTGGAACGTACATCGAGCTACAAATATGTAAACATATGATAAAGTCTCTTTAAAATTCAAAGTGTACTTCTTTAGCTTGCAGAATCACATCACTTGTGAATGTCAGATTATATTACTGCATCAAGAGGCATCCATTAACAGTTTTTAACATGCACATAGAAACAATCCTGCCCCACCCAGGCCCCAGCACTGGCTGCAATCCACTAGTGATCTGAGAGGCAAGCCAGGTCTTGTGCACCAGACCTGGGAGATGTGAGGGGAGGAAGAGTGGCTAACACTTCCAGGAAGTGGAGAGAGGCAGTGGGACATGAATTCCAAGCAATGGGGGCAGAGCTATCTTTATAGCCAATACGAGGGAAAGAAGTGATAGACTGCAGTTTATGCATTTGTGGAACAGGTGCCCGCATTACTATCGATGCCCAGGCTGCTGGCGCAAGACGCCTCTTAGTTTCCATTCTGAATAGTTACCAAATAAAGAGACGGGCGCTGGGAGCAGGAATCACAAGAACAGAGTTTATTTCTCATGAGGAGAGCCTGTCATTTCAGACACGAAACAAGGTGTCATCGGGAGGTGCTCTAACAAGTGAGCTGAGACTCCGTCTTTTATACTTTACAAAACACTTGGCATTACAATCACAACATTGTGAAACAAAGAAAAGACATCCCCATAATCCTCGTGTCAATCCCACCCCACATGTGTTCACAATAGGGACCCTTGACCTGCTGATAAGAGGGGAGGGCAATCACGCAGTTGAGTGTTCCGTCAACTGTTTAGGATGTGTGCGCCTGATCATAGCCCAGGGGGTGGGGTGGCCAGGATCAATAGTGGGTCCTTTGAAGAGGAGTGACTTCATACAAAAAAAGGCAGTAAATGGTATCTCCTGGCTTAGGCGATGGCCTCGGACATGTGTGGTCAGTCGGACTCGGGGGAAGGGGTCATCAAAGGAGTGGTATTCATGCCGCGTGGACAATCGAGTGCGGAGGGAGGGCTTGTCAACAGAGGGGCATTCATGGAAGGAAAGGAGGTGTTGGTCAGGCGCGGCCGTGACTTCCAAGGACAGGGTCTTGCAGAAGAAGGTTTATGACTTGCCCGTGTGAGGGAGAAGGGGAAGGGGGAGCCAGGGTGTGCACAGGGACAGAGTCGCACAGAGAGAGAGGTCTTATGACTCATGCATGAGAGAGCGATGGTAGTCAGGTGCAGCTGGGGAGGGCTATGTCAGCTGGTGCGAAGGTGGCCTCTTCAAGAGTGAATGGGGGGTTTGCGTGGGTCAAGCAGAAGGGCTGCCTTTCAGGGCAGGGTCGCGCAGAGGGAGAGGGTTTCATGGTTTATGCATGTGAGAGAGGGGGGGGGGGTTTCAAATACGCGCAGAAGGAAAGCCGGTGTTTCTAATCTTAGGCGGGCAAAAGGCTAGGGTGCCTAAAATGGCTGTCATGTGCACATGGGTACAGGCCTTTGCTGGCAGAGTGATGCAGTCAATGCTTTACGGTATTCATGGTGCATGCAGGGAGAGGAGTGGGAAAAGGGAAATGAACGTTGCTTATGTACATCAATATTTCTAATTTTCTACACATATTGCAAAAACCCCATCTAAGTGTGACCAGGACCACTGGAATTATGCGATTGTGCGGCAATGGCAATTTTTGCATAATTATAGATTTGCTGCATTTGCCACTTAAGCCATCATCTGCCGCATAATCTGCAGATTTTCAGTAAAAAAAAATTGTTTCTAGGTCAAATGATTCAAAAGCTACTAATCTTGCAGTGACACATGTTGCTGCACAGTGGAGTGCTCTTTGCAAAGCTGGACTGGTCACCTTGCGTTTTGCTTTATTTGGGTGTTAAACTTGTACTAATGAAGTGCAACCAATGACCATACAGTGTTATCTAGTTTAAAAACGTATAAATAATGAAGTAATACTATTAAAAAAATGTGCTACCTTATGCAGCATAATTTGCCTTTTCTTGCTGCATAATTTACTCAACCCTGCCAAATAATTTGGCCCTCTCCTGCTACATGATTCCAGTGGCCCTATTTATGACTGACAGATTGGAGTCCATGATTGCCCCTAGATTCCTCACTTGGGCTGGGTTGCTTGGCTGTGGGCCCACTTGCTGAGTCCATATTGTTCATGGATGGTGTTTGGTCTATTTGCCACATATAAAGATTTCAATTTGTTTCCAGTTTATTTTTCTGTTGTAACATATCATCCATTATTTTACCACTTGACGCATTGTCCATTTGGGTATGAATCAAACTCAGGTGGTTTTTATACTCCAGTATGATTTGTGTATAATATGTAAAACAGTAATAGGGGAGACTAAAGAGGAGGTCAGATATGGTAGAGAGCTAAGGTAAATGTTAAAGAGGCAGCATAGCTGTTAGAGGTGGGTGAGCCAACAATTAACGGGGCAAGTCGAGCGAGAGCCGAACCAATCCACGTTCAACGAGCCCATGCACGAGCCGAACCCAGAAAATTTTTCCACGTAAATCATGCAACAAACCTTATGTAAAATATGAGCAAGTCTCTTCAAAATTCAAAAAATTGTAATTCTTTCTTCAGTAATATGTTACATTATATCATTGCACTGACAGGTACGTATTAAAAGTGTTTGTTTTTAAACATGAACATAGAACCATTTCTGGTCCCAACCTGGTGACAATGCCAATTAGTGAACTAAGAACCAAGTCAGTTGTACAGTGCACCCTGTATGTGGCCCCGATTATACAGCATCATTATACTCTATTGAATTAAATGCAATACATTTTTGTAAGTTCGCAATTGGAAATCACATATTTGAAGGTACTTCCATTTGCAGTAATGCAGAAAAAGGAGGATCAGGGAAATAAAATATTTGCCTAAGATAACACGATTTGGCTAAGTGGAGAAGCCAGGATTCATTGGATGTTTTCTGGTTTCGATTTGTACAAATCAGCTACTAAATGAGTACCTGTGCGGGAAATTTACTGCAGTTGACATTCTTCCTGCAGTGAGGGCAATGGCCATACTCCTCAGCGTCTGTTCCACCGCCGTGAGGGAAATGGCAACGGACTCCATCTCCCAGGGGCCCCTGGACCACGGCGCACCCGTGACGGCATCGCCTGCGTCCGGAGGCGCTAGAAAGCAGCGGAGCGCCGAGCGCTTAGTGGGTCGGGAAACTTACCGCAGTTGACATTCTTCCTGCCGTGAGGGCAACGGCCATACTCCTCAGCGTCCGTTCCACCGCCATGAGGGAAACGGCAACGGACTCCATCTCCCAGGCGCCCCGGGGACCACGGCGCACCCGTGACGGCACCGCCTGCGCCCGGAGGCGCTAGAAAGCAGCGGAACGCCTTCCGCCTCGTGGGACGCGCACTGGCGGCGCCGGGCTAAGCCCGGGCAAAGTTTGGGCCATCTGTGGCCGTTGGGGGCCGGAGGAGGCCGAGCTGGTCCCCCCCCCCTAACTTTCGAACCGAAGTAGGAGCAGTCCATACACTTGGAAAACCTAAGGTACTGAAGCCAACTGCTGTGGGCATTGTCTATACTTTAGTAGTTTGTGAACTAAGTTTAAGTGGTCACTAACCAGCAGAGTATTTACTGTGGTGCAAGACTTTGGGACAAGTTGGTATTTCTGTGATATGAGCATGGCGAGGCGACGGGCAAAACCTCTACTGGTGAAGTCACGCTCGACTATAGATACCTTTCTGACTACAGCAGTAAAGGTCCTGTCTGAAGAAATCAATCGCACAGAAAAACGTTTATCAATGGGATCTAGTATAATGTTTGGTGATCAAGCTAGTATATGCGAAGAACTTACTACTAGCAGGGAAGGATTGACTCCCCTACAACTAGATACCACCCCCCACAATCAGATATCATCCCCCCTGTATTAACAAATGTGATAGATGATGTAATATCAACTGACATAGGGCACTCACGAATCTCAGTTACACCTGATTTATCTAACTTGACCCCCTCCCCTGCCCCCATAAAACAAACAAAAGGATGTAAAAGGAAAGCATCATGTCCAGGAAATACAAGGGCTAAAAGGGATAAAAAAAGGTATTACACGGGGGGACACAGTAATTACGAGAAGCAATGTAGGTTCCGGGGAAGTAAGGGATACATTTAATACAGAAACATTCATGAAGAAAATGCAAGAGCTAATCAGGCCATTGCACGAGAAGGTAGATAACCTAGCTAGGGAAGTGCACAAATTAAGTGGGTACCTTGAAAAATATAGCCAGAAAGTCCATTTAGGTAAACCAATGAAATCGGTTATCGCAATCATGGATAATGACCTGGCTAACAAGGACACCAATGGAAGTGGGTCCGCCCAGGACTAACGGTGTGGTGACTGAACGTGGAATACGTGAGACACCTGTTGAGCTCATAGATCATAGAACAGAAATACCGGGAATAAATATACCATCTATGGTACTGCCAGCTAGGGCGCTAAATGATAAATCGATTATAAGGAAAGAACCTCTAGCAATGACAAGAGGGTTACAAGTCAAATCTCCTAATGTAAGACCAGAGGACCGCCTAATAGCTAGTATAAATAAAACCCCGGCAGTCATTAACTTGCTGCCTGAATGCGGGGCGTATGTGGCTATTCTTAAAAATTTACCCAAATTAAGGGGAGACCAGACAGAAACCCATGACACATTAAAAAACAAAACCCTATATTGGCTGTCTAAAAACGGTGGCTTCCCTGCAGTAGGGGCGGATCAGATAATGTTAACCCAAAGGGTGGGGTGGATCGGCCCCCTAGCCAAAAGGTTTGAAGGTGACTGCATAATTATTAATTTCAGGTCCCCTAGATGGGCGCAGAATACTTTACAAAATGCCCCACTGCCTTCTCGTTGGGATTATAATACAACCCTTTTGCCCCTGGGTTACTTCTATAGGCACTTGATGGAGAGAAAGAATGCCGATAACTCGACTTTACATTATCCTGATGTAGATAAAACTCCATTGCTAGCAATCCCACCCCCATGTTTCTCAATTCCACTTCACAATAGATTTAAGGCACTAAGCCCAATGGAAGATAACGATTGACTTCCGGGTTGCGAGGGTATAATACCGGAAAATAAATCTCCGGGGAGTGGGGTAGGGATGAGGCTGCTCGCTAGCAGAATAATCAATGAACAGACCTCTCATCAAAATCATAGGTAAGATGCTGGGAAAAGCGACCTACATTGTATATGTCCTGGGGGGGGGGGGAGTCAACCACTGGATTAGTATCCCCCGAGGAGTCAATGGTCTCAGCTGTTAATAGAAACCACGCCACCCGGAGTTTACCAACAAATGTAATAACTCATGAAGGATATAGCCTTGTAACTTGGAATATAGCAGGCCTGGGTAAGAAGCTAGATAACCCCTTTTGGATGGATTTTATTTCCGCAGACATCGATATTATCTGCCAGCAGGAAACCTGGTTCAAAGAACCAGTCTTTGTGGAGGGTTACACCTCGCATTGGCTAAGTGCAACTACTCCGATAGCGGGAAGAGCTACGGGTGGCCTCATGCTACTTGTATCAAATAAATTAGTGGGGTGCAAAATTAAAAGTTGCACTCCAATAGACACTTATAGCCAGGTAATGAGGTTCCAGTTTAATAGGGGTAAGGACCTCATTTTAATCAATTACTACAATAATATTTTCAATAGTAGTAGGGGGATCCCATTGCAGGCCTTCGGAAAAGAGATTGATAGGGTCCTGGCATTAACAAGCACACTAGCAATTTTTTTGGGCCCGTGACTTCAATATTCAAGTATGTCCGTTGGCTAAGACCAAGACGTGTGGGTTTTTGAGGACCAATCATACTGTAGATGATAACAATGATGACTATTTAAATTTTCCTCATTGTGATTATGGTCTGGCCCTAAACACGATGATGGCAAAATATGATCTAGAATTACTTAACTACACTATGAGAAAGGGCAACATCAAATGCCCAACCTTTACCGGACGGAATGCTGATAGTAATATAGACCATATTCTAATCTCGAGTTTCAGCAAACTTATGGATCTCTGAACAGGTGGGCAGTGACCATAATAGTATCTCCATCTCACTGTTAAACTGGGGAAAAAAGTATGTAATACTGACAAATGTATCTCAGATATAATCCCAGTAAGGCCTAGTGGCATGAGAATAAAATGGGATGGAGTGGACCCCGCAAAGATCCAAAGGGAGGTGGTAACCAAATGCTGGAAAGAAATTGACCACTGCCTTAGTGAAGATGTATACCCACACACACTGCCTAACGTGTTTACAGAGATAAACAAGACAATTAAAAGTATTTTAACTAGAAATACTAAGGGCCCCAAACAAGTCAAAGTAGGATGGTTTGACCAAAAGTGTACACAGGCCTTACGAAACTTGAAATTAGCCTTAACCGCATGCGCGCTACGGGTTTTCCCGCTGTGCGCTGAAATTTGAAAATTGCGCGGTTTGTGACAAAGCCAGCTCGTCATCCGCGTAGCGCAGGTAACGCCCATGACGAGCTGGCTTTGTCATCCGCAGCGAAGGGGTTAAGTACTAAAGCCCGCAATCAATCATATATCCACGTTTTACGCCTCATATATAGGCAAGTTATTGGGGCACGGAAAAAGGAGCTTTAAATCAGGCGTGGGATAACCTAAGTTTGGCAGCTGATACTAAGAATAGCAAATTGATCTGGGAAACTGTAAATAGCCCTTTTTACAAAAAGATTGTATGCCAGAACTGACTTCATATGTAAATTGTATTGCATGGATTGAACACTTTTCTAATATTTTTAACCCGGATAGGGAGGTTTTATCTTTAATTTTGAATGATGATTTTACATGGCCTACACTACCACTGCTTATTAGCGTAGATGAAGTACAGGATGGAATAGCTCAAAGCAAAGGGGGTAAGGCACCAGGGCCTGATGGGGTGCCGGTTGATTTATACAAAGATGAAATGGATTCATGGGCCCCAATTTTAACAATAATTTTTAATGCTGCTGCATCTGGGGACTTCCCTTTGTCCTGGGGACAGTCACTAATCATCCCCCTCTTTAAAAAGGGCTCCCACTCTGAAGCCTGCAATTATCGCCCGATATCCCTGCTTGATTCGTCTATAAAGGTCATGAGCAGGATTTTATTAAAAAGATTGGAAACCTGGGCCTCTGACAATAAGATTTTATCCCCTGTCCAATATGGATTTAGGAAGTGCCTAGGCACATTAGAACAATGTGTGAACCTTGACCCACTCGTTAGTAAATACACAACAGTGAAGGCGGGCAACCTGTTCTTATGTTTTGCAGACTTGAGCAGTGCTTTTGATTTAGTGGACCATACACTCTTGTGGTCCACGCTGCTCGAATCTGGGACCCCAAGAGAGATTGTGCATTTCCTGGCACAAGTATACGAGAGACTGTCGAGCAGTGTAAGATATGGGCCAACTGGTGACCGAGCCCCCTTCTTTTATTCTCACTTTTTATTAATCAAATTGACGAGGTTTTAGGCCAGATTTCAGCGGATGCCCAGATGATGGAGGGGAAGGCTGTACCAATCCTGTTATATGCTGATGATGCCTTTTTAATTTTGCGTACACCCGTAGGCCTTCAGCGGCTTATTAATAATTTTACAGATTTTATCAACGGCAGAAAACTTTGAATTAATAAATCAAAAACATTTATTATGTCATGTGGCAAGAAAAACAACCTAACAAAGTCTTTCTTCTTGGACAGAACCAAAATACAAACAGTTAAGTCTTTCTGCTACTTAGGTATAACCTTTGCAGGAAACGGGAAATGGACCGGTGAACACGATAATGCACGATTAAAGATGACTAGGAGTACTAATGGTATATTTAGATTTGCCACTAAACTTGGGGATCGTAGACTAAAAGACATGGTAACTATGTATAATGCCAGGTGTGTTTCCTCCACCCTTTATGGGGCTGGTGTATGGGGCCATCGTTCTGATAAATTAACGCAGCAAGAGGAAAATAATTTTCTTAAGCGGTTGCTGAGTGTACCAGCGTCAACCTCCACTGAACTGATACATCAGGAAGTTGGCATTGATTATACCTGACTTGGCTGCTTTACGTCCCCTTCTTTTATGGTGCTCCATCTGGTCCAAAAACGAGACAGAGTTTACTCAGTCCATAATTAAGGACTGTATAAAGCTAGACCACTGATCCCGTATCCCATGGTTAAGTTATATTAACTATTGGTTTACATTTTTATTTGATTTTAATATTTACAAGGAGCCAGATTATGTAGTTCAAATACCAAAGAAAGAGCTAAATGCTACTTTTCTGGCACATAAAAGGGAGGCCCGCAGAACACTGTTAGAAGCTCAACCTACAGTAGTGTTCTATCAACAACTGGGTCTCAATAAAGGAGTTCAGGCCTATTTGGCAGAAGTGACAAGACCCTCTCACTGTTTTGTTTTGACGCGTCTCATGTTGGGGATTGCTCACCATCTTGTAGCTTTCCCCACCATGAAAAAAAGTTCCAACTTGAAATGCCTGTGTGACAAAACATCTAAACAAAGTTGCTGTCATTTTATACTATTCTGTAAATTGTATACATTTTTAAAGAAAATATTATCTGAAGCCTATCCTTTTAAAGTTTAATATTCGATCCACTACTAATGCTAGGAAGTTGATTTGTTCTTTGGAAAGCCCAGACATTTGCTTTCATGTAGCAATATATATATTACAATGCATAGCAGCCAGAAAATCTATAACACTATGATTTATCTTTTGTTGGGCACAATAGCACTTTAGGAGTTTTTCTCTACCGCACTATAGATGGAGATTGTTTATCATTAGGGGAGAAATGTTACGATCTGTATATATTTTAATGCATTTGATATTATGTTTCTAATTCCGTGAATTTTCATTGCTGGCACAAGACACTTTACCGCATATTTGCACAGTCTTGTTTAGATCACCTGTTACTATATGCAGTCTGCATTAAATGTAAATTGTATACTGTAGTTGTTAAAATTGCGATATAGTACAGTATGTACCGCTGATTATATAAGGCACCTTCTTGCGAAATTTGCACATATTGTATCTCTAGAGCACTAGTCACTTTGAAATTCGTATGATAAATGTTTATAACAGTGATTGCTACATTTTGTGTAATTGAGTGTTGAGTAAGCGCGAGATCTTTTTACCACTGGTGTATATTAACTGCCTGTGTAGATAGGGAGCAATGACATAGGGCCTGATTCCAATAACTAACTTAAGGCAAAATCCTAAACTTACTACTTTTGGTATTCACAGAAGTTAGGATTTTGTCTTAGGTTTGTCTTAAGACAGACTTAAGACTGACTTAAGTTAGTCTGTCTTAAGTCTGTCTTAAGACAAACTTAAGACAAAATCCTAACTTCTGTGAATATCAAAAGTAGTAAGTTTAGGATTTTGTCTTAAGTTAGTTCTGTGAATCGGGCCCATATTCAACAAGGATTGCTAAATAATTATGATGTTGTTTTAATTTAGTTTTGCTTATATGGTTGTGCCATGCAAACCGAATAAAGCTTGTTGAAACTGAAACTGAAACTGAACTGAGTACCTGTTTGACCCTACTTTTTACCTCTAATGTACATGCTTTGCTTGTAACTCTTTGTGCGTGAGGGTAGAGTGAGGAAGGAAGGCAGAAGCCACATGAAGGCTCGGATCATTTTGGATAGAGGTTACAGGAGGACCTCGAGCTGAGCCAAGCGTATGGCTCAAGCCTGGCTTGAACTTCCCATGGCTCATCTACCTCTACTGTTGGGTACATTCGTTGTGAGCTGAATTCAGCTGACCTGAAGGGAGAAGGTGAGATGATGTTCTGCCTGATAGAAGAGATACAATCTGCCTCAGTTCACTCCCTAAACTCTGATGTTGTAGAGTCTCTGTAGAGGCTGGGGATTGTGAACAGTATCAAAGGTAGGGGAGACGTCAAGTAATAGAGTGGCAAAACTCTATTTTTAATCCACTCCAGTTTTATTATCGTTCCAGGTGTCAGTCAGTGCCAAAGCAACATCTGATTTCGAAATCAGAGGGCAGATTAATTGCTTAGATAAATGAAAATATTTGTCTTGAGACAGATCTTTCAATCTTTCTCTCTTTCTGTCTAAAACCAGTGTGTTATTGGCCAGTTTTTAGAATAATTTCTTGTTTCTAGAACTGTTTTTTTAGGGAGAGTCTTGTATATGGCATCTATAGTTCCTATGTGAAGATACAGTTACTGTTAACATTTTTGTCAGGTTTGGCTGCAGAACTATTCATGAGCACAAGGTCTGCCGCTGATTCTGATGCCTAGAAGTATCTGTAGCATTGATTAAATCATCTGTGGCTAAGAGGTATAGGTGATAATTGGTAATTGTTTCAATGTTTTATCTGATGGGTGAACTATACTGCTGGAATTGTGGTTGAGCAGTGAGAAGGGGAGCTGGAAGAGTGAAACTGGTGTGTGGGAAGTAATTCGGGTGCACCTCGCAAACAGCGAAGGCTAACAGCGAGGAGGCCTAAGGCACTGCGACGTACAATATTGTGGCTGGGTGACCATTTGTTGCGTCTGAGCTGTACTTGTGGGGCTTTTGCTTGTGACATTGAGACCCCCCCCCATCAGGTCTGCAGGACCCTCCACAGCTCTCCCTATTCAATTCCCTGGTCCCATGACAAGGGCTCTTGGCCACTGTCAGCTCTCCAGGCTGTGAGCCACCTAACTCTGCATAGTCACTGCCATCTGCATAGCACTAAGACTTCAATTGGAGTCAAGGGCAGATAGGAACTGTGCAAGATTATTGTCACTAAAGACATTAAAACACAGGAATGAAAATGAGGCGATTTTGAGAAAAACGAAAGTTAAAAAATGTCTCTGCTGCTGGATAACCACCAGCACATCCCAACACATGGCATAACTCCATGCATTACTCTTGAAGAGTTAATGTACTTAAGTTCATGTATAGTGCTATGATGTGTTTCTAAGCACTTTTATGGATGTGTTTCAGTACTTCAGAGGCTCACTTTTTAGGTCTGGCCTGACAGCACAGCTGTCCCCTGATGTTGTGTGATCAACAGAAAAATAATTTTAAGAAGCAGAACTGTGAGGGTCTTGGCTGCACCCACACATTCCTTACCTTGAGTACAGCATTTGATGGGCAGAAGTTGTGTGCTGCTGCTTGTTCCTTCTTTGGGTTTGTGGGATGCAGAAAACTCTTTTTTTCTGCCCCCTTCCTGGCACTGTGACATACATGCTTGTATCCTGTAATACTGCATTCCAACAGCCTCTTGTTAACCCCCCTGCACACAAACTCACAGCCTCAGTTCACTTTCTCCAACTGCCTCGTCTTCCCTAATGCCAATTCCTCTCTACACCCCAGCCCCAGTGGCCTCAGTCCACTCTCCTCTCCGTTACTACCCCTGCATGGTGCTACCATTATTCAGGCCAATGGGTCCCAGATACATGTTTACACCATGGCTTCAGAAGCAGTGAAAAGAGCAGGTCTGATGACAGGTAATCCCCCATCCTTCCTCCGAAGCAGCCTTTATGAAGGCCAGCGGGGCTCAGTTGTACCCCGGACCGTGTGGCCATTCTCTCCACCTGCCCCGTACCCTGCAGTGCCCACTCGACTCCCACACCAGCTCAAAGCCTCGCCCACAGTGCTTGACTCTTAGCTTATTGTGCCTGCTCCCCCTCATGCAGTGCTCACCTGCTCTCCCCTCCTGAACCACATCATCACTCCCTCCTGGCTCTGACCCACAGCCTAAGTCTGATCCCGCAGCAGCCTCCACATTCTCAGCCCAGTCTTCCTCCCTGTACCTTTCCACGTCTCGGTAAACACTCCATGTTTGCACCAACCCTGGCCCTGTAGTTGTGGTTGGAAATGAATAGGTATTTAGAGTACTGCTGGAAGAGCAGATCTTCTGTGGGTGCATTTGTAGACATATGCACATGTTCATGAGCGTTGGGTAAATTAATGTCTGCTGTGGGAGAGGCGTGTCTGTGTAAGTGAATGAGAAAGGTGTGCGCTTGTAAGTGTTAGATGAGAGTTTTGAGTGCAGGGTGAGCGGTGTGTCTGTGTGAGATCTGGGTGATCTCTCTGCTGGTGAAAGTGGAGGGTGAGAGTGAAGGGTAAGCGGTGTGAGTAATGGGTGAGTGGAGAGCCCGTGTTAGTGCAGAGTGAGTTGTGATTCCATGGAAGTGTAGGGCGAGCAGTCACTCTAAGTAACTCACCATGCCATTGGTGGTTGGCAAGTAGGGGTTCAGGTGTAGTTAAGCTTTTTGAGGTGTCAATTAGGGATTTATTGTACAGTAAATAAATTATCAGCTGATCCTGACACGAAGTGTGAGCCTTATGGACATGCCTAAAGTTACTTCGCTAGAGGTGGCGGCCACTGAAGGCCGGAGCCAGATGCTGAGCTGTGGCTCAGGAAGAGGTCTCCTGGAACCTTGAGTCAAATATTCATACAGCTTCTCCCACCACCTCCTTATGTCAGTCAGTAAGCCACCTCCCACTTCATCTTTTGACTAAATTGTGCAGCTGGAAACCAGAGGTAAAACGAAGTTTGCCTTCTTGACAAAATTGTGTGATCATAGGCAATGACACTATTACATTGTGTCTCCTTCACCTTTATTTTGTTGCGCACTGCATCTTGGCAATGCAGTGCGCGCAACAAAATTTGTTTTTTTTATTTATATGTTTGCTTACCTGTATTTGGCCATATTCCGTAGTTTACTACCCCTCACCCTGCCCCTCCCCGCCCCACGTCACAACCCTGCAGCACTCTCACCACCGACCGCTACTGGTGAAAGTGTAGTTATGACATCAATATAAAGATTGCATATGATAATGATGTAGGTAGCTGCTTATTCAGTATAACCACAGAACTTCATAACAGACTTTGAGATAACAATGCTGAGTACCTCACAGATGTCTTTCAAGCTAATTCATAGTATGCTGTGAAAATTACTTTAAGAGAAAAGGGATTGAAGAGGCTCCTAGTAGTTTGTGTTTGCATGTTAAGCAAAAATAACCATGCTGGAGTTCAGGTGAATATGCAGTGAAGAGGCCTTTAAATGTCTTTATCTTGTCACGTGCACATGATTTGCTGGGGGATCGAAGACAAGGGTGAAATGTCAGGCAATGTCTTCTGACAAATTGCTGCTTTACTCGTATTATTGCCAGTAATGTTTGCTCTCACTGCAAAGTGAGAGGAGTTTATAATGGGGAACACATGTGTGACAATCTTGCTGAGTTAAAGGAGGTGTGAAACGGAGGAAAAGGCTGATTTATTAAAACACATTTGTATCACAGTAAAATGTAATGAACGCCTTCAAATAAGCTGTACATATGTTTCAAAATATATCAACAGTTAGGAAAGAGCAAAAAGCAATTTTTCCACACATTGCAAGTGTTATCATGTTATCAGTAGATACATGCCTCTGTGCATGTAGTGGCCATTTCAGCTGCTGTAGATCACATTGTGCGACACAGATCTGCTAACTCCCAACTTGCTCACAGCATGAAAGGCAAGGCTGGGATTTCCTTTTTCAAAGTTTACACCACAACACAGACTACAGCCTGAGGCCACACAGTCATGCCATCTGTTACAGGCCCCTGGCCCTTGTCCTGACAAATGGTTTGTGTTTATTGTTTCGCTTGCATTTGGAAGGTGTGGTAAAGGAAGATGCACAGTCCACTGTGTAAGTTAAGATCCTTTATTGTAAGTTCCTTCCAAGTCAGGTAGACATGTCAAGATCAGAAGTAAAACCCCACCGGGAGCCAGCTGTTAGCAGCTCAGCCTGAGATGACAAACTGCCACAGTAAGTTAGAGAGAGGCACTGTGAGCCAGAGGGACACCCAGGCATTCTATGATGTCACAGATATCATAGTACAGTCTATCCAGAGAAGAACAGTGGAGAGTACATTTTCTACAAAAACAGCTTAAGTGTCTGCTATTGGCAGTGTTTCAAAAGGCTGAGTCAATTTCTCAGGACATAATCACAAGGCTGTAAACTTGCTGAAGGAAACAAACTACAATAGCTTTACTGTGGGTTTTCGGAGGAGGGCTACTGGATGCTTGTCATGCACACTGGGGGCTTTTATAAATAAATAAATAACAATTGTATATTTATTTTAAGGACAGTAACACAAAACACCTGGCTATGTACAGAAAAGAATCCAAACACATGCCTCTTTTCACAATACTAGTGTTACTGCTGATGTATTGCTACTGCACGAGTACATGTTGGTAAACAGTCTAAATATCGAGAAGACAAAATATTGAGTTTAAAATATTGAGTAAACAGAATATCGACTGACAAAAATATAGTGGTACAGAATATCGATATGCAGGTAAAAAATATCATTTGTCATAATACCAAAGTTAGTAATATTGTCAGTCATATTTTCGTTGTTAAAAATATCGAATGTTGTATTAGTGTTTTAAATGTTAGTATATGTGTTAATGGAAATGTTATTTTTGTAATGTATGTTTGAATTTTTTTAAAGTAATGAATTTAATGTTAAATTATGTTTGCGTATTTTAGTTCTGTAGCAGGTTGTGGGCTCATAGTGGAATAGGGTGGGAAGTAATTTAAATTCATTAATTAATAACTTAATTAATATTTTTGTATGCAATCATTTATATTTTGAATTGTGTTAATTATTAATTAATTATACATTGATTAATAATCATTTATAATGTACTGGTAAATATGTTGATTGTGTTTAAAAAACATACATTTGATATTAATAATTAATTGTAAATATGTTAATTGTGTACTTTTTTTACGAGTGGGTCGAGGGTTAATCGGGGAGTAGGGTGGCAATTAACTTAATTATAAAAATTGTTATTATTTATATAATTCTTTTACATTATTTTATAGTGTTAATTGGGTGAATTAATGTATATTTGATGGTTATTAATGTTATTGTTAATTGTTAATAATTAATTGTTAATTATGTTAATTGCTTAATATTTTACAATATTTGGGGTGACGTTTATAGGGGAATATGGTGGAAGGTAAAACGTTTTTTTTAAATTAATTGTTAATGTTAATTATTTTGCAGGAGTGGGAATACTAAATTAATTCCCAACGCTATCCAAAACTTTCCCTACTGTTATACTTGTTGGAGTGGGAATAGTCATTTTTACCCTCCCACTATCCAACACTTTCCCTACGGTTGCACTCACTGGAGTGGGAATGGTAATTTTTACCCTCCCGCTCTTCCAACATTTTCCCTACTGTTAAACTTGGAGTGAGATACTAAATTATTCACACAAGCTATCCAAAACTTTCCCTACTGTTGCACTCACTGGAGTGGGAATAGTGATTATTACACTCCCGCTATCCAACACTTACCCTACTGTTACACTTGTTGGAGTGGGAATAGTAATTTTTACCCTCCCACTGTCCAACCCTTTCCCTACTGTTAAACTTGGTGGAGTGGGAATAGTAAATTATTCCAACACGCTATCCAACACTTTCCCTACTGTGGCACTCACTGGAGTAGGAATTGTAATTTTTACCCTCCCGCTATCCAACACGTTCCCTACTGTTACACTTGTTGGACTGGGAATAGTAATTATATCCAATAAGCTAAGCAATGTTTTCACTACTGTTATAATTAATGTAGTGTGAAATATTATTGAAAACAAATTATAATAATTTTCATAATTTAATTTATCATATTTAAAATGTGTTTTTATATTTATATCACTGGTTTATTTAGATATGAATGTAATTATAATTTATTGTATGTTTTTAACATTTTATAATTAAATGTAATATTTATTTATTAATATTAAGTTAATATATGTATTAAAATAATTATGCATGTTTAATATTTTTTACAGTAAATTCGTATTTATTAATTTAATTTTTTTTAAATAATTCTATGTTTTATTTAATTATATTTATAACTTAATTAATTTTATATTAGTTTTAAGACAAAAAAAATCTATATTTTATACAACTATACTTTTAACATTTTGGTATTCTGGTACTTACCTTTATGGAGATAGGAAGTCGATATTTTGTCCATCGATATTTTGGAGACGATATTCTGGTACCTCAATATTTTGACTGTCTATATTATGTCAGTGATCCGTACATGTTCAAATGTATGGAAAACACAGCGTTGATGAGTAGCTTAAAATCAGTAAGGGAAACATCCTTTACAATGCAGACATTACATCGCACTACCTTTACAACACAGTCATTACAACACAACATCCTTTACATCAGATGCCATTACAATGCAGCCATTACATTGCATGTCACTACAACGCATGTCACTACAACGCATGTCACTACAACGCATACCATTACAACGAATATCATTACAACGCTTGGGGCCCCATTAGGATGGCGGGTGGACTTCAGTCCGCCCGCCACCCTAGAGATGTTGGGACGGGCCGCAAGCGGTGCGGCGGTCCCGCATCACCAATTAGGATGCTACTGCCACCCTGGCGGTCGCATTCTGTATTATTAACATTACAGCGGGTGCTGCTGTGAGCAGCACCCGCTGCAATGCCAATAATACATGTTGTGCATTGTCATGCACAACGTGGCGGGCGCTGCGCAGTGCCTGCCACCTTGTGCATGGCAATGTAGTCCCCAAGTGCAGCTCCGCCACCCCCAAACCCTGGGGGCCCCAAGGGGCTCCCAAAGCAATTCCCGCCAGCCTTTCCATGGCGATATCGCTGCCATGGAAAGGCCTTAACCACCTGGCATCATAATATGGATGGCTGCGCCTTCCAGGCACCGCCACCATATTATGACCAAGTTCTGCCCGACCGGCAATCGTGGCGATCGTCGGGCATGAGAAAAGCGGCGGCCTGACTTTCGGTCTGCCGTGGTATCCCCCGCCATGGTAATATGGCGGGGGTAAATGTGGTGCGAAGGCGGGCGGATCGCCACTGCCGGCTGGGCGGTGCCGATCCACACACCATCATAATCACCCCCATAGTTTTTACCCCAACACTATCCAAAACTTACCCTACTGTTGCACTGGAGTGGGAATAGTAATTTTTACTCCTACACTATCCAACACTTACCCTACTGTTGCACTCACTGGAGTGGGAATAGTAATTTTTACCCCTACACTATCCAACACTTACCTTATATGTAGCATAATGGTATGCGTTGTAATGGTATAGTGCGATGTACTGTAATGCGTTGTAAAGGTAGTTTTAAAAAATGCGTTGTGATGGCATGCGATGTAAAATCATGCCTTGTAATGGATGTTGCAATGTAAAAACTGTGTAGTAAAGGCATGCGCTGTAAAGGTATGCGTTGTAACATCAGTCATTCAATCAGTGAATGATGTTACATCATGATCACCCTAGCGCAATTATCTACCATGGCTAAGCGCAAACAGAACTGGATTACGTTGGACCGCATCAGACTCCAGCCTAGCTGAGCACCCGGGCTAAAATCTGGAGGTCCACAAAAGAAAGTTACAAAAAAAAAATCATGGGGTTTTCAAATGGACTAATAAACCTGCCAAATTAAGAGTTTGGCTGAAAGCCAGCATACCAGCAAATATCTACTCATTTCGTTGAGCAATGCTAGAGGGCATTTATGACATTTGTTATTGGTTCAGCTGATTAAACCTCTACGCAGCTTGCCTCGTTTCCTTGTTCCTGCTATTCTTTCACATTTGCCTTTTTATGGGGATTGAGTTATGTGTATGGTCATGAATGCTACGACGCGATGAAAAGAGAGTAGTTTGTTTCATTAGGGAGCCCGGCCAGAGCAAAGGCCATACATTCTAAAATGCCACACAAGACACACACAACCACTGTTAAGTTAGGGTTATGTACCTACCACTACCCCCACTACTGTGGCACTACCACATTGTTAACCATAACCTTAAGTCCTAAGTGATGCCATTTTGTCACTCAATTGTGTTACGCAGTAAGTTAAAACCGAGGTTAGTGTACATTAAACAACAATCAATCAGGATTCTTATAAAGTGTAGCTAATCATCCGTTAGGGTCTCAAGACACTGGGGAGGAGGGAGGGGGAGGAGGGAGGGTGGAGGAAGGGTTCTGCAGTTCAGTCGAAGAGCCAGGACGTGACGTCGTTCTTGAATTGAGGCATTGAGAGTGATTGCCTTAGATGAAGAGGAAGAGAGTTCCAGGTCTTTGCGGTTAAGGTAGGAGAAGGATCTTTCCCCAGCCGTGGTCTTGCGGATCCATGATGGCGGAGCATAGGTGTCTAGAGGGAGTGTAGAAAGAGAGGCATTGGTTGAGGTATGCAGGTCCGATGTTGTGGAGGGCCTTATAGCTGTGCTTCAGGAGCTTAAAGGGGATATATTTGTTGATCAGGAGCCAGTGTATGTTTCTCAGGTGACTGGTGATGTGGCTGCGGCAGGGGATATCCAGGATAATTATTGCAGTGGCATTCTGGATTCTTGGTCATTTCTTTTGGAGCCTCTGTTTGGTGCTGGTGTAGAGTGTGTTGCAGTAGAAGAGTGTGCTTTTGATGAGCACCTGGGTGAACGTTCTTCTGGACTCAGTGGGGATCCATTTAAAGATCTTTCGAAGCAGGTGGAGGGTGTGGAAACAGGAGTATGAGAAGGTGTTGATATAGAGCGAGGAGACAATGATGATGCCAAGGATACATGCGTTTTTCGGTGGATGTGGGAGGACTTCGAGCACTGCGGGCCACCAGGAGTTGTCCCAGGTGACATGGGTGGTTACCAGGATGAGTACTTTGGTATTGTCGGAGTTGAGTTTGAGGCAGCTGTCCTTCATACAGGTGGTGACTGCCTTCATCCTGTTCTGGAAGTTGTTCTTAGCGGCTGTATGTTTGTCGGTGAGGGAGAGAATCAGCTGGGTATTATCAGCATGGGAGACTATGTTTAGTCCAATTTCTTACTTCCATTGAGGACCTATTGGCCACCTTAGCAGTGAACAATTCGGCAGTCCTGGTTCTCGGGGACTTAAACTATTGGCCGAATGACCCGGCTGAGGATGCTAGATCTAAGGAGTTCACAGCCCTGCTTATTAGCCTCAATTTCCTTTCCCAGCTTGCTACACCTACCCACATCCAAGGTCATCAACTTGACCAAATATGGACCCTTAATATCCCAACCAACTCCCCCACCACCTCACTTTGTCCCTGGTCAGATCACTCCCTTATCTCTTTTGCACTGGACCTTGGATGGCCGCCTAAACCTCCCTTGCCCAAAAACACCTGGGTCAGAAAGTGGGACAAGGCTGACCTTCCCGATGTCTGCTCTTCCCTTGCTGCATCTAGCCCTGAGCTTAGTGATCTATCCCCTCCTACTCAGCTCACAGCCATCAACAACTGGCTGCTAAAGGCGTGCAACAGCATTGTTCCCCTTAAGAGAGTGGCTATTAAACACGCCCACGCTGCCAACAGATGGTTCACTCCCTTCCTTAGGGACAAGAAGTTGGCGGTGCGCAGAGCAGAACGAGCGTGGCGACGCACTTACTGCCCCCTCCTCAAAGCAAAGTACTGCCTGGTACTCAATGAATACAAAAGGGACATATTAAAAGCAAAAACTGAGTATTTCTCTGGTAGAAATGCGGATGACACTCAATTGGTCTTCCCCTATACAGACACGTCAGAGGCAGCTTTCAGTAAAATCAGGGGCTGTCTTCGAGACGTGGCCAAATGGATGAACACTAATAAACTCAAAATGAATGCGAGTAAAACAGAGGTGTTATTCTTTGGAAATCACAAACACCCCCCGCCGGACCTATGGTGGCCAACGGAAATGGGCCCTGCCCCATCTCCCGGAACACATGCAAAAAATCTCGGAATAAGATGGGATGAGAATCTGTCCTTCCTGCCACATATACAACAGCTCACTGCTGGCTGCCTGCACAAACTCAGAAATTTGCGTAAATTTCTGCCCCTGCTACCAGTCGAATGTCGAAAAACGATTGTTCACGCAACAATCACATCCCGACTTGATTATTCAAATGGCCTCTTTCTTGGTCTGCCCAAATATGCGGTGCAACGCTTACAAATCGTGCAGAACGCGGCTGCGAGATTGATAAAAAATGTCCCTTTTAGGCAGCATATCTCTCCGCATCTGCACGAGCTACATTGGTTGCCAGTGGCAAGCCGAATTAAGTTCAAGGTGCTTACCTTGGCTTTCAGAGCGCTAAAAGGCACGTGTCCCAATTATCTAAAACTTCGACTTCCCCGCTACAACCAAAATCGAGAGCTGCGCTCAAACTCATTGCTCAAGCTAACTGTCCCACGCGTGAGGAAAGCTAGACTTGGAGGCAGGTCCTTTTCGGCCGGTACGGCGAAACTTTGGAATACCTTGCCCCCTGCCATCCAATCGGCCACGACGGAAGCTAGCTTTAGGAAGCTCTTAAAAACTTGGCTCTTTGTGCAATAATCCTTATCTTCCTCCTGACTATTCGCTTTTTCTGCAGGACTCACTAGCGCCGGGACACCTCATCTGAGGTAGCTGTTCGCGCTCTACAAGCATCTGTATTATTATTATTATTATTAGAATTCTGGCAGCGGAAAATCAATCCAAGGAAATATTCGCTACAGTACACGAGCTCGCTGCCTCCGACAGGGTGATTTCTAAAATCCCCCCGTCTCAATCACTCTGTAACTCCCTTAACTCCTTCTTCATTGAGAAGGTAGCTCTCATTAAGGCCAATATCCCTCCTTCATTCCCGACATCGATCACTGTTCACCCTCTCCCCTCTGCCCCACTCCTCACTCAGCTTCCCCCCTTGACACGAGAAACCCTCCTCCCCTTACTGGCCCGGGTAAAATCGGGTTCACCCCAGGACATCGGCCCGGCATTTGCCCTGAAAGAGATCTTTTCTAGCTGCTACTCCCCTCCACTCACATTAATCAATCATTCCCTCAAAACCGGCATCGTCCCAAACGCCCACAAATCGGCAGTTATTATTCCGATCCTGAAAAAGGCAGGCGCCGACCCATCTCTGCCGGCTAACTACCGTCCCATTTCCCTTCTCCCTTACCTGGCGAAGGTCTCAGAGGCTCATGTTACCGGGACTCTGAGCTTTGTGGAGTCCACTGGCCGCCTTTCCTCTCGTCAGGCAGGCTTCCGCCCGCTGCACTCAACCGAGAAGGTGGTAGTTTCGGTGATGGACAAACTGAGGGAGGGCATTGACACCTGCCTACCCCAGGCCCTGGTCCTGTTAGACCTGTCCGCCGCGTTTGACACGGTAGATCATGACATTCTGTTGACCCGTGTCGAGGCGGCGGGCATTGGGGGTACGGCCCATGCCTGGCTCCGGTCCTTTTTAACGGACAGGGAGCAGGCCGTCCATCTGGCAGACTTTGCTGCCCCTCCTCGTAGAGTGACTTGCGGCGTTCCCCAGGGCTCCTCCTTGTCTCCCCTGTTATTTAATCTTTACATCTCACCCCTCATTTTTTCTTTACAGCAGATGGAGGTCTCGGTGTTCAATTACGCCGACGACCTCCAACTTATCTTTAACCTCTCCCACTCCCCCACCTCTGCCCAGAATTTCCAGAGGGTGATGCTTTTCATCCAAGATTGGATGAACTGCAACCACCTCAAACTGAACCCCGACAAAACCGAACTGGTTTTGACTGGGAGTGGTCGCAGTCTTTGGTCCCCTTCCTTCTGGTCCCACTCACTTGGTCCCCCTCCCCTCCCGGTTCCCAAGGTCAAAACCCTGGGCATCTTTATTAATTCCCAGCTTTCTCTCCACACGCAGGTTCACTCAGTGGTGTCTTCCTGTTTCTTTTCCCTTCGCACTATTCGTAAGGTTTCCCGTTTTTTTTCTGCTCCCGCCCTTAAGCTCATTCTCATGGCCATGGTGCTATCGCGCCTTGACTACGGGAATGTGGTCTATAATGGCGCCCCAGACTACTTGATCAGCTGGCTTCAATTGATAAAAAATCAGACTGCCCGCCTGATTTATGGTCTCCCTAAATTTCACCATGCCACCCCTCTGTTGCAGACTCTGCACTGGTTACCGGTGAAGGAGAGGGCTCTTTTCAAGTTGGGCTGCATCACTTATCAGGCTAGGTCAGGGACTACCCCCGCTTTCCTTTGCGAAGCTATATCATCTTATCTTCCGGCAGAGAGCTCCGCTCCTCTCACCAGGCCCTCTTGTCAGTCCCCCGCTTCAGGAAGCAGAAGTCCGGGGGGACGAGATTTGCGGTTCTAGCTCCATCTTTTTGGAACTCGCTTCCTTTTGCCCTTAGAGCTTCAACCTCCTATCTGGAATTCCGCAAACACCTGAAGACCTTACTGTTCTCCAGATCCCTAGCAGTCTAGCTTCCCTCTCTGCCTCTACTGGTTCACCGCCGTCTAGCGCCATGAAACCGTCCCGGTATAAGTGCGCTAAATAAATATTTTAAAATTCAAATTCAAAATTTCTGACGAAGGCTGCCACTGGGGCCATGTAGATTTTGAAGTGGATGGGACCAGGGAGGAGCCCTGAGGGACTCTGAAGCTTTATCTCTGTAGGTTCTGAGGAGAACAGTGGGAGCCTGACTCTCTGGGTTCAGCTGGTGAGGAAGGAGAGGATCTATTCTAAGGCTTCGCTGTGGATACAGGAGTCGAAGAGTCTTGCATAGAGGGTGTAGTGAGAGACGGTGTCGTAAGTGGCAGAGAAGTCTAGGAGGATGAGGGCTGCGGTTTCGCCTCAGTCGAGTAGATTGCAGATGTTGTCAGTTGTGGGGAGGAGTTCAGTCCCGGTGCTGTGGTTGGTTCTGATGCCTAATTGGAAGGTGTCCAAGATGTGGTTTGTTTCGATGAATTTGGTAACTTGGACGTTGATTGCCCTCTGGATAACTGTGGCAGGGAAGAGGAGCTGAGAGATGGGTCTGTAATTCTTTAGGTCTAGTGGGTCGCGGTGTGCTTTTTCAGCAGGGGGTAGGTCTCCGCGTGTATCCAGTCTTTAGGGAAGGTGGCAGATTCAATGCTCCATTTAATCTGCCAACTTCTTTAAAGACTGCTCCAGTTGATGGTGTGGCAGAGTTTAGTGGTGATGGTGGCGCTGGCTCGGTTAAAGATGTGCTGAGGGGCGAGGTCCGAGAGGGTTACAGAGTGAATGGAGTTCATAATCTGTAAGGTATCGTCCGTAGTGAGGGTCGTCCAGTTTAGCAGGATCAGCTGGGATCGGAGCATTTGGGTGTGGTGGTTGTGGTTGCGGTGGGTGGGTCCTGTGTCACAAAGCTGTTGAAGAAGTCTGTGATCTTGTGGAGGAAGAAGATGGTGTGGTTATGCAGATGGCTTGGGATGGAGGGATGTCAGTGGCAACGCAGGCTTTTGAGGCCAGGCATCAGAAAGCTTCACAGTACACCACACACAATGGGGCAAAATATGAGTGGGACAATGCCCCTACGCTGTCAAAGAGGGAGCACAGCTGGAAACTATGACTTCTGATAAATGCAGTGATGCACCCGCATTTTTGAGGCATGGGAGTCACAGGTGTGCCCTCTGGTGTACTGAAGAAAAATGCTGTAACATTAAAGGAACATACTTTAAGTTTTGTTGAGTCTCCAGCACATTTTTACTTGAAGATTTTGCCACCATACCGGGGTTTGATTCTGTCATGGCACTTATAAGAAAGGCAGGCGGCCTGGGCTCTGGCTCCGCTCTCTCTAGTCATTTGCTGCTTGCCCACCTCTGTGTTTTTACTGAAATCCGTTCTCCTGCTGTGGCAGCCCCAGCCCTTCACTAGGGTAGGGACAGCAGAGGCATCAGAAGCAGAAGCAGTGAAAACACACAGAGACTGGTAGATGGTCTACAGAAGACCTGCAAAGTACTCTGGATGAGGCGGAGTCTGAGGCGCCACCCCCTGCACACCCCATGACAGCTCAAGAACTGTCTATGGAACCAGTACAGAAGCCTAATTTGGGTCGTGCACCTATGTTCACCAGATGTGTGCAGCCGCAGCCGGTAGTGGGAGTACCGGCCGGGTGGTGACGTGGGGAGAGGGAGGGGGAGAGGCAGGGTGGGGGTAGTAATGTATGGATTACCGAGTTTAACAGGTAAGTAAACATATATATATAAATAAAACGAATTTCGTTGCGCGCACTGCATCGCATTTGGTGAGGCAGTGCACGCAACGAAATGTGTTTTATTTATTTAATGTTTATTTACCTGTTAAACTCCGTAATCCATACATTACTAGCCTCCACCCTGCCCCTCCCCCTCCCCACATTACCGCCCGGCCGGTACTCCCATTACCGGCCGCGGCTGGATGTGTGGTCTCGATTCTTAATCTCCCCTGAGTGATACTATAGTTCATTAAATCAAGCACAAGAGAGGTTTTTGTACTGCACACATCCTCAGGTCACATACTTTAAGATGCTCTCACTTTCAATAATGAAGAGAAAGGAGGCAGCTGTACCTGATCCTGTTACAGATGCATCCTTTGGGATTGGCCCCTAGTGCTCGCAAAGCCGGAGGTGGACACGTCTCCCTTGATCCCCCCCAGCTGCAGGAAAGTAGTGACAGACACTAGAATGGTAATAGCATGACTTAGTAGAGCTGTGACAGGTGACACAAATGTTATCCAGGCTGATGAATGTAAACAAGATATATGATATATTTTGTCACATGAAGAAATGTCTGACAGGACTTACATTTTTGGAATTGATAAAGAAAGCATAGCTAGAGGTGTGTGTATTATGCTCTTAGGCTCACCTAACTGTGTGATGATAGAGGCCTGAAGTCTTTCCTGCATGATATTCCATGTCTGATAATCGAGTGCCCCAAGAATCCTACAGGAAAACTGAGCACAGATTATAATGATATAAAGAGCTCAGGGATGCAAGAACTTCACTGAACTGGGCCTAGCACCCAAATTACAAATATGTGATCAGGTTAATTACAAGCAACACATTCATTGAAAGCTAACATACCTCAATAAATGCACAAGCCTGGCCTCAAAAAACCACAGACAGTGGGTTTTGGAAAATGGCCCTCCCTGAAGGATCACCCCAAACTTTTTGCCTTCTCCCCTCCTCTTTTCTGACCTCGTTTTTGATGGATTCAGACTCTGAGCGATTTACCACTGCTAACCAGTGCTAAAGTGCACATGTTCTCTCCTTTAAACATGGTAACATTGACTCAAACCTAAATGACCAATTTTAATATACCTGTAAGTCCCTTGTACAGTGCACTACATGTGTCCAGGGCCTGTAAATTAACTGCTACTAGTGGGAATGCAGCTCTTATTGTGCCACCCACACAAATAGCCGTAAAACATATCTCAGGTCTGCTGCAGATCCTGTGTGTGCAGTTTACTGCCACTTCAGCTTAGCATTTAAGCATTCTGTACCAACAAGAGGCACGAGCAACAGAACAAAAATCAGTCATGATGCCAGGCATGGCAAGAGATCAAGTATTTGACTGGAGCTGGATTGCTACAAATATAAACATTCCTAGCATCTACCCACGTCTAATAAAATGGCAAAAATCTACAGGCTACAACAACAAAAATTGTATTGAAAAACGCAAGAGGAATTACGAAGATTCTACAAAGCAGGGTCGACTCAAATTATTAAATGACGCATACATTCTCTGCCTCCGGGAGACCTGGTCCACCTCACCTACTCTCTTACCAGGCTTTGCAAAGGTTCATAAGCCTGCAAAAAAGCCCACTTATTTGGAAGGCCACCAGGAGGCATATCCATATATATTAAACACTATTCCAAACTGACCATCTCCGAAATAAAAGACAAATCAGATAGGCTGCAAGCAGGTATTATCAATGGATAAGGAGGCAATATGCCAGTTCTAATAACAAATGTATATTTCAATTTCAAACAAAGAAGTCATTGGTCAAAACAGAAAAGTTAATCATCATTTTGGAAGAACTAATTAGTGAGCATATGCCATCTGAAATTATGCTAGTGGCTAATTTGAATATGGACAACCCCAGAGAGAACTCAAACTGTACAGAATCAAGCTGTCAGGCAAGCCATAGGTTCAACACTTTTTTTTCAAACTCACAATCTTGAATCACCACAGATTATAGTAACTAAAAATCACCCAAGTATCAGGAACACGCCTTCATTCAACAACCTGACCATAATTCGTACAAAGAAGGAATGTGCACCAGAAAGTGGTCATTACACTTAAAGTCTATTCAAATATATATCCTTTATTGTAGCTGTTGTTTTAAAATTGGGCATCAGCCAACGCGTTTCATTCCAAATGGAACTTCATCAGGGCGTAATTTGCAAGGACTGTTGAACTGTTCAATTCCAATGTCCTACAGTCTTCCAAACTATAAGGGCCCAAAGGTTAGCCCAAAATCTCTCTAATCTAGTATAAAAAGCCAAATTGCCACGAACAGTCACTTTCAATATTACCGTATTCTAAAAGCCAATATGACGGCCCGTAGTCCTGGTCAATGTTGGCGCATACGAAGACGATCCCTCATCGGATATACAAAGACACAGACAGCCCACTTGTCTCTCTACATGGACAACACTGGTTTAGGCTACCCACAATTAAACAAACTAAAAGGTGAGGAACAATACAAACTGCTAAGAAGGATAACATGGATGACTTTAAGTTCAACTAAGATATAAGGCTGGAAAGACCAGTGGGAGGGCTGGCCAACCAAGTTGCAAACTAAGAACTTAATTCAGTGCTGGATCAACTTGCGTTCATTTTTACTAGGCATTAGGCAACCTCTGTCATAAATATATCAATGTCAATAACTATACCCTGGCCCTGCGAGTGAGGTCAAAAAAATACATGCACATTACTCACCTTCAGAAATAGGAACCACCACCACCCAGCAAGAGTTAGCAACTGTCAGGGCTCGAGTCGGGGGTACACGCAGGTACATGGCGTCCCCCCACTCTTTTCACAGGGTGGACGCCGTCCCCCCTGCCACGAAGTTGTGCACCACAGAAATATGCTGAACTTGACCCGGTGTCATTTTCAGACACCAGGACACGTTCAGCAGCACATACACGTTGCCTTTCTATTTCCAGCAGCAATGTGCAGGCAGCGAGGGAGCCTTTGTTCTGTCACTGTATATAAATGCAGACACTGTAGGATGGGTTAGTCTATCCCAGTATTTACACAAATAAATTAAATAGCACAATTTTATTTCTTTTATAGCGCTACCTCCTGACGTCATGAGGTAATTTGCATATTGTCTTACTTGGTCAGTCCCCCCACTTCTTTTTATAGGACTTGTGCCCTGGCAACAGCCACAAGAAACCCTAAACATCTGGTATATGCCAAAAATAGGAAACGGCAGAAGGGCGAATGGGTCAAAATTTTCGATCTAACTGAACAAAATAAACAACAATAATTTTGGCACTACATAAACACTCTATGCCACACTAATGTGTGAAAGACGCAACTCAGTATCAGCTGATAGATGGGTAGCACATTTATGGACCCTATACACCGAGCTACCAACTAATCAAACAGGACTGTCTTGGACAGTAGTGGCTCCTGGAAGGAGTGGTGCGGGGCAGTGGGATGGGGCAGGGAAGGGGCGGGGTGGGGGTAGCATACTACGGCATACAGCCGCTTTGAGATATGTAACAAATAAATAAATAAAACAAATTACTTTGCGCGTGCTGCAACGCCATCGGCGATGCAGAGCGCGCAATGCAATTCATTTTATTTATTTAGCTACGTACTTATCTCCCTTTGGCTGTATGCCGTAGTTTACTACCCTCCACCCAGCCCCCCCCCCCGCCCCGCACCCCCTCACCACTCTCTCCAGGAGCCGCTACTGCCCAATGGCCTTCGCGGGTCCCCATTCAGAGAAGATCCCACCTTCTGGGCAGCCATCCTCTCTCTATGATACTGGGAGTGTAAAATAAATGAAAATGTACCAGATTCATGGCATGGCTCCTTACTCCCCCAGATGTGCCAGAAGGGGGACAATACGGATCCCAAAATCTACAGGCTAATTGCACTGTTGGATATTGAAGGAAAGGCATACGCTAGCATCCCTCTGAAAGAAATTCCTTAGTGGGTTCGCAGAAGGGGGTCTGCTCCATTCTATCAAACTGACTTCCATGAGGTGGATTGGTAGATAATTATTATTATTATTATTACATTTCTTATATAGCGCCAGAATCGACCCCCGAAGGGGTATCTCCGCGCTTGCCTTGGGAACCCGTCCTGGTTTTTCCCTGTGAGATAGCCCCTATAGGGCATCCCCAAGGTGAAAGCCAGGCATCCCGCCGCGGGGGGCCGTTGTGGAGATTAAGCAAGCTTAATGCCCAGAGTTGCAGAGTGTGAACCCATGATTAGGTCAGGCACCGAAGCGAGAATTATCGAGTCCGTGGACATTTGAGCTCAACACCCTGCCGCGTCGGGAATCGAACCCTGGTCCCGGGTCTGACCTCTGCTTCAGGGTCTGCCTGCTCTAACCAGTGAGCCACACTTCTCCACGATAACATCGTGTCCCTGTCATACATAGGACAACAAGCAGCCAGTTTAAACAAGCAATGGCAAAGCCAATAGGTCTCACCTTTGGGACCTTATAAGTGTTTAGCCATGCAACAGTTGATGTTGTTGCACCAAGGATATTGTGCTGGATAACTAAACACATAACATCCCAAAGGCGAGACCTATTGGCTATACTAATGTTTGTTAAACTGCACTCCTCACTACTTATATAAATGCACCAGTGTAGGGATGAAGGGTTAGGTGAGTTACAGGTAGGTGGGTCCAGTGTCGCAGCCCAGTCATGTGCCGCACCGGTCCCGACGTACTCCACCAACCCGGCTTGACCATTAAATAATGCCCGCAGTGGGTGGGAACCAAAAAAGCTCAGAGGTCAGCGTGTGTTTATTTAATTTTTTTTGTACTAGTGAATGCTCGTTGTGCTGCTGTTTTGTTGGGAAGTGGCGGATGGCAGGAGGGTGGCTTATTTCACAGAGCAGTTCTGGACTTTCATTGCGAGTGAGTAACCTGCACTGTGAATTAAAACATACAGAGGGCGTGTGCAGCTAACTGCAAAATTGTTGTTGGTGGTCTTGCGCCAATGTGCCTTCACCACCAAGGATTCTTGTCCCAATTCCACGAGGGCTGGGGACAGCAATCTCTGGACTTTTCATATACCCACCTCATGTGCGACAGTGTTCCTGTACTGCAGAACACAGAGCAGCCCCGCAAAGGCATATAGGAATTAGGAGATCTTGGCCATGGCCCATTGGCATTGCGCAGTCAGTTCGCCATGAGGCAGGTCGGGGAGGCAGCATGGAGAAGGTGAGCCATCCGTGCCCAAAGCAAGAGCCATGAGTTCAGGTGGACCTCCAGCCGTGAGCATCTCCCTACTGTCTCTGCAGCCCACTGTTCTAGTTGAACCATGTGCAAGGGAAAGCGAACAATTCAATACAACAGGACAATCTGCCCCCTCTGATAAAAAACAGGCTCAGTTAGACTCCTCTCATAGGATAATCAGTAGTAAGCTCACCAGAACCAGCTCAAAAACACAACTTCACAATCCAGAGAGAGTATTCAAAATTTATTTCATTTTTTTATATATAAAATCTGAAGACTACATCTTTTTCAAAGGTAACAAAACATGATTACGGCAACATAAATTAAGTTTCAATCATTCAACCTAGTTCCCACACGTCCCTTCAGTCACACAGTTCAACTCACACAAACCCATACAGTGTTCACTCATCCAGTACAAATCACACATCAGTTGCCAGGGTAGACAAGGTACCCGGTCCAATATAGTCTCACAACAGCAGTAGGAGACTAGATGAGCAGATAACAGGACAAGCTTGAAGTGCCAACGCGCGTTTCGGTGCTGGGCCGGATCGTAGGCCACACCTTCATCAGGGCACACAGTAGAAGGGAGAGGGGAGGAACAACAGAAAGGACCTGCAAAAGGTCAAATTTCTTTAGGACATATGTATACTACAGTCATAGTTTCATCATCCATACTTCTTTTCATAACAGATCAATAGACACTAAATCTCATCAGGTCCTGCTGGTTCAAACACATTGAGCGTATTACTGCACAGCCAAAAGGTTTTCAAAGTTTCATTAAAAGTAACATGATGTGAGGAACCAACAACATATCACATCACAAATACAATATAACATAGAAGAAACAAAGATCACATTAGTGTAGACTCAATAGCCCCCCACTTATTGTACAGGGCAGTGAAGCCGCCAAGCTACAATAGCATTAGTGAACCAAGAGGCAAGTCGGCTGTCATGTACCCACTTACATTTTACCTACATTATTATTAGAGATGACGCAACATCAAAGTCTATTAAACCATCAACAAGAGAGACGCTTGTACAGCACACACCCTGAGCCAAAATATTTCAAGGAGCTCTCAGATGTAATAAGGAAGAGGCAGAACGGCAAAGTAATTTGTTCACGCAGGAAAGCCTAGCTGGAACACAGGATGCGCGTCTTATTCTCTGTCCTGTTTAACCCAAAGGATCACACACAAAACAATGTTTAACTCCTTTAGGTGCCGAATTGGTGCACTGTATCATCTAAATTCACATATTAAAAGCTAGCAGACACAAGATGTTTTTCAAAATAAAAAAAAATACAATTTATGAAATGTCAGGGTGCTCTATCTGCCTGTTGAAATAACCCTCTTACCCCGATTTTGCACAGAGACTGATTTCAGGAGAGGTGTAACACCTCAGTAAAGGCAACCATACTGCTCCTTACGTTACATGTCTTCACAGAGACAAACAGATAAGTGCACAGCTTGCCTGTTAACAGACTCACACAGTCGCAGGTGAGTGCAGGCTTTGTGATTTTTTTTTTTACCACATGTGGAGCATGATCGAAGACACCGTAAAACTACTCGCAGAGGGAAGCAATGCTAGGAATTTTTCAGATCGCGGCACCTGCGCTTCACTTTTAATGTTAAAAGTAAAGCGCGGGTGCCGCGATTATAGAAAAAGTAAAGAAATCATTTTAATCACGGAGGGACAGTTTAACTTCTTATTTTGATTAGCATAAGGAAGACCCTGTTCAGGCTTGAGAGCCCTGCACAAACGGGGAGCAGGAGGTCGTCTTGGGAGCCACAAACAGTATCCAGACTAGGCATTTGTAGCTGGTGATACATATGGAGTCATATCAATATGTTTTATGCATTTGTAAAGCGCTTTAGTTCCATTGTATGGTCCTCTGGCTCTTTATAGTAGATACAGTATGTGTACATGTTTGAAGTCCTTCACAGCCCCCGTCGAAGAATTGGCAGAGGGGTCTTCTCTTGGATTTTACTTGTAATAATGCCATTCCACCCAGGGTTTCTTGGCTGGGATTAATAGAAAAAGTGCCAAGTTTTAAAAACACAAACATAGAGAATTAGATTGAGAGCCGCAAAATGGTTTGAGTAGAGTTCTGTAAAATGTCTGTCAAATTCACGGATATCCATTCCGGATCTCCTATGGATATCGCCCCTGCTAAGATCCTCAGAAGTCATTTACCTCTTTTGAGTGATTATTTAGGCAATCTGGCGACTTTGTCCTTTCAAGAAAGTCTGGTGCCTGAGGATTGAAAACTAGCACAGGTTGTTCCCATAAAAAAAGTCAATATGAGTATGACTCAGTTGGATAATCTCCGCCCCATTTCCCTCCTGCCTTTTTGCGCCAAAGTAGTGGAGAAATTGGCTAATAACCAACTACTTACCTTCGTGGAGTATAATCTCCTTCATTCCTCCCAATCGGGTTGTAGGGCACAGTACTCTACGGAGACTGCCCTCCTGTTTTCCACTGAATTGCTTCATCGCAAAGTAGATGAGGGACACACAGCTGCTTTGATACTATTAGACCTGAGTGCGGCATTTGACACCGTATCGCACTCAGGGCTCCTTACTCGCTTAAGTGAGATGGGGATAGCCGACCCAGCCTATGAATGGATGGGCTCCTTTTTAGCTGACAGGAAATTACAAGTGCACTGCCCCCTATTTAAATCTAAACCTTGTTCTCTCAGGCAAGGGGTTCCACAGGGCTCTATATTGAGCCCCACAATGTTTAATCTTTACATGGATCCCCTGGCAAGGCTGGTAGAATCTTATGGGGTGGACATTGTGTCATACGCGGATGACACTCAACTGGTGGTCACTTTATCTCATAACCCTGTTGAGGCAGCTGAGAATCTCTCCGCCTGTCTTGTGGCACTTGCTGGCTGGATGAAGAATAACTGTTTGCGCCTTAACGGGAACAAGACAGAACTTCTAATAATTGGCTCGTCTCCCTCGATCTGGACATCAGCCTGGTGGCCAGTGGATTTGGGTACGATGCCCTCTCCCTCTGATACGGTGAAAAATCTGTGTGTTTGTCTAGACTCTAATCTTTCATATTCCCAACATGTTGGAATGGTAGCCGGGAAATGCTATGGCATACTAAAGGTCCTCCGCAAAATTTTAGATCTTCTCCCCTTCAAAGCGAGGAAAACCTTGGTGCATGCCTTAGTTACTTCCCATCTTGATTATGGGAACTCACTGCTCTGTGGAATCAGTAAAAAGGGCCTAAACCAACTCCAATGTGTCCAGAATGCTGCGGCTCGATTGGTCTTGAACCTACCCAGGAAGTCATCTGGGAAGCAAGCTTTACTAACCTTGCACTGGCTCCCCATGCAGGAACGCGTTTGTTTTAAAACCATGTGCATCACCCACCGCATAGTTCATGGGCGAGCGCCCAGTCTATCTCCAAAATATGCTTACTATATACTGTCCTAAACGACTGCTTAGATCTATGGGCAACATGCAGTTGGTGGTGCCCTGTATCCGCAGAGCGTGAATGGGAGGGCGGTACTTTACTTTCCTAGCCAGTAAATATTGGAACAAACTTCCTATTGAACTTAGGATGGAACCATCTGAACTACGGTTCAGGCTGAAATTTAAGACATATCTGTTCCCCAAAGGCTAGTGATTGCAGTACTCTTCTGTCTTTTCCCCTTCTGCTTGGTTTGTTCTGGGAGATCTGATGGAATGCATTCATAGCGCGGGGACGCACTGTTCCTTTGTGTAACCAGGCGCTTAATAAATGAAAAAAGAAAACAAAAAATTGACTTTTGATGCTCTGAAGGCAGCTGCTGTGTCTTCTGCTAATGAACGACAACCTTCGAATGAGGCAAGGAAGGGCTCGATACTGTCCTTAAGGAGGTTGCTTCAGAAGGTAACTTAAGGCTATGCCGCATTCGCTTTCCACATGATGTTTTGTGTTCTGCCTTTGTAATGCCTGCTAAGTGTGGGTGGTGTATCACTGGTTCCATGTAAGAGTGGCAATATGTGGAAGCAAGCCTACATGTTTGTCTGATTGCAAGGCAGCAGACCTGCCAATGAACATGGTGCCATTGTGTATCACAAGCTATCCACATACTGGGTCTCCTGGCGAAGAGTCGATGTCACATGGTGAATGAAGAATTGTCCCGGAAATCTCTACACCAAGATGGTTCCCAGCTTGTGTGTATAGTCTCTACTTCTGACACACATCAGGGGATTTGCAACCTTCCTGGCAGTCAGGCATCAGAAGCCTTTGTAGTGTCTGGGGAGTCTGAGTGCTGCTCTGGAGAGAGTTCACCTCTAAAGCCTATCCCCATGAACTCCCCTCCTTGGCTGGTAAGGCAGTGCAGGGATGAAAACCCAGCCCTTATCGGTGCTCCGCCTCCTCCAAGACCCTTCTCCTCTCACATTGAGAATACTTGAAGGCTTGGTGGGTCTGTGGCAGAGTTGTCCAACACACCTCAGACAGTCGACCAAATTGTGTCTGTCATAAACATAAGCAATTACCTCCTAGAAACGAAATAAATAAATCCGTATTTGTAAAGTGCGAACTACTCACCCTTGCGGGTCTCAAGGCGCTCCGGGCTGTTGTGAAAATAAGTGAGCTATTGCCCAGAGTCAAATGGTGCTGAGTGTGGTATTGGTTGCATATGTAGTGTTGTGCGCATGGTATGTCTCGTGTGTGTGTTAGCGCGTGGTTGTGTGTGCACGTGTGGAATGTGTGGAATGAATGCTTGGAGAGAATGTAAGGGACAAAAAAGTCGGTTGCTGAAGGATGAAGGTGGAGGTTGCTGTGGTCGGTGTCGCTGTTATGTACCTTTTACTTCAATAAAGAAGAAGTGAATAATCCTGATGCCTACGATCTTCATTTTTACATATGGCGACGAGCGGGATTCAACAGCGGCACTGAGATTCAAAATTTGTACCGATCATAAACCATTGGTAAATATTTTGAGACCTGAAGGTGGGAAGAATTTAACTCCTAGGTTGGCCCGCTTAGCTTCAAAGCTGCAAATGTTCAGTTTTGATATAGAGTATATTCCTGGTAGGGATAATGTAGTTGCGGATGGTTTTTCAAGGTTACCTAATGTGGATTTGACAGGAATTGGAACTAATAGTGATTGAGAAATAGCTTTTACCATCAAGGATGTGTTTTTGATAAGTGAGAAGGATGTTCATAGTGTTGTATCTGAGGCGTCTTGGATGTGTGAGATGGACAAGGATGTTGTTTTGAAAGAGGTTAAACGGTTCATAGTTGATGGTTGGCCAAGGGAGTCCAACTTGCGAGGTGAATGTGCTGCATTTTCAAAAATTAAAGAGGAACTGTGTGTTGTTAATGATATTGTCATAAGAGGTGACAGAATTGTGCCTCCAGTTAACTTAAGACAGGACATTGTTGAGAAGAGTCACATGGGGCATGGTGGTATGTCCAGTACTAAAAGAAGGATTAAAGAGTGGTTTTGGTGGCCAGGGGTTGATTCTATGGTGGATCGATTAGTGAGGAATTGCAAAGTTTGTGGCGCCAGTGATAAGGTGGCTAAGCCATTGAGTGTGCCATTAACTATGGTGAAGTTACCCGAGTATCCATGGCAAAAAGTGGCTATTGATTTCATGTGTCCGTTTTCAGCGTGATCAGCAAAGGATTGTTACGCTATTGTATTAGTTGATTACTATTCGAAATGGCCTGAGGTAAGAATGGGAAGTGGGATGACTACGGATGTGGTTATTGAGTTTGTAGAGGATGTGTTTTCAAGGGAAGGAGTCCCAGAAGTTCTGGTTTCGGATAATGGACCTCAGTTTGTGTCACAAAAGATGGAAGAATTCCTAGCGGTAAGGGGTATCAAGCACATTAAATCATCACTATATCATCCCGAAGGTAACGGTCAAGTTGAGCGCTTCAACAGGGTGGTTAAGGAAGTGATTGAATTGGCTTTGAGTGCAGGTCTACCCTGTAGGAAAGCCTTACAAGAGAGGTTGACTGCATATCGTGTTACCCCACATTCTGCTACAGGGAAAACACCCTTTGAGGTTTTAAGAGGGAGGAAACCATTTACTGGTTTAGTTCCTTGGTGGTTGAGGAAAAGAAATGAGAAAATGCAGTGCAATGACAGGGATATTGATAAAGAAATCAGATCTGAGGTCAAAAAGTACCAAGATCGCAGTCAGCAGTATCATGGAGGTAGGTGTAGTTGGCCTTTGGTTAAGATAGGTCAGATGGTTAGGGTGAAGAATCCTAGGATTGTGTTGAAGGGTGAAAGTGTATGGTCCAAACCCTTGAGAGTAATGAAGGTGTTTGGAAGTGCAGTGGAATTGGAAGATGGCAAGAGGTGGAATTTTTGGCAATTGAGTTTTTGCAATGAGAGGGATAGTGTGATAGGCTCACGTTCTGGTGGTGTTGATGACGGAGCGTGTAGTGGATATATGTTAGGTGATGATTTTGAATTAATGAAGGATGTGGCGTCAACCGGTAGTAGCACTAGATGTGACACAGGGGGTGACGTTGAAGATATTGTGGATGTTAGTTCATCTTGTACCAATATTGGTGTTGAAGGTGAGATTCAACGCCGTGGTAATAGAACAAGGAAGTTGCCCGTCCGGTTTTCTGATTTTAAGTTAGGGTAATTTTTTTGGTGTTGACTCAAGCTATTGAGGAGGAGGATGTGTGGCATTGGTTGCATATGTAGTGTTGTGCGCATGGTATGTCTCGTGTGTGTGTTAGCGCGTGTTTGTGTGTGCACGTGTGGAATGTGTGCTTGGAGAGAATGTAAGGGACAGAGAGAGTCGGTTGCTGAAGGATGAAGGTGGAGGTTGCTGTGGTCGGTGTCGCTGTTATGTACCTTTTACTTCAATAAAGAAGAAGTGAATAATCCTGATGCCTACGATCTTAATTTTTACACTGAGCTGAGCTGCAGCCGTAGCCGGGGATCGAACCGTGAGCCCTGTGCTCCGAAGTCAGCTGCCCTGGCCACTGCACCACACCTCTCCACCTATCGAGACACAGCCCTGTTTCTGTTCTAATAATAGTTTTTTGGGGATTGGTGGTGTTGCATCTGACCTGTGTTTGGAGAGCCACTTAATCTTTCAAATTGTCTTTTTCACTATGGACAAGTCATCTGGATGATGTCATGTCCATCCAAAGTTATGTCCGTGTCAAGTTCAGAAAGGAGACTACAACTACCTCCCTCAATGCAGAATATTGTTTCCATATGAAACCGGCTGCCTCGGCTGCACCAGGTCTCCAGTCAGTTGTTGTAAAGGTACATTGGCCTTTAATTCTGTAATAATAGCAGTTTGTGGCTGAGCGATGAGGGGTTCTTCAGAACCACATTAACAAGTTGTTCGAGCCTGTGGTGTATTGGGTTTTTCGAGATGGTTAAGAAAGCGCATATTTCTAAAAGCATCTTTTCCGATAAAAAGAGTAGAAGGAAAGTTTGAGGGAACTTGGGGGCATATTATCAACAACAGCATTAAAATTATTGCCGCTTTAGCAGCAGGAAACTGCAGCTAACGCAGCGATAATGGGCTTGATAATATGCCCTGAGAATTCCCATAGAAGCCCATGTTAACACCAGAACATGGGCTTCTATGGGAATTCAACAGGGCATATTATCAAGCCCATTATCGCTGCTTTAGTTTCCTGCCGATAAAGCAGCGATAATTTTAACGCTGTTTCTTGATAATATTACCCTGGACTCATGTGTGAGCACTGCGCCACTTTCAAGGGGGACTGCAATATTTTCCCTCTGGTGTATGGAATGGCACGCTGCACTCATCGCAAATTTGTACAGGTTTTAATATTAGACTGGAATGAGTTCTGGTTGGTGAACTGTTTCGGTTTTAATCTCTGTTAGACTTGGGCGTTGTTTTAATGATTCGACATTTCTGTTTACAATAATGACTTTTATTGCCCGTTTGACAACTTTAATTTTTTGAAACCCATAGTTATCGTTTTTATTACCATGCTGCAATGATGAAATGACTATCCTGATAGCACTGTTGGAGTTGTATGCCATTTTAACCATGATATGAAAACGCATTAACTGCCTCAAAAGACTGGCCACTGGGTTGTCTGCACTGTATGTTGCACTTTTAGTGAAAGGCATTTGCACGACGCTTGAAATGGTTGGATCTCGCACTATGGAAAGTTTACCATGTTAATTTGCTTTGTTTTGAATGCAATCCACCCACTGAAATTCTTCTAAATGTGTTTTGATGTTATTGTGACGATTTTAATTAATAATACAATAAACCTTTCACTCACTTACTTGCCATACGAAGCCTGCAAACAGTAAACTTGCTCCAGGGGCTTGTGGAAGTGCATGGAAAGGTGTCCCTGCTGGCCCCTGTAATTCCAGAGAAAGTTTTTTTCAGTTACACACGAAGTAGGGCTGTTAGCTCGTTTGCTGTCTAGACAATATGGCCACGAGGGCTTTGGACGACCGGTTAAAGCACTCCAGTGCAGACAGCGCGGTACTAAAAGAAGGCCTGAACACAACCTGGAATATAAGATATGCCTGTGAGCCCGTCTTAGTGTGTGCGTGTCCACCTCCAGAACCAACGAGATTCTCAAAGTTCACCACAATCAAGACGCTTGGTTGTGCGCGTTGCCCTTACTCCTGTGCTGCCCACAGTGCTTGGATACACAATTATACATTGATTGGCAAATGTTGGTTCATTTGGATGCAATAAAACACTAAAAGTAGTTAAGCTCACATACATTTCGGGACCCTACCTCGTGGAGGAAAGTTAATACAAGCATGAAAGAAATCACACAAGAAATGTAGTTGTCCGTCACAATCTAGACTGTCGTCGGTTTCTTGGAAGCCACAACCTCGTTTGCTACCTTGGGTGAGAATTCAACGAGGTGGCAGCCAGTTCTGCAATTTGTGTTTAATTAATTTTTGTCTGCCAACAATAATAGCAGGGAATTACATCCGGCACTCAGTGGCATCGAGTTTGTTTTCTGATGCCTCAGTCCGACTGCGTAGTGCCATGCCTTCAGCGCTGTAGGTAGGGCACATAGCTTGAAACACTGCAATTCACTTGGACGAGGGTGCAGCGAGTGAAACATGGAAATGTCATACAACACTTAAATATTTATGTGCTCATGACACTGTAATAATAATTTAGTTTTCTTATACCGCTTGTAAGGATGTAAGATAACACATTGGTTATTCCCAGCACCCTGTTTGGCTACCCGCGCTTTATTTTAAATGTTAAAAGTAAAGCGCGGGTGCCGCGATTAGCAGGTAGCTGATGAGGAGGGCGTGGGAGAAGGGAGGGGGTACGGGAGGGCATTCACGTGCGTGCTGAAAGAAGCCAAATGGCAGCTGTGCACGCCGCGCGCCGTTTGTGTGCGTAATAGCAAGCTGGTGGCCGACCTGGGTAGCACTTTTAAACCAGCTACTAAATTTCTCGCCAGAGCAGCGCATGTACTGGCTCTATCGAGACCTAAAAAGCCTGCCTGTGTTCTGCCTGTTTCGTCGACTACTCTGCTGCGCTTAATGAAGTGTCCGTAATGAACTTTTGCAGAAGCTGGTAAGTTGGAATATGCCAAAGAAACTGCTAAAAGCCATCAAGTGCCTCTACACCAAGACATAGCGAAATGGCCACCTCAAAAATTCCAACAGATCGCAGGCTCAAACAGGTCTGCTTCCTCACTTCCATTTCTGTATACAGCTGAGGTAGTTTCAGCATTATGAGGAGCTAACTTGGTGACGCCGAGTATAGGACAAAACAACAGGACAGATTTACAAGCCCCTTGCAAAACTTTTACGCCGCTGTTGCGTCACTTTTGTGACGCAGCGACTGCGTAAACAATGCGCCACTATGCAACATATTTACAACGGGACGCATCTAGTGAGATGCACCAAGTTGTAAAGCCCTGCGCTACATAATACCTGCATCAGGTATAATGTATTCAGGGTGGGTGTTCTGTCGCAAGGAAGCCCCGAAAAAGTGACGCAGTGAAATCTACAAGATTTCACTGAGTCACTTTTACTTCCCCACTGCGTCAAAACCTTACGCCTGTTTGTAGCAGGCATAAGGAATGACGCTGCACAGAAAGTATAGGGCACCCCTGAGCAGTGCTGGAGTTGCGTCGTGCTTGCGACACGACTCCAGCACTGCGTCACCTTTCCGCCGTCCAATGCGTCACGCATCTCTCTATCCTTGCGCCACAGTGCGCTGCATTGTAATTTATCTATTGTATTTAGCATTGTAAATGCGGCGCATCCATGTTGGCACAAGGGGGTTCAACCGTCACATAAAATAACTGGCACATCTCTGCAGATATGCAGGGATGTGCCAGTTATTGATAATCTGCCCCAGTATCTTTTTATGCAGTACGTTTATGACCTTATCCTCCATGAGCATACGAAGACAGGACTCCAGAAGGTACTTGATGCCCTGAAAAAGTACGAGAAGAATGACCTTGTGGCCAATCCAAGTAAAACCAAAGTGGTAATTTTCGGGCATCACCCAAATAAAAGGGCGCAGAGGTGGAGTCTTGGGTCACAGAGGACAGACAGTGCTCGGAGCTACAGCTACCTTGGGGAATGAGTTTCGATTGGAGACCGGGTTTGTGTTGGCGGAGTAGGAATTAGTGGCGCTCTGAGCAGTATGATATTGCAGCTGAGATTGGTGTGCGGTAGGCACGCGGTGCAAAACAGGACAGGGGAACACAAACCCTTCAGGAAAGAGGCCCCTGAAATGGTCTAGGCAGGTCTAGACCAACTGGACTGATAACAGGTTCTGTGCACACGCAAGTGTGGCCAATAGTCCGATTGTGCGGACTAAGTTTTCTACTCATGCAGAGTAAATGCTTGAAAAAAGAAGCGTGAAATTTCAAGTTTCTTGTGAATAGAGTTTTATATAAGTCAATGGATAGTACAGTAAGGAAGTAGCCAGCCGACACGTGTTTCGTCACACCGTGAAGGAGATGTGACTCATCAGGGCTGTAGGGCTACACGGAGGAGGAATCGAGTGGCTGAGGGGCGGCGGGGAAAGGGCCTCGTCCGCCTGAGCAAGGAGGCAATGATGAGCCAAGGATTGGTTGCCGGTTTAAGGCACCAGTAGCAGGGCCAATGGCGTCCTGTGTAAGCGGCTGAGTAGAAAGAAGAGCGCACGTACTCTGTGCGTCTGACAGCAAGGAGATGGCATCCGGGTAGTGGAAGTACCTTGGGGAATAGTTTATGAACACATGAAAATCCACTATTCATCAACAAAAGATGCAGTTTAAGGGAAAATAAGCCATATATCCCATGTGCAAATTAAATTCTAACCTTCATAGTCCCACGACAGAAGAGGTTAGGAGGGTGATAAAAGCAAAACTCATGCCCATTGTCAACTATGGCCAGCAAGCATATCGTGGCCTACTGAGGACCGAAATTGATAACATCGAATGTATGGGGTAAAAGCGATTCTTCAAATTACCTTTATTCACACGAAATACATTGGCTTGCTTGGAGCTCAGCTTAATATCACACAAATTAGATGGTATGGCCAAAAAAGCGAAATACTTGCTCCGGGTAACCAGAGCTCCCAGGGCTCAAGTCGGGGTATCACGCGGGTGGACGGCGTCCCCCCTGCTAAACAACTGGACTTCCCGCTTTGGCCTCTCTGGGGTGAGATCGGAGCTCACAGCGCGCTGCTCACGCGCTGGCTCCTCAGATGCAATCGCATCTAAGGGGTGAGCGAGGGGAGGCAATGAGCCCGATGGTGCAAGCCACCTTCGTGACGTCACTTCCTGTCGTGACATCACATCCGATGACAGCGTCCCCCCACCTCTTTTTTTAGGACTTGTGCCCTGAGAGCTCCCAAAAACTTAATGCAAGCGGCTCTAAAACCATCTTCACCCCTGGGAGCAATCCATGGCACAACTATGTGAACGTAGCCGCCGAAATGCTATATTTGGCCAAAGAAAACTGGGGCAATGAGGCGATCTCATTTACCGCTGGCAAATCTGGCATAAAAAAAGCAGCTTTATCAACTATCAAGTGAAATGGATGTCAAGGCTCTGTTGGAGAAAGGCCTATATGCTACCTTAATAGCCTCTTACACATTATGCAATCACAGCCGTATTAATACCAAGCACTGGGAAAACTCAGCCTACAACAAATAATGCGGGCCAGATTATTTCCTCTACCAATAAAAGATCTGAGTGTTGGCTGGAAATCTCTTTTTAATGCCATACGGTGCAGACTAGGTGACTATAAAAAAAAGTGTATGCATGCCATGTACAATTAAAAAAAAAACCATAATTTACGTCACTGGGGGAGTACTAGAAAAACAAATCCCACCCTAACAAATGGCCAGGACCTATTGAGGTCAGTAGTGTAGAGCAGAACATTTCATTGTTTTAAGGGTCCTAGGATCACAATATCATCATGAATGTCATGTATGTAGTTTTTAATATTTCCCACCCTCCCCGTGAATACAGGGATACTTTAGGGTTGGTTGAGGAATTTTAGTTGCTACGTCTCCCTAGATAGCAATATTCACACACAGCTGTGGAAGCGCTGAACCTCGTGATTTTACTGGAAAACCCCCGTCGCACCAGGCAAACATTGGCAAAAAAAAGCAACCGGTGCAAATGCTGCAGTATGTACCTCACTGTAATAAAATGGCCCGTCTTAGCATACACTACTCTTTGAGGCCCAGGATGTACCTCACTGTAATAAAAGGCCCTCTCTTAGTATACTTTGCTTTTTGAGCCCCAGGATGTACCTCACTGTAATCAAAGGCCTCCTCTTAGTACACGCTACTCTGTGAGCCCCAGGATGTACCTCACTGTAATAAAAGGCCCCCTCTTAATACACACTACTCTTAGAGCCCCATGATGTACCTCAGTGTAATAAAAGGGCCCCTCTTAATCCACACTACTCTTAGAGACCCATGATGTACCTCAATGTAATTAAAGTCCTCCTCTTAATACACACTACTCTTAGAGCCCCAGGATGTACCTAAGTGTAATAAAAGGGCCCCTCTTAGCACACACTACTCTTAGAGCCCCATGATGTACCTCAATGTAATTAAAGTCCTCCTCTTAATACACACTACTCTTAGAGCCCCAGGATGTACCTCAGTGTAATAAAAGGGCCCCTCTTAGCACACACTACTCTTAGAGCCCCAGGATGTACCTCAGTGTAATAAAAGGGCACCTCTTAGCACACACTACTCTTAGAGCCCCATGATGTACCTCAGTGTAATAAAAGGGCCCCTCTTAATACACACTACTCTTTGAGCCCCAGGATGTACCTCACTGTCATAAAAGGGCCCGTCTTAATACACACTACTCTTTGAGCCCCAGGATGTACCTCACTGTCATAAAAGGGCCCGTCTTAATACACACTACTCTTTGAGCCCCAGGATGTACTTCACTGTAATAAAAGGGCCCGTCTTAGTAAACACTACTCTTAGCGCCCCAGGATGTACCTCACTGTAATAAAAGGACCCGTCTTAGCACACACTACACTTAGAGCCCCAGGTTGTACCACACTGTAATAAAAGGGCCCCTGTTAATACACGCTACTCTTTGAGCCCCAGGATGTACCTGGGGCTCAAACTTCACTTTGCTAGGAGATATAAACCTGCATTTGGATAATACTAATGACCCAAATGTACTGTGCTTTAAAGAAACCCTACGTATCTTAGGTTTGACAATCGGAACAGTAGAGCCAACCCACACAGCTGGTCACACTTTGGACAGCATTTGCTGTAATATAAATACAATCAAAGTAGAATCACCACTAACCCAAACATGGTCAGATCACAAGTTTATTGGTTTTAACCCTAAAATCGACAATAAAATAATCGACAATAAAAATAATCGACAATAAAATAATCTAATTTCAGGCAATACAAACTCAATCCCTTGTTGGGGTAAAATCATTGAACATCCGGACCTGAAGAGCTGGGTGGAGGCAGAAAAACCGACTCTGTCAGGGAATGTGATCACTGATAATGAACACTACAAGGGCTGGGTGAGAACCATTGGGGAGAGAATGAAAACACGAGGAACGAAATCTAAAATTATACAAAGAAAAAAATCTGCTCCTTGGTATACTAGCTCACTAAAAGAAATCTTGAGAGAAGTGAGAGTGTTAGAGCGCAAATGGCGACGCCATTACAAAAGTGACGATCCGGAAAACTATAAAAAGGCTAGGAGGAAGTACCATATCTCAATCAAACTTGCTAAAACAAGTTACTATACAAATCTGATTGAGTCCACTAATAATAAGCAAAAAGAAATATTCCAAATTGTCAACGGTTTCAGGAAAGCCAAAATATTATCTCAGGAAATCCCGTCATCCCAGTCTCTCTGTGATAAAATCGCAGAATACTTTGAACAGAAAATCACTAATTTTACAAAAGATTTCCCACAGGTCAATCAGGAAGAACTTGACGCAGCTTGTTTGACAGCTTAAAAGGAAAGACCGGGCACCATAGCATGGGAAAGTTTTGCCGTGATTAGCCCAGTTGAATCCTCTCAAGCCATCTCCAGACTGAATTCAGGTTCCCCTTTTGATCCTTGTCCTCCGCTGTTACTTAAGGCTATAAAAGAGGAGGTCAACCCAATGATCAACTCCATACTAAATTCCTCATTACAAACAGGAGATATTCCAACATGCTGGAAGGTCGCAGCTGTTAGACCTCTCCAGAAAAAAGCCATTCAAGACCCGACAGTATTGTCAAATCTTCGGCCCATATCGCTTCTCCCAGCGGTATGCAAACTTGCAGAGACCTGTATTAAGAAACAGCTCACAGAATACCTGGAGGACAATAATCTTCTCCATCCAAATCAAGCTGGCTTCAGATCCCATCATTCGACAGAATCTGCCCTCCGTTTTTCTACGGAAACAATCAGAGCTGCTTTGGATCAGGGCAAAAGAGCAGTCCTGATCCTGTTAGACCTATCTGCAGCCTTCGACACGGTGTCCCACGATATCTTGATACATCGCCTAAGAAGTGTAGGCATAGTGGGCACCGTGTTGAAATGGTTTACCAAATTTTTGAGACAAAGAAAGCAGATTACCATGCTAGGGCAGTACTGTTCGGAAGAAAGGGAAGTCCAGTCTGGGGTACCTCAGGGCTCTAGTTTGAGCCCCATTTTATTTAATCTTTATATGGTCCCATTGATGGAGCTCATTTCTTCTTTTGCCATAAGTTCAATAGCATATGCCGATGACACTCAACTAGTCCTAATACTAGACGAGGACGCGGCAATTGCTGAATGCTCTTTGAGGGAGTGCCTGAAAGCCAAATGAATACTAATCACCTGAGATGCAACACTGCAAAGACAGAAATTTTACCTTTTCGTAGAAATAATCTGTTTTCCCCCCAGACTTGTTGGCCGTCAGAGGCCGAGGCCCCGCCTAGCACTATTAAGAGTGCTCGAAATTTAGGAATTAAATTCGATGAGGCATTATCCTTTAAACAACAGGCAAGTGAAGTGGCAGGCTCTTGCTTTAATGTAATAAAGGGTCTCAGAATTTTTTTTGACTTTCTCCCCCTATCAGCCAGACAAACGGTAGCGGTGGCATTAGTTATATCCAGGTTGGATTATTGTAACAGTTTGTATGCTGGGGTAAACAAAGCAGCCCTACATAAGCTGCAAATGGTTCAACATGCTGCGGCAAGATTAGTGCTTAAAATGCCAAGAAAGACCTCAGCCTCTGCAGCGCTCGATACACTTCATTGGCTCCCCATACAAAAGCGGATCCTGTTTAAAGTCTTGATAATTACCTTTAGAGCATTCCATAAACGAGGCCCAACATATTTGTCTAAAAACTTTAATCGTTATCACCCCCGCCGACAACTGAGATCAGCAACGGCCAATCTGATGGTCATCCCAAAGTTCCGGCTCGTCACTATGGAGGAAAATCCCTAGCGGTTAGAGGAGCTAAAGCCTGGAATAAACTCCCTCACCAAATTCGTGAAAATTCATGTGAGTAAATTTAGGAAATATCTTAAAACTTGGATTTACAACTTAGCAGATACAACCTGCAAAACCCTGGTTTAGGATTTGAATGCCTCTGTGTGGATTACACCTCCCACCACCTGGAATACACAAGCCAAAAAGCGCCAAGATGCTCCTCGGAGTGATAGTGCGCTATAGAAATTCCTTATCACTATCACTACTTCACTGTAATAAAAGGGCCCCTCCTAATACACACTACTCTTAGAGCCCCATGATGTACCTCACTGTAATAAAAGGGCCCGACTTAGCACACTCTACTCTTAGAGCCCCAGGATGTACCTCACTGTAATAAAAGGGCCTGTCTTAGTAAACACTACTCTTTGAGCCCCAGGATGTACCTCATTGTAATTAAAGGGCCCCTCTTAGTACACGCTACTCTTTGAGCCCCAGGATGTACCTCACTGTAATAAAAGGGCCCCTCTTAATACACACTACTCTTTGAGCCCCAGGGTGTACCTCAGTGTAATAAAAGGGCCCCTCTTAATACACACTACTCTTTGAGCCCCAGGATGTACCTCACTGTAATAAAAGGGCCCCTCTTAATACACACTACTCTTAGAGCCCCATGATGTACCTCAATGTAATTAAAGTCCTCCTCTTAATACACACTACTCTTAGAGCCCCAGGATGTACCTCAGTGTAATAAAAGGGCCCCTCTTAGCACACACTACTCTTAGAGCCCCAGGATGTACCTCAGTGTAATAAAAGGGCACCTCTTAGCACACACTACTCTTAGAGCCCCATGATGTACCTCAGTGTAATAAAAGGGCCCCTCTTAATACACACTACTCTTTGAGCCCCAGGATGTACCTCACTGTCATAAAAGGGCCCGTCTTAATACACACTACTCTTTGAGCCCCAGGATGTACCTCACTGTCATAAAAGGGCCCGTCTTAATACACACTACTCTTTGAGCCCCAGGATGTACCTCACTGTAATAAAAGGGCCCGTCTTAGTAAACACTACTCTTAGCGCCCCAGGATGTACCTCACTGTAATAAAAGGACCCGTCTTAGCACACACTACACTTAGAGCCCCAGGTTGTACCACACTGTAATAAAAGGGCCCCTGTTAATACACGCTACTCTTTGAGCCCCAGGATGTACCTGGGGCTCAAACTTCACTTTGCTAGGAGATATAAACCTGCATTTGGATAATACTAATGACCCAAATGTACTGTGCTTTAAAGAAACCCTACGTATCTTAGGTTTGACAATCGGAACAGTAGAGCCAACCCACACAGCTGGTCACACTTTGGACAGCATTTGCTGTAATATAAATACAATCAAAGTAGAATCACCACTAACCCAAACATGGTCAGATCACAAGTTTATTGGTTTTAACCCTAAAATCGACAATAAAATAATCGACAATAAAAATAATCGACAATAAAATAATCTAATTTCAGGCAATACAAACTCAATCCCTTGTTGGGGTAAAATCATTGAACATCCGGACCTGAAGAGCTGGGTGGAGGCAGAAAAACCGACTCTGTCAGGGAATGTGATCACTGATAATGAACACTACAAGGGCTGGGTGAGAACCATTGGGGAGAGAATGAAAACACGAGGAACGAAATCTAAAATTATACAAAGAAAAAAATCTGCTCCCTGGTATACTAGCTCACTAAAAGAAATCTTGAGAGAAGTGAGAGTGTTAGAGCGCAAATGGCGACGCCATTACAAAAGTGACGATCCGGAAAACTATAAAAAGGCTAGGAGGAAGTACCATATCTCAATCAAACTTGCTAAAACAAGTTACTATACAAATCTGATTGAGTCCACTAATAATAAGCAAAAAGAAATATTCCAAATTGTCAACGGTTTCAGGAAAGCCAAAATATTATCTCAGGAAATCCCGCCATCCCAGTCTCTCTGTGATAAAATCGCAGAATACTTTGAACAGAAAATCACTAATTTTACAAAAGATTTCCCACAGGTCAATCAGGAAGAACTTGACGCAGCTTGTTTGACAGCTTAAAAGGAAAGACCGGGCACCATAGCATGGGAAAGTTTTGCCGTGATTAGCCCAGTTGAATCCTCTCAAGCCATCTCCAGACTGAATTCAGGTTCCCCTTTTGATCCTTGTCCTCCGCTGTTACTTAAGGCTATAAAAGAGGAGGTCAACCCAATGATCAACTCCATACTAAATTCCTCATTACAAACAGGAGATATTCCAACATGCTGGAAGGTCGCAGCTGTTAGACCTCTCCAGAAAAAAGCCATTCAAGACCCGACAGTATTGTCAAATCTTCGGCCCATATCGCTTCTCCCAGCGGTATGCAAACTTGCAGAGACCTGTATTAAGAAACAGCTCACAGAATACCTGGAGGACAATAATCTTCTCCATCCAAATCAAGCTGGCTTCAGATCCCATCATTCGACAGAATCTGCCCTCCGTTTTTCTACGGAAACAATCAGAGTTGCTTTGGATCAGGGCAAAAGAGCAGTCCTGATCCTGTTAGACCTATCTGCAGCCTTCGACACGGTGTCCCACGATATCTTGATACATCGCCTAAGAAGTGTAGGCATAGTGGGCACCGTGTTGAAATGGTTTACCAAATTTTTGAGACAAAGAAAGCAGATTACCATGCTAGGGCAGTACTGTTCGGAAGAAAGGGAAGTCCAGTCTGGGGTACCTCAGGGCTCTAGTTTGAGCCCCATTTTATTTAATCTTTATATGGTCCCATTGATGGAGCTCATTTCTTCTTTTGCCATAAGTTCAATAGCATATGCCGATGACACTCAACTAGTCCTAATACTAGACGAGGACGCGGCAATTGCTGAATGCTCTTTGAGGGAGTGCCTGAAAGCCAAATGAATACTAATCACCTGAGATGCAACACTGCAAAGACAGAAATTTTACCTTTTCGTAGAAATAATCTGTTTTCCCCCCAGACTTGTTGGCCGTCAGAGGCCGAGGCCCCGCCTAGCACTATTAAGAGTGCTCGAAATTTAGGAATTAAATTCGATGAGGCATTATCCTTTAAACAACAGGCAAGTGAAGTGGCAGGCTCTTGCTTTAATGTAATAAAGGGTCTCAGAATTTTTTTTGACTTTCTCCCCCTATCAGCCAGACAAACGGTAGCGGTGGCATTAGTTATATCCAGGTTGGATTATTGTAACAGTTTGTATGCTGGGGTAAACAAAGCAGCCCTACATAAGCTGCAAATGGTTCAACATGCTGCGGCAAGATTAGTGCTTAAAATGCCAAGAAAGACCTCAGCCTCTGCAGCGCTCGATACACTTCATTGGCTCCCCATACAAAAGCGGATCCTGTTTAAAGTCTTGATAATTACCTTTAGAGCATTCCATAAACGAGGCCCAACATATTTGTCTAAAAACTTTAATCGTTATCACCCCCGCCGACAACTGAGATCAGCAACGGCCAATCTGATGGTCATCCCAAAGTTCCGGCTCGTCACTATGGAGGAAAATCCCTAGCGGTTAGAGGAGCTAAAGCCTGGAATAAACTCCCTCACCAAATTCGTGAAAATTCATGTGAGTAAATTTAGGAAATATCTTAAAACTTGGATTTACAACTTAGCAGATACAACCTGCAAAACCCTGGTTTAGGATTTGAATGCCTCTGTGTGGATTACACCTCCCACCACCTGGAATACACAAGCCAAAAAGCGCCAAGATGCTCCTCGGAGTGATAGTGCGCTATAGAAATTCCTTATCACTATCACTACTTCACTGTAATAAAAGGGCCCCTCCTAATACACACTACTCTTAGAGCCCCATGATGTACCTCACTGTAATAAAAGGGCCCGACTTAGCACACTCTACTCTTAGAGCCCCAGGATGTACCTCACTGTAATAAAAGGGCCTGTCTTAGTAAACACTACTCTTTGAGCCCCAGGATGTACCTCATTGTAATTAAAGGGCCCCTCTTAGTACACGCTACTCTTTGAGCCCCAGGATGTACCTCACTGTAATAAAAGGGCCCCTCTTAATACACACTACTCTTTGAGCCCCAGGGTGTACCTCAGTGTAATAAAAGGGCCCCTCTTAATACACACTACTCTTTGAGCCCCAGGATGTACCTCACTGTAATAAAAGGGCCCCTCTTAATACACACTACTCTTAGAGCCCCATGATGTACCTCAATGTAATTAAAGTCCTCCTCTTAATACACACTACTCTTAGAGCCCCAGGATGTACCTCAGTGTAATAAAAGGGCCCCTCTTAGCACACACTACTCTTAGAGCCCCAGGATGTACCTCAGTGTAATAAAAGGGCACCTCTTAGCACACACTACTCTTAGAGCCCCATGATGTACCTCAGTGTAATAAAAGGGCCCCTCTTAATACACACTACTCTTTGAGCCCCAGGATGTACCTCACTGTCATAAAAGGGCCCGTCTTAATACACACTACTCTTTGAGCCCCAGGATGTACCTCACTGTCATAAAAGGGCCCGTCTTAATACACACTACTCTTTGAGCCCCAGGATGTACCTCACTGTAATAAAAGGGCCCGTCTTAGTAAACACTACTCTTAGCGCCCCAGGATGTACCTCACTGTAATAAAAGGACCCGTCTTAGCACACACTACACTTAGAGCCCCAGGTTGTACCACACTGTAATAAAAGGGCCCCTGTTAATACACGCTACTCTTTGAGCCCCAGGATGTACCTGGGGCTCAAACTTCACTTTGCTAGGAGATATAAACCTGCATTTGGATAATACTAATGACCCAAATGTACTGTGCTTTAAAGAAACCCTACGTATCTTAGGTTTGACAATCGGAACAGTAGAGCCAACCCACACAGCTGGTCACACTTTGGACAGCATTTGCTGTAATATAAATACAATCAAAGTAGAATCACCACTAACCCAAACATGGTCAGATCACAAGTTTATTGGTTTTAACCCTAAAATCGACAATAAAATAATCGACAATAAAAATAATCGACAATAAAATAATCTAATTTCAGGCAATACAAACTCAATCCCTTGTTGGGGTAAAATCATTGAACATCCGGACCTGAAAAGCTGGGTGGAGGCAGAAAAACCGACTCTGTCAGGGAATGTGATCACTGATAATGAACACTACAAGGGCTGGGTGAGAACCATTGGGGAGAGAATGAAAACACGAGGAACGAAATCTAAAATTATACAAAGAAAAAAATCTGCTCCCTGGTATACTAGCTCACTAAAAGAAATCTTGAGAGAAGTGAGAGTGTTAGAGCGCAAATGGCGACGCCATTACAAAAGTGACGATCCGGAAAACTATAAAAAGGCTAGGAGGAAGTACCATATCTCAATCAAACTTGCTAAAACAAGTTACTATACAAATCTGATTGAGTCCACTAATAATAAGCAAAAAGAAATATTCCAAATTGTCAACGGTTTCAGGAAAGCCAAAATATTATCTCAGGAAATCCCGCCATCCCAGTCTCTCTGTGATAAAATCGCAGAATACTTTGAACAGAAAATCACTAATTTTACAAAAGATTTCCCACAGGTCAATCAGGAAGAACTTGACGCAGCTTGTTTGACAGCTTAAAAGGAAAGACCGGGCACCATAGCATGGGAAAGTTTTGCCGTGATTAGCCCAGTTGAATCCTCTCAAGCCATCTCCAGACTGAATTCAGGTTCCCCTTTTGATCCTTGTCCTCCGCTGTTACTTAAGGCTATAAAAGAGGAGGTCAACTCAATGATCAACTCCATACTAAATTCCTCATTACAAACAGGAGATATTCCAACATGCTGGAAGGTCGCAGCTGTTAGACCTCTCCAGAAAAAAGCCATTCAAGACCCGACAGTATTGTCAAATCTTCGGCCCATATCGCTTCTCCCAGCGGTATGCAAACTTGCAGAGACCTGTATTAAGAAACAGCTCACAGAATACCTGGAGGACAATAATCTTCTCCATCCAAATCAAGCTGGCTTCAGATCCCATCATTCGACAGAATCTGCCCTCCGTTTTTCTACGGAAACAATCAGAGCTGCTTTGGATCAGGGCAAAAGAGCAGTCCTGATCCTGTTAGACCTATCTGCAGCCTTCGACACGGTGTCCCACGATATCTTGATACATCGCCTAAGAAGTGTAGGCATAGTGGGCACCGTGTTGAAATGGTTTACCAAATTTTTGAGACAAAGAAAGCAGATTACCATGCTAGGGCAGTACTGTTCGGAAGAAAGGGAAGTCCAGTCTGGGGTACCTCAGGGCTCTAGTTTGAGCCCCATTTTATTTAATCTTTATATGGTCCCATTGATGGAGCTCATTTCTTCTTTTGCCATAAGTTCAATAGCATATGCCGATGACACTCAACTAGTCCTAATACTAGACGAGGACGCGGCAATTGCTGAATGCTCTTTGAGGGAGTGCCTGAAAGCCAAATGAATACTAATCACCTGAGATGCAACACTGCAAAGACAGAAATTTTACCTTTTCGTAGAAATAATCTGTTTTCCCCCCAGACTTGTTGGCCGTCAGAGGCCGAGGCCCCGCCTAGCACTATTAAGAGTGCTCGAAATTTAGGAATTAAATTCGATGAGGCATTATCCTTTAAACAACAGGCAAGTGAAGTGGCAGGCTCTTGCTTTAATGTAATAAAGGGTCTCAGAATTTTTTTTGACTTTCTCCCCCTATCAGCCAGACAAACGGTAGCGGTGGCATTAGTTATATCCAGGTTGGATTATTGTAACAGTTTGTATGCTGGGGTAAACAAAGCAGCCCTACATAAGCTGCAAATGGTTCAACATGCTGCGGCAAGATTAGTGCTTAAAATGCCAAGAAAGACCTCAGCCTCTGCAGCGCTCGATACACTTCATTGGCTCCCCATACAAAAGCGGATCCTGTTTAAAGTCTTGATAATTACCTTTAGAGCATTCCATAAACGAGGCCCAACATATTTGTCTAAAAACTTTAATCGTTATCACCCCCGCCGACAACTGAGATCAGCAACGGCCAATCTGATGGTCATCCCAAAGTTCCGGCTCGTCACTATGGAGGAAAATCCCTAGCGGTTAGAGGAGCTAAAGCCTGGAATAAACTCCCTCACCAAATTCGTGAAAATTCATGTGAGTAAATTTAGGAAATATCTTAAAACTTGGATTTACAACTTAGCAGATACAACCTGCAAAACCCTGGTTTAGGATTTGAATGCCTCTGTGTGGATTACACCTCCCACCACCTGGAATACACAAGCCAAAAAGCGCCAAGATGCTCCTCGGAGTGATAGTGCGCTATAGAAATTCCTTATCACTATCACTACTTCACTGTAATAAAAGGGCCCCTCCTAATACACACTACTCTTAGAGCCCCATGATGTACCTCACTGTAATAAAAGGGCCCGACTTAGCACACTCTACTCTTAGAGCCCCAGGATGTACCTCACTGTAATAAAAGGGCCTGTCTTAGTAAACACTACTCTTTGAGCCCCAGGATGTACCTCATTGTAATTAAAGGGCCCCTCTTAGTACACGCTACTCTTTGAGCCCCAGGATGTACCTCACTGTAATAAAAGGGCCCCTCTTAATACACACTACTCTTTGAGCCCCAGGGTGTACCTCAGTGTAATAAAAGGGCCCCTCTTAATACACACTACTCTTTGAGCCCCAGGATGTACCTCACTGTAATAAAAGGGCCCCTCTTAATACACACTACTCTTAGAGCCCCATGATGTACCTCAATGTAATTAAAGTCCTCCTCTTAATACACACTACTCTTAGAGCCCCAGGATGTACCTCAGTGTAATAAAAGGGCCCCTCTTAGCACACACTACTCTTAGAGCCCCAGGATGTACCTCAGTGTAATAAAAGGGCACCTCTTAGCACACACTACTCTTAGAGCCCCATGATGTACCTCAGTGTAATAAAAGGGCCCCTCTTAATACACACTACTCTTTGAGCCCCAGGATGTACCTCACTGTCATAAAAGGGCCCGTCTTAATACACACTACTCTTTGAGCCCCAGGATGTACCTCACTGTCATAAAAGGGCCCGTCTTAATACACACTACTCTTTGAGCCCCAGGATGTACCTCACTGTAATAAAAGGGCCCGTCTTAGTAAACACTACTCTTAGCGCCCCAGGATGTACCTCACTGTAATAAAAGGACCCGTCTTAGCACACACTACACTTAGAGCCCCAGGTTGTACCACACTGTAATAAAAGGGCCCCTGTTAATACACGCTACTCTTTGAGCCCCAGGATGTACCTGGGGCTCAAACTTCACTTTGCTAGGAGATATAAACCTGCATTTGGATAATACTAATGACCCAAATGTACTGTGCTTTAAAGAAACCCTACGTATCTTAGGTTTGACAATCGGAACAGTAGAGCCAACCCACACAGCTGGTCACACTTTGGACAGCATTTGCTGTAATATAAATACAATCAAAGTAGAATCACCACTAACCCAAACATGGTCAGATCACAAGTTTATTGGTTTTAACCCTAAAATCGACAATAAAATAATCGACAATAAAAATAATCGACAATAAAATAATCTAATTTCAGGCAATACAAACTCAATCCCTTGTTGGGGTAAAATCATTGAACATCCGGACCTGAAGAGCTGGGTGGAGGCAGAAAAACCGACTCTGTCAGGGAATGTGATCACTGATAATGAACACTACAAGGGCTGGGTGAGAACCATTGGGGAGAGAATGAAAACACGAGGAACGAAATCTAAAATTATACAAAGAAAAAAATCTGCTCCCTGGTATACTAGCTCACTAAAAGAAATCTTGAGAGAAGTGAGAGTGTTAGAGCGCAAATGGCGACGCCATTACAAAAGTGACGATCCGGAAAACTATAAAAAGGCTAGGAGGAAGTACCATATCTCAATCAAACTTGCTAAAACAAGTTACTATACAAATCTGATTGAGTCCACTAATAATAAGCAAAAAGAAATATTCCAAATTGTCAACGGTTTCAGGAAAGCCAAAATATTATCTCAGGAAATCCCGCCATCCCAGTCTCTCTGTGATAAAATCGCAGAATACTTTGAACAGAAAATCACTAATTTTACAAAAGATTTCCCACAGGTCAATCAGGAAGAACTTGACGCAGCTTGTTTGACAGCTTAAAAGGAAAGACCGGGCACCATAGCATGGGAAAGTTTTGCCGTGATTAGCCCAGTTGAATCCTCTCAAGCCATCTCCAGACTGAATTCAGGTTCCCCTTTTGATCCTTGTCCTCCGCTGTTACTTAAGGCTATAAAAGAGGAGGTCAACCCAATGATCAACTCCATACTAAATTCCTCATTACAAACAGGAGATATTCCAACATGCTGGAAGGTCGCAGCTGTTAGACCTCTCCAGAAAAAAGCCATTCAAGACCCGACAGTATTGTCAAATCTTCGGCCCATATCGCTTCTCCCAGCGGTATGCAAACTTGCAGAGACCTGTATTAAGAAACAGCTCACAGAATACCTGGAGGACAATAATCTTCTCCATCCAAATCAAGCTGGCTTCAGATCCCATCATTCGACAGAATCTGCCCTCCGTTTTTCTACGGAAACAATCAGAGCTGCTTTGGATCAGGGCAAAAGAGCAGTCCTGATCCTGTTAGACCTATCTGCAGCCTTCGACACGGTGTCCCACGATATCTTGATACATCGCCTAAGAAGTGTAGGCATAGTGGGCACCGTGTTGAAATGGTTTACCAAATTTTTGAGACAAAGAAAGCAGATTACCATGCTAGGGCAGTACTGTTCGGAAGAAAGGGAAGTCCAGTCTGGGGTACCTCAGGGCTCTAGTTTGAGCCCCATTTTATTTAATCTTTATATGGTCCCATTGATGGAGCTCATTTCTTCTTTTGCCATAAGTTCAATAGCATATGCCGATGACACTCAACTAGTCCTAATACTAGACGAGGACGCGGCAATTGCTGAATGCTCTTTGAGGGAGTGCCTGAAAGCCAAATGAATACTAATCACCTGAGATGCAACACTGCAAAGACAGAAATTTTACCTTTTCGTAGAAATAATCTGTTTTCCCCCCAGACTTGTTGGCCGTCAGAGGCCGAGGCCCCGCCTAGCACTATTAAGAGTGCTCGAAATTTAGGAATTAAATTCGATGAGGCATTATCCTTTAAACAACAGGCAAGTGAAGTGGCAGGCTCTTGCTTTAATGTAATAAAGGGTCTCAGAATTTTTTTTGACTTTCTCCCCCTATCAGCCAGACAAACGGTAGCGGTGGCATTAGTTATATCCAGGTTGGATTATTGTAACAGTTTGTATGCTGGGGTAAACAAAGCAGCCCTACATAAGCTGCAAATGGTTCAACATGCTGCGGCAAGATTAGTGCTTAAAATGCCAAGAAAGACCTCAGCCTCTGCAGCGCTCGATACACTTCATTGGCTCCCCATACAAAAGCGGATCCTGTTTAAAGTCTTGATAATTACCTTTAGAGCATTCCATAAACGAGGCCCAACATATTTGTCTAAAAACTTTAATCGTTATCACCCCCGCCGACAACTGAGATCAGCAATGGCCAATCTGATGGTCATCCCAAAGTTCCGGCTCGTCACTAGAGGAGGAAAATCCCTAGCGGTTAGAGGAGCTAAAGCCTGGAATAAACTCCCTCACCAAATTCGTGAAAATTCATGTGAGTAAATTTAGGAAATATCTTAAAACTTGGATTTACAACTTAGCAGATACAACCTGCAAAACCCTGGTTTAGGATTTGAATGCCTCTGTGTAGATTACACCTCCCACCACCTGGAATACACAAGCCAAAAAGCGCCAAGATGCTCCTCGGAGTGATAGTGCGCTATAGAAATTCCTTATCACTATCACTACTTCACTGTAATAAAAGGGCCCCTCCTAATACACACTACTCTTAGAGCCCCATGATGTACCTCACTGTAATAAAAGGGCCCGACTTAGCACACTCTACTCTTAGAGCCCCAGGATGTACCTCACTGTAATAAAAGGGCCTGTCTTAGTAAACACTACTCTTTGAGCCCCAGGATGTACCTCATTGTAATTAAAGGGCCCCTCTTAGTACACGCTACTCTTTGAGCCCCAGGATGTACCTCACTGTAATAAAAGGGCCCCTCTTAATACACACTACTCTTTGAGCCCCAGGGTGTACCTCAGTGTAATAAAAGGGCCCCTCTTAATACACACTACTCTTTGAGCCCCAGGATGTACCTCACTGTAATAAAAGGGCCCCTCTTAATACACACTACTCTTTGAGCCCCAGGATGTACCTCACTGTAATAAAAGGGCCCCTCTTAATACACGCTACTCTTTGATCCCCAGGATGTACCTCACTGTAATAAAAGGGCCAGTCTTAGCACACTCTACTCTTAGAGCCCCATGATGTACCTCACTGTAATAAAAGGGCGATGGGTGCAATGTTAAATGCGGTGACAGGGCTTTCTTCCGTTGGAATGGGATCTAAAATCTGTTTCTGTTGAACTACAGCAGTTAATGCTGCCACACGCGGGGACATATTAAATTATTTGCTTTTGCCTCCTAGGGGTATTTTCATTTTAAATATTGAAGTTTTTTTATGAATCTATGCTGTGTTGCTTTTTGTATTTAAGCCTTGCCTTCCTTGCACGTTTTCTTTGCCTTTTGTTGGTTTTCCAAGGGGCGAGGTCTTAAGGGAATTCTGTATTGTTTCCGTTAGATTATCAATTGTATCCGGTTGCTCCTCAAGTACCGCTTGCTGTAGATCGCCTTTTGCTTTGCTACTTGTATTTGTTATTGAGTTGTTGCATTTTGAAATTGCCGTCATATCCATCTTATGTTGCGTTTCCTTGTTCTGCTTGTTATTACAGGTTAGTTTTACAGCCCCTAAGATGTCCTTTAAAATGTTCGGTAGACTTGCCAATTTCTCAATTATACTCTCGCACCTGCAGTTAGGCTGTTGTTTGTCTTTGTGTATTTGAAGCTCCGGTTTCCCCCTGTTTGTTAGTAGGGACATAATTAGGTCCATCTTGGCGTTTATGCCTGAGATGTGGCCAGCAAATAAATTTATGAGGTCTATTTGGACTTCCATTTTGTCAGATTTATAATTCAGCACCCTTATTGCTTGGTCCAGTGTGCCTAGCAAGGACTGACTCCATTGTATGCTTGGCTTTTGTTCATGGCACTTCCCGAAACCCCTAATTCATGATCAGTCATACTAACGGATGAAATCGTTATTGTTGCTGAAAGATTCAATTGGTTTTGTTTTGTTAGAGAACATCTGCTATCGTCTAATACGAACCGTTGTTGATCATTGTTAGCCGGCAGGCTTCGTGGGGTTGATACCACCATTCCCAGTCTGCTCTGTTGAGCTTCTGTGCAATTTACTGATTGCAAGGCGTTCCGTTGGGATTCTTTGTTCTGTGTTATTGTTTCCAAAATTTCTAAAAAGTTGGGATCATTGGATAAGGAAAGTGAGTTTGACCAGGGTTCCTCCTCTTGGGCTAGCTATATTGATGATTCACTTTCCTTTAATATTTCCTCCATAGCTTCCTTCGGGTGTTCCTTTACATTTGTGATTCCATTGGTTGCTTTGTCTCTGTTTTTTGTACATCTGCTTGAATTGTTTAGTTTTGATTTTAATTTTTCCTCCATGCATTCCTCTACAATTCCCTTATTTGTTGCTCTTCTAGTTATTTCCCTTGCGTTTATTGTGGTTTTAAAATGGTGCACTTGTGCAGTGACTGTTTCCAGATTACTTGATGGTTGATCTGTCATTGGATTCTGTAAGGGTTGCTTCCCTGTTGGAGCATTGTTGTTATTTGTCAAGACTTGTGCAGAGGGAGTATTTGTACTGTATGGAAAAATGGGGCTTGGCAATTTGGAGGCCTCGCTGTTGGTGCATAAATCGCCGCCATAGGGTTCTTTAAATAAAAGAATTTGTAAATCTCGGTTTTCCTTCTCGGGCTCAGCGTTGTTGTTTCGGGAGTCGGTGCAGAGACCAGCCTCTCTCTTGATCTTACAGAGTTTCCTTTTTGGCTTGTGGGTAAGCCTTCCTCGAAGGATTTTTTAGATTTGATTTATTTTTATTTTTTGCCTGTCGCCACTTAACGAATTTTCCCCGATCTCATTTCCCTCCTTTCTTCTTTATTCCTTAGCACTCCTTCTGTTTCACTTGTGCTTCTTGCAATGAACTTGTGGTGGGTTTTTGGGCTCAATTGGTTTTCCTGGCCGCCAAGCCTTAATGGAGCCCAAAACTGAGTGACTATGCAGTCACCCAACAATAAGAAAAGGGGGTAGCCAGGGGGTGGCTAGGAGTGGCTGCAGGTGGCTTCCGGTGACTGCGCGGGTGGAAAGCTAATCACAGCAGACGCCACTATCTCAGCCTCAGACGCAGCTACTGGCTTATCCTCCACTGTTATCTCTATTCCCGCTGTGGTCAATGGTCGGTGGTCACCGCAATCCTTAGCAGGTCCTCACGGTTCCCCTTGATCCTGGAGGCCGGGACTGAGACAGGATTGTCTAGCTGCACCAGCCTGTATTGCTACTCGACGCCCAAATTTACCTGCAGGCACGGAGGCTCATCCCGCAGGCTGGCAAGCAGGGAGGCATAGAGGCAGGCTGAGAGGAGAGGTGGCGGTAGGCAGAAGACAATGTAGACAGTAGACAAGCAAACAAGATGACTGCCGACTCTCACTGTGGGCAGACAAAGCAGGCACGGCAGACCAGGCAAGGCAGGAGGAAATGGTAGGACCAGGAGGTCTCCACACCTTTGCCGCTCCCATCCTGCCTGGCTCCTGTACTCAGCAGCATTCACCATGGAATTGCGGGCTCTGAGGGTTTTGGGGGTCCAGGCTCACGGGTTCTCACGGCACACAGGCTCTCGCTGGCCCCCTCTCACTGCCCACGCTGCCCCTGTGTTCCTCGTGGCCCCCCAGGCTCGCGTTGTTCTAGTTTCCACTTCTGCCGCTCCTGCTCCTACTGCTGCTGAGAAGGGACTGCTGCAGCTCCCACTCTCACACTCATGGGAGAGTTACAAAACCCGAACTGGAGCAACTTGAACCGCAGTGGTCAGAAGATAGGCTGTAGATTTTCAGGTTAAAAAATATGTGATAAATTTGCAGAAGCTACAAACTATACGTCTGTGAGTCAATGAGTCTGTGCTTTAAATATGGGTGAGTGGGGCACACTCTGCGAAACCGCAAGCTACTCCCGATCTAGTCGGGCCACTTCAGCTGTTTTGCCAAGGGGACTCCCCTACCAGCCGCCTGTTAATGGCAGCCGTGCTCGCCCGGCCTACCTTGCTCTGCTCCGCCCAGGAAGGGTCTGCTGGCTTCCAAATGCTGGCTCACAAGCTCCCCCCAAATGCCCTGCTGTCCGCCTTGATCCGTGCAAATCCGCGGCAGATCAGACCGGGCAAGGCAAAATGGTGAGAATCCGGGCAGCGGTAGCGGCGGTGGTGTCTTTTGACCAGGCGAGGGTCAAGTGAGGAGCGCGGCAGGGCAGTGAGCTGCGAGATGCGGGCTGCGGCTGCAGGCGGGTGGCAGTGTCTCACACCGCACAGTCTCACCCCGCGCTGGCTTCCTCGCTCGCTCGCTTCCATTCGGAGCCGAGCCTCGCTGAGCTGAGCTAACTGTACGGCTGACTGTGCGGCTGGGAGGCGTGTTGCACGGAAAAACAGGAGCTTATGTTTACAAGAGCCCAGAAAACCTCTCTTTATAGCGCTTTACGGTGATCGGGGTGCTTTATTACTGAATATTTAAAATATAATGTAATGCCAGAGCCGGAGCGTTGGACCCCAGGCCCGTGTGTATCAGCCTGATGCTTATGTTTACAAGAGCCTAGAATTATAGTTTTATAGCGCTTTACGAGATCGGGTGCTTTGTTATTGAATATTTAAATTGTAATTTAATGCCAGAACTGGCCGTAGGACCCTGTCCCGTGCGTATATGTCTGGTGCTTCTGTTTACAAGAGCCCAGAAAACATGGTTTTATAGCGCTATACGAAGATCGGGGTGCTTTAATAGGGAGTATTTAAAATGTAATTTAATGCCACAACCAAAGTGATGGACCCCAGCCCCGTGTGTATCTGTCTGATGCCGGTGTTTACAGGAGCCTAGTGATCCAACGCTCCTAAAGAAAAACTGTCTCACAAACGCTACCTATCTCCATAATATTCGCCATTAATCATGAATCACTACCAAGGCCCATAAACTAACGAGACAATTTTTGAGCGTCTGAATCATGTGACCTAATTAAACAGAACTATACAAAACTATTTACACTATTATATACAACTGCAGTTTTCCAAATCTTACCATGGTTATATAACATATGTCATTTAATTAAGTCACTTAAGGCGAATGGATCTAATAATGATAACTAGACCATGAATAAACAAGACCAGCTTGTCATTTCAAAATCTATTCTATTAACTTTATGAATCAAAGATGGAGCATGTTAATTAAGAATCTTTATTTTATTAGCAAGTGAAAGCATCTTTTTATTAAGGCAATGTTTTTAAGGCAATGACTTATTAGACTGACATTACTTAAGCAAGTCAGGAACAATGAATTATTAGCAAATATCAGTTTTCCATTCCCTAAAACCATTTCCCTGTCTACCTCTCACAACCTGTAAAGGAAAATATAATTAAGTCCTCTTAAGCTTACGTGCGCCAATAGTCCAACAGCACGTCATTCAGGAATCGGGAAGCAAGAGCAAGGCCCGTCCAAGGGGACACGTTTTTATACCTTTCTGTCTAACTAAGTAACTAAATTCTGTATTTCTCCAAAAATCCAGCCTCATTATTGGCTGAGCTGTGTCAGTCCACCAATGTGTCACTCATTCCTGACCAAGTCTGGGGCACATCATAAGCCCTTATTGTTCTTAGATTCCATCCTTCTAGCTTCCTTGGAAAAGAAACATTTAGCTGAACGCAATAACTTTCACTTCCTAATCTTGGCAGGCGATTCAGGCTTTTTGTCCTCTGTGCTCTCTCCAAGAACACATTCGACCCGACCATCAACAGTTCTGCATTAATTCTCCATTGTTTTAGGAAAACTCTTTTTTCTGCACGTGAGTGAAGGTTTCACTCTGGTCAAGTCTTCGTATTTTCCAGCTCTGCCAGTCAGCCATCTTTACATAGGCCCATTCGAAAACTGGTATTTAAACAAACACAAGACAGTAATTCATTAGAGAATTGAGACCCATTCTGTTACCCACCCCTTGATAATTATTAACTCATTAATTTATGTTACCTAGCTGAAGCAACACATAGCAGCATATATTAACCTTCTTCTTTTAGGCCATAAGGTTTCACCACAAGCTTTTGCCACAGAAATGACACGACAAAACATATTGCACACGAATATAGCACATGCCATTAATTAAACAGCCGCATTTAATACTGACAAAAACAATTGACAAGGTTAGTTTATTATTTTTCACACACCTGCAAGTGCAACATAGAAGCATATTAATCCCGCGTGTAGTGACTGCAATTTTAAACTAAATTGATTAGTGTTTTTCAACACATGCTATTAGTACTATTACTTAAATTATGGAAGTTTAACTTTGCGAGTATGAACAAAAATCTATTCAACATCTCACTCCATCAACTCCCTCGTCTGGTGATTTTAAAATTACCAAACAACACCCAAAGGTTTTTCAGCAAAAGTTTTAATTTTATGAATATGTTTTGAACTTTCACTGTATTAGTTTTCCTAAAGCTTAGATTCGGCAGTCAGTCTACTACTCTCATATTGAGGTCTACAAAACTCTTCTAATTCTATTTCCTTCTCTTGATCTTTTCTGAGCTTATAAATCCTTTTCTTTTCTCTCACAAATTTCTTTCTCTTGTGTATCATGCAACTAATTTTCAACAAAAGTATCACTAAGACTATAACTATTACAGGATAAAATATTTTCCCAATGATTGAACTACCAATCTCTTGGAACCAGCGTTTGATTGTTGCGAATCTTTTAGCCAGGCGCTCTGTAAAACTCTCATCTTCAACAGGTTGTATTTCAGCATGGATTTCTGTCAAATTCTTTATGTACATTTCTATATCTCTACTCTTATCAGGTAGGTAGGTGCAGCAGTGTTGGACATGCAATATCCCACAAACTCCTCCTTCTTTTGCTAGCAGAATGTCTAGAGCAAGACGGTTCTGCATTACCATGGATCTCATGGCAACAAGTTCAGTGTCAACTAATTGAAAACCACTCGCAGTGTCTGTTGACAATCTGTCAACAATTGTAGATACTTTTCTGATTTTATTTGCATTCAGGGTAATCCCCACCATAGGAATTATTGCACCAAAAATATCTCCAATAATTTCTGAAAAGCTTTCTCTTTTAAATCTGCTCAGGTGATTATCAAATTCAAATGAACCCTTTGCATTTCTATTTACATGGAATATTTTTGGAAAAACTAAACCAACATAACAGGTTCGGTACCAGTGGTCCGGAAGACTGTAATAAGCCTTATTCCCACAAATGTAATAAATTCCAGGGAAAATTGGATCTTTGCCCCCTTTAAATTCCCAACCCCCTATAATACGATAGGTATCTTCACATTGACTTGCACCCACAAAGTAGTTATTGTAAAGTGTGTTATCTCTCCTTATACAAAGTTTATCACTAACAGGTTTATCTATGTTAATTGCAACATTTTCATTTCTACCATTGAGCTTTTCATCCTCAACTTGCCAAAACTTAGACTTAGCATGTTTCGACAACGCATTTCTTTTGTAAATTGCCCTTCTCTCTTCCACCATATCTAACAATGACCTCTCCTCTGATCTCAGCTTGTGAGTTAGATTATTCTTAAAAGCGTATTTGTATGTGAGTTCACTAGTCACTAAGAAAAAATCCCTCATCTGTTTCGCAGGTTTTACTTTGTTCAAGCTATTTACAACTTTTAAATTTGCAAAAATGTCATCGTAGTCAGAATAATAATATTCCAACCGTCCAGTCACATAAAACAGACTAGTTATCACGCTACAGGTTATGCCATAAGTAAGAGGTAACATATTATATGTCACCCCCTCTGACACTGAAGACGGCAATTTCATGCAAACATAGCAATCTTTAGCATTCATCACCTTTACATATTCAGATAAGAGTCTAGAAAAACTATTACTAGAAAAATCACCAACAGATCTATCTTGATGGATCTCTGGTTTGTGCTCAATGGCTCTATTAGTCATACCTATTTCATCATGATTATCTTGTTTAGTCTCAATTTTACTAGTCATATTACATCTCTGTCAATCCCAAATGGGAAAATGACAGCTAAGATCAGCCAAACCAAAATTATTAAAATCACACAAATAGAAGACATTTTGCAACATCTCCTTAGAATAGAGCATCTCAAATCATTGTTAGAATTAAGCATCTTTTACTTGAGTCAAGAGCCTTTCGCAAAAACAAAAATTTAAAAATCACTAAATATAATCACTAAATATACACCCCCCTTTTTAATACTTTTTTTTAAAGAAAAAGAATCCACTAACAGCTTTTCTTCGACCTTACGTCTTACAATGTGTTTTTCCAGCTAACACAATTTCTTCGACCTTGTGTCACCTAACACATTTTCTTCGACCTTGAGTCACAATTTTCAACCTAACATGAAAAGAAAGTCAGTCATTATCGCTTATGTCATCTATTTCTTCCTGACTACAACTGTTAACCTCCACTACTGGTGGGATTATAATATAAGTCCACTCAGTAGACTTATATTTCTGATTAGGCTTTAACACTCTCTTTGCTCTACTGCTAATCACTTCTATTTTCTTTCCTGCTTGATTTTTCTTATCTGAATCACCTATCTGACTCGATATTTCATTAATCTGTTCTTTTGACTTGTTCACTAATTTGAATTTCAGGCTCTCATTTGGCCAACTATCTCCTTTTCTTAAGATTTTCTTCTTTGGCTCAGCTTGATTGCATTCAGTTCTCCAAGCTCTTTTTCTGAATTCTCTCACTTGAGATTCTTCATCATCACTTTCATCAGTTTCACTTTCTGAGACTTTAACTCTTGATTCAGGTACTTCTTTACTCGGCAGCTTCACTCTGTTAGGAACATCATCCTTATAGCTGGTACTCGGTAATTCGTCTTCTTCTTCTTCTTGAATTACTTCCAAACCACCAGTTTCAGAATTTTCGTTCCTTCTTTCAGAGCTACCAATTTGCCTTTCAATACTCTCCTGATCTTGATTTTCTTCTTTTTGATCAGACTCTTCTCCTGCTTCTTTTTCTAGCAGATCTTCATCATTTTCAGAGTCTAGTATCACAATCTCCAAATCTTTTTCATTCAATGCCTCATTCGCATTTGAATCTTCCAGATGTCGACTTTCTTGTCGATCTTCAGAATCTGGATTTCTTTCAGGTTCTTCTTCAGAATCTCAATCAGTTGTCGTATCACCTTCTTTGTCAGGATTCTCAGGTGGTGGTACTCGAATGGTATGACTAGCATGTATCCACCTTTTCAAACCTCTACACTTTACTGCATTTGTTGTGACAAGAATCACCTGTCTTGCTTTCTGCCACCTGGGTACCAGACAATTTCTTCTTCGATGAAATTTTGTCCTCACCCAATCTCCTGGCAATAGATCATGAGCTTGTTCCTTTTCCTTTGTAAGTACTTCAGTTCCCACCTGATGGAACACAGAAGTCACTACGTTAGAAAGATTTCTACAATATTCCATAACTGCACTCTCATTGATGCTTAAAACTTTATCAACTGGAACAAATGCTTGTCTCATTACTCTGCCCATAAGAATTTCATCAGGGCTTAAACCAGTTTTCTTATCTGGAGTATTTCTAAAGACATCAAAACAAGTGGAAGTGCATCAGTCCACTTCATTCCTGTAGCCAAACACATTTTAGCAAGCCTATTCTTGATAGTACCATTAACTTGCTCGACAACACCTGACGCTTCTGGTCTGTAAGCACAATGTAGCTTTTGTTTTATATCAAGTGCTTCACAAATCATCTGTAACAGTCTATTTTCAAAATGTGTGTCGCGATCAGTTTCGACCGTCGCTGGAAATCCATACCTAGGTATAATCTCTCTTAAGAGCAATTTTGCCACAGTAACTGAGTTATTATGGCGAGTCGGGAAAACAGACAGATTATTACTAGGACATATCTTAATCTGTTATGGGGAGGCATGTCAATGAAATCCATCTGTGACCTGGTAAAAGGACCACCCTCCTGTCCTATGGTTCCCAAGCTTACAACTGTTTTTCTGTTCGGATTGATCTGCTGTCAGATCAATAATCTATGGCAAAAAGACTCCGCAATAATCCTGAATTTTGGTTTGTACCATGTCTGTCTGAACAACCTAATCATAGAATCTCTGCCTAAATGTCCTGGACCATGATACATTCGGGCCATGTCAGCAATCATGCAGTTTGGCATTACTGGTCTGTCATCTTTGTAAACCCAAACCTCATATTCTTCTTGCTATCTGCAACCTGCTTTTAGCCATGTGTCTTTTTCCTCATCATCTGCCTCATCTTGTAAATCTTTTACTCCTTGCCATGTCTCTACTACAGATGTTAGCATAATTGAGTTCAAAACATGTTCATCGTTTTTCTCCCGATTAACGGACATATTGTTTTTCGCGCAAAACTTCACGATTTCATCAGCATATGCATTTCCCTTAGTCATATAATCATTCCCCTTTTTGTGGGCTGTACATTTTACCACAGCATTTCTCTCTGGCAGCTGAATGCCATCAATTAAACTTTCAATTAATTTTGCATTTCTGATGGGAGTTCCCACAGAGGTTAAATAACCCCTTTGAGACCAGAGTTGGCCACAGTCATGGACTACGCCATAGCCATACTGACTATCAGTCACTATGGTAATTTTCAATCCTGTCGCTATTTCACATGCACGAATCAAAGCAATCAATTCCGCTATTTGAGCTGAACGAATTTCTTTGAGACAGGAAGCTTCAACCACATCTGCAACTGTACAGACAGAGAATGCTGCACTCAAAATGCCTTCAACCGTCCGCAAGCATGATCCATCAACAAAATAAACAAAATCAGATTCAGGCAACGGAACATCCTTATTGTCCTGCCTAGGTTTGGTACAAAATTCTAAAACATCCAGGCATTCATGATCAATGTCATTTTCATTTTTGATTTCTGTCACAGTACCATCAGGCAACAATGTAGAAGGATTTAAATTCACACTTCTCGCAATAGACACATTATCTGATCCCAGAATAACTTTTTCATATCTCGTTAATCTATTGCTCGTTAAATGCTGAGTCTTGCTTCTTGTAAGAAGAATCTCAACTGAATGGGGAACATATACTTTTACAGGAAACCCCATAATTATTCCTTCACTTTGTTCCAGACTCACACTGGTTGCGGCCACTGCTTTTAAGCAACCTGGCAATGCTTTTGCAACCGGGTCAAGAACTGCTGAGAAATAAGCAATTGGCTTTCTCAGTTTTCCATGTCTTTGAAGCAAAACTGATAATAAACATCCTTCCCTTTCACTGCAATACAACTCAAATTCTTTCTCATAGTCAGGCATTCCCAAAGCTGGAGCTTCATACAAACTTCTTTTTAACTGCTCTAAAGCCTCTAACTCAATTTCTGTTAGGGTAATCGGGTCCTTTATGTCTGCTTTTGTTAATCTCTGCAATGGTTTTGCAATTACTGAAAATCCACTAATCCATTGACGACAATAACCAACCATGCCTAGAAACATTCTGACCTGTCTCTGTGTTTTTGGAGGTTGCATTGCTTGGATCATTTTTATTCTTTCAATTGTCACTTGTCTGATTCCTTTTGCAATCCTGTGACCAAGATATTTTACTTCTTGTTTGCAAAACTGTAATTTTGCAGGAGACACTTTATGTCCCTCATCTGCCAAATGATTCAGAAGAGTAATGGTATCTGTCACACAGTTATCTCGTGTTTTTGCTGCCACAAGGAGATCATCAATGTATTGCACCAATGTCTTTTTTCCAGGCAAATCTAGATTTTCCAAGGATTTCTTTCACAATTGATTAAAAATAGATGGACTCTCTGTATACCCTTGAGGGATACGACACCATGCTAAGATACGCTCCTGGAATCTGAACACAAAAATCTGTTGGCTCTCTGGATGCAATGGAACAGTAAAGAATGCATTGCATAAATCAATAACTGTATACCATTCTTCAGCATGCGGAATCTGATATAAAATTACCGCTGGGTTTGGTACAACTGGGCAACATGGAACAACTATTTGATTAACTTTTCTCAGGTCCTGAACAATCCTGAAAGTTCCATTTGGCTTTTTGATCCCCATAATCGGTGAATTACATGGACTGCTCTCAATTTCTTTTAAAACACATTGTTTTATAAATTTCTCAATTACAGGAATTACACTCTCAATTGTCTCTGCTTTCATTTTGTACTGAGGAATATTTGGATAATCTGCTCCTTGTTTTACTGTAATTTGTACTGGGTCTACATGTTTCATTAAACCCATTTCGTCTCCACATAAATCCCAAATTGTAGTATTAACTTTTTCTTTTAATTCTTAAGGCAAATCATTTTTGTCAAAAGCAGGAAATAATTCACTTTCTTCTGCTTCAACCATTAACATTGTTAGTTTATAAAAGCCATCCTCCTCTAGTGTTTGCAGCACAATACCTTCCGGTGAGCAATATATTTTGCAATTCATTTTGCAAAGGATGTCCCTTCCTAACAAGTTTACAGGACTGCTATCACAGACTACAAATCTATGTTTGTCTTTAAAGTTACCAATTTCAACTTTAATTGGTTCTGTCAAATCTGTTTTCATCTGTTGATTAGCTACTCCAAATACTTGGATGGTGTCACCAGAGAGAGGTAGGTTTTCTATTTCCACTGATCTAACAGTAGAACGGATAGCACCTGTGTCCACTAGAAAAGTGATTTCTACATCATTCACTTTACCATTAACAAACGGACCGGACTGATCTACCTCAAGAGTGGCTCCAAGCACACACTCTTCCTCCTCTCTCAGGCACCGTCATAAGTAATCCTCAGATTCACTTCCATCATTTTCTTTCAACCAATATTTCGGAGAAATATTCGACACATTCACTCTTGGTGATCTGTTTACCTGCTCACCTCCGCAGAATCCTGTTTCTGTATTATATCTCTGCACATTAACACAATTCGGAAGTGGCGGCTGTGGAATCTGACTCTGCTGATTCACTACCTGTTGCTGTAGCTGTTGCTGCTAATTAAACTCATTTAATTGTCGCTGTAGCTGTTGCTGCTGATTTATTTCATTCTGCATCTGTGGATTTAATGATTGATTTTTTAAATTTCTGGGCGGATTCCTACACTCCCACTTCCAGTGTCCAATTTCGCCGCAATTAAAACAAGGCAGTTTTTGCTTTAACTCTTCAATATTGTCTATTGGCTTTGACTTGTTAAAATTACCCTTAAACTTCCCTTGATTTTGGTGAACATTTTTATTTTCCAAAGTTGCAATTTGTTGTTCAGCCATTTTTACCTGTGCCCACATGGCTTTTTCTTTCAGCTTCTTTTGCTTCGCGTCTATTTCATCACTGCAGTATTTTGCCTTTCTCAAAATATCATCTACTGTGAGTGACTGCCAACCAACTATTCCTGATCTAATCATCTCACCAATTTCAGGTCTTAAGCCATAAACAAATCTGTATATAAAATGGCTCGTATCCTTCTCACTCAGCTTCTCTTAACCACTGTATTGTTTAAATACCAGCAGTAATCTTTCATAGAAGGAATGTACTGATTCTTTTGGTTCCTGATTCGTTCTGTCTATTTTAACCCAGTCTACTTCTTTTGGGGGAATCTTATTTTTCAGCCACACAATCACCTTATCATACAGGTTTATAACATCAGGTGAAGGTGCACCAGTTACTTTATCTCGAATAGGTTCTTCTTTGGGCCAATCTATAGAAATCTTACATTCTGTCCAAAGATCTGAAGGAACAACAATGTCAAAGAATCCATCAAGATCAATCCACAGAACTTTCAAGACTTTAACAAATCTGGCTACCTGACGATACCATTCCACAGGTTTTTCTCTCAGCCGACGAAAATCATTTGTAAACAGTAAAATATCCTGTCTTGTCCATGGAACATGAACATACCCCCCGCCAGCTATTTCTCTCATAGGAAACTCACTTGCTATTTCTCCTCTTTCTCACTTGTCTTCCTCCCTTTTCTTTGTCCATTTTACTCTCCATTTGCTTAATTCACCTAATCTTTTTAGAAACACTATTAATTCTTTTATATGAATTATCCTTCCTGTGGTGTTCATACTTTTAATATCTTTTTCGGACAAATCTACTCTGTAATGTTTCTGCAAATTTTTCTGTCTATTCAAATCTATTTCTAATTCAGCAGCCATTTCTTCTAACTGATCATACTTGGTTTTTGTTTTCCATTGTATACTTTTGCAAATAAACAATAATTCATCATCTCGATATAGCTTTAAACTGTCAGGTCCAACTGTGCCAATAATCAATTCCTCCAAATCTGCTTTCAATTTAGCTACATCAAGTAATTTAAATGCTGGTGGCTGTGATGTCTGTGTTAAGTCTTATTTATTTATACTCTTTTCTGGAGTTCCAGAATCAGATCCTGCAACAGATGGAGTCTGATCATTTGAAAAGCTTTGATTAAAAGTTAAGTCTGGCATCTTTTTCTCTCGGTAAATTTCTGTTAAATCTGAATAAAAATGTTCAGCTACTTTCTGGATTTCTGCCTTTAATGAAATAGTCAGAGCTGAAACTCTAATTTCTTTTTGATCAAAAACTGGAACAACAGGTCCAATAGTTACTGGTACTGTGACTGCTTCCATGCCATTAGTTAACTGCTGTATTAATTATTCTTTTGATCAAAGATATTCTGAAATATCTGGTATATCCTCAAGTCTTTCTGTTCTTTTTATATTTCTTGGGATTTAATTTCTCTGCAATGGAGTTTGAGCTGGAGTTTCAGCATAATTTCTACTTTCTCCAGATGTACTAGAATTAGTTCTTGTGTCTACTCTTTCAGGAAATTTTGCATTATTCTGATTTACTCTAAATGAAGTTTCATCAGTTTCCCTAGGAGCACTATGAGAAGTTCCTTGAGGAATTCTCGGGGTAGACCATGAACAAACTGCTTGATAGGGTGGCGGTTGTTTTAACTTTGTAATGTAAATCTCTTCTAAAACTGAATCCTCTAATTCACTATCTTCACCAACATTATCTTTTTTAGCAGAACTCTTTTGACCTGTTTCTTCGCCAAATCTCGCTGGATACAAACCATTACATTTATCCATACGTCTCCAACGACGCATTCTGTCCTCATGAGTTTCCCTATTTATGTCCAATCTAGTACCTCTTATTACACCTCTGTTTTCTTGTTCTAATTCTATCATCTCATCTTCCCATTCAACTAAAGCCTAAAATTGAGTAGGTCTAGGTTTTGGTACAAGAGCCATCATTTTTTCTCTTAAGTTTTTCAACACCTAGATGTTAAATGTCCCATCTTCCGGCCATGCCAATACACCATCATTTGCGGTATATTCCATCCAATTCTCCAACCAAAGACAAGTATGATAACCAAATTCACCCAACATATAAGCTACAGGTGTTTTGTACTTATGAATTAATCTTCCAACTCGCGTTTCAATTTTCTTGTCATTTTTTAAAATATTTTTCAATTTCTTAAACCATGAAGGCTTCTTTTCCTCTTTCCTGTGATTTTAAAACAATTCCGCTTTCTACAAAAAAAGATCGTAAATATTTTCTTTTTGTTCCGCTACTCTAGCCAATCCGTGCGCGAAACTCACCAACAAACCAATCAGGTTATGCCACGTCACTATTCTGCTCAACCAACAGGATTGCTGTATTTCTGGATAAGCCAATCAACTTACAGCTGATTTTGTCACGTGAACCAATCGGTGCGCGGGTACTGTGATGTATGCTAGCCAATCACAGCGCGAACCCTGTGACGTATACTGCCGCTACAGCTTCTGTGTGTCTCACTCTGTAAGCTGACCTTTCCTTTACAAAATATTTTCACAGCGCCATTTTTACAAAACTTTTCAATGAAATTTAGTTAGTAACTTCACAAAAACAAACCATTTGTCTGTTTTTCTAAAATAAAGCGACAGTTTTCTCAGTCATTCAAGTATCCTTTTGCGTGAAATAGACTACGCTATTTTCACAGAATATTTAGTTTCGCCGATAAAATAAGCCTATTTTACCCTTCTAACATGCAGAATCATACGGAAAGAATCCCTAACCATTCATACATAAATCTTTAGTAGGACTTTAACCTGCTAACAGAAATACTCATTTGCCAGTAAGTTAGACAACATTTCCTTACCCTTCACTCAAGCTTGGATAAATTCTACTACTCTTTTCACAGTAAGTTTTAAAACAGGACAGTTGTCCCTATACTCGAAAGCTACAATTTCATAGACAATCCTCACTATACATTCTACCTAACACACCTAAGGTCCCTAAACTTGTGCTGTACATCCACAACATAGTGATATATGATAATATCACTATTCTTGAAACAGAACAAATGAACTGTGTAACTTCACCTGTCGCACCTAACTTTGCCGGCAACCCAGGAATTTTCACACTGCTGGAAAAGACCTTTTAGCTACATATCACAACTGAAAAAACTTAAAAAGTTTATGACATGTATCCTATGTAATTATCATGTAACATGTCAGTTACCATAGTAACCATAACTCTGCTACCAAGGTATTTGATCCAGTCTCCTAATGAAAAACTGTCTCACAAACGCTACCTATCTCCATAATACTCACCATTAATCATGAATCACTACCAAGGCCCATAAACTAACGAGACAATTTTTGAGCGTCTGAATCATGTGACCTAATTAAACGGAACTATACAAAACTATTTACACTATTATATACAACTGCAGTTTTCCAAATCTCACCATGGTTATATAACATATGTCATTTAATTAAGTCACTTAAGGCGAATGGATCTAATAATGATAACTAGACCATGAATAAACAAGACCAGCTTGTCATTTCAAAATCTATTCTATTAACTTCATTAATCAAAGATAGAGCATTTTAATTAATAGTAGTAGAAACAAGCTTTATTTCGATATATTGCACATATCTTAAAAAGCATTACAATACAATAAAAACAATATAATAGAAAGACTCAATACAATAATAAAACATTTCATTTCATTATTTACAGGAAGATGATTTGGGCATTAGTACAGATAGGGGGAGAATTTTAGGGCAAGATTAATAACCTCAAAGATCGGGTCCGCCATGCCCAGCCCAAAAATTTGGCAAGGCAACAAGCGAACAGGGGGCAGGGGTCAGATCTTAAGATACGTAGGGCCTCAAGATGGGATCTAGTGCCAAGGCTCCTACACAGAGGCTTCAGCCAGATGTGGCGCGGGACTATGTAGGCTGGGCACTCAAAAAGTAGGTGGGGGACTGACTCAGACCTATTCGCACAGAAGGGACAAAATGGTGTTGATGGCGATAGTGCCTTCCAGCTAGCAATCAATTTCCCCACTGGCAGTAACCCCAACCTAAATTTAAAATATAGCGCCCTATCCCAAGATTTAGTAATCAAGTCCAAATATGGTTAACAATAGGGGACCTCCTTAATCATCAGAAATTCAACAGTGGTTTTACAAAGTTTGGAGTTGCAATTTCTGCTGTCCATCACCCATAACCAATAAAGCTTCTTTAGGGTCTGCTTTGGCGGGGCAGTTCTATTGACCCATGCATCCTCGAGGCCCAGTTCAGTAAGAAGACACTTGACTTCCTTTAGCCAGCGGATTTTGTACCAGCCAGATGTTAAAAGCAGTTCCCTTAAACATTCAGCATAGCTGGACAATTCTGGTACCCTCCAAATTCGTTTCCAGAGGAGGAGGGGGCGCAACCTCGCCTGATCGCTTATCGGGCGAGTACCTGTATCCAGCAAAATTGGGAGAGCAGGAGTACTATACGGCAGACCCATGAGGTCTTTATGGAATTTGTTTTCCGATCTGGTCAGAAGGTCTACTTTCTGAACACCCCATAATTCAGACCCATAAAGGGCTGCACTCATCCCCCTTGCCCTGTAGATGTCCAATACAGGGCCAATGGGTTTAAGTGAAGAGGCCCGTTGTTCTTTCAAGAGTGCCCCTACCACCTTCTTGTGAACCAGCAATGCCTTTTGTAGGTGGGGTTTCCAGCTCATTGAATCGCATAGACGAATGCCCAAATAGTCAAACTCATTTACCCTCTCAAGTTGAACAGAGTCCAGGGATGGGGGGATGACAGTTTTCCTCGGAGGGTTCATTACCAGGAACTTAGTTTTACCCACATTAATTGCAAGACCCCTAGAATCACAATAATTCTTGAAGCTAGTAAGTAGGGTTTGCAGGCCTGCTGGCGTTTTTGAGATCAGGTGGGTGTCATCTGCGAATAGGAGAGAGGGGATTTTTCTGCCAGCCAGGGAGGGTGCGTCAGCTGGATGTTTAAGAAGATGCTCCACCACTCCGTTAACGTATAAAGAGAACAGAGTGGGGGCTAGCACATAGCCCTGACAGACTCCCCTATTCATAGGAATACGAGATGTTTTTTGACCCTGGTCAACCCACCTGATCTGCGCAAAGTTGTCCTCGTGTAGTTTTATAAGCATATTAAGTAGGTACGGGGGATACCCATTGCGTCCAAAACGCGCCACAGTTGTTCCCGTGGGACTAGGTCGAAGGCGGTTCCTAAGTCTATGAAGGCAAGGTACAAACTCCCCTTACCCAGAACAACCACTTTCCAGTAGATCATTAATAACCGGAATGTCTGTTCGATGGTTCCAGTGCCCGATCTGAACCCAGCCTGAAAGTCCGAGAGTATCTGTTCTTCCTCAATCCACTGTAGGATCCTCCCTAGGACTACCTTACCCGCTACCTTCTGTGTGGAGTCTAGTAGGCTGATTGGGCGATAATTTGCAGGGTCGTCCCGTCTCCCTTTTTTGAAAATTGGGACGACCTCCGCTCTCTTCCATGAGTCCGGCGGGCGCCCACCCATCAAAGCAGCATTCAAAAGTGCGGCTATAAGACTACTCCACTCCTCTATGTTAACCCTAAGTAGGTCACCTGGGATGCCGTCGGGTCCCGCAGCCTTGTTCGGGACCAAGCACTTAATCGCCCCCTCTACTTCTTTGGCATAGAAGAGATCGGCCTCATTGTAGTCTGAACTTTCGATGTGCAAATGTTCACTGGACGGATGAGCCATTGGGCTGGCTTTGGGACCCCCACTTAGGGAGTAGAGCTGGGAAAAGTGAGCAAACCACACCTCCCCAGTTATGTTACATTTCATTAGGGAGTCTTCGGGTTTGTGCTTCACTCTCAACAGTTCCCAAAAACCCTTCGAATCTTTCCTGGAGCTAGCCGCCTTTAGATCAGTCCAGAATTGGGTTTCATACTCAAGCCTAGCCGTGGCTAGTGCCTTCCGGTAGCTTTTCCTAGCAAGTTTGATAAGGTTGGTGTCCTTGGATTTCACTGTTCTGATGAGTTCACGTTTTGCAGAGCGACAGGCAGGGGAAAACCAACTTGCTCCGCCTTTAGGAGCACTTCTTTTCTTAAACCTCCCACCTGCTGGATTGGTAGTAAACAATTCTCCCAAGGCTGTAGTTGTCTCTGCGAAAAGACACGGGACATCCAGTTTACTTGGGCTTAGGGAGTCAAGCTGCGCTTTCGCATTGGTCATTATGGATGTTGCTAAAGTCATCTTCCCTTCATCCATAGCAATTTTTCTCCATTTGAGCCGCCTTCCACAGTTCGAAGGGCATACTTCATGCATTGATTTCCATAAGTGGGGGGGTGGATTTGGCCTCATGCCCCTCCAAGGGGAGGACACAGTCAAAGCTAATTGGTTATGATCACTGTCAGTGGTTGGTAAGACCTCCATGTCAAGCAAGAGTGACCAGAGCCTGTGATTCAAGAGTATATAATCAATTCGGGAGGTATGACTAACCCTATTATATGTGTGTGCCTCCTTGGGATCAGACTTGGATCTACCGTTGGTTGCCCTTAAGCCAAATTCCATGCAGAGGGCATTAAGATCTATAGCCCCCTGTGTCCATTTTTTAATGGGTTTGAGTGTGAGCAGAGGAATGCCTCTCCTAATATCTTCCTCCCAAGTGTCTAAAATGTCCTCGCTGGCAAGTGGTTCGAAGGAACAATTAAAGTCCCCAGCTAATTGTACAAGAGAGTCGGCGTCGCAGGTTCCAAGTTCTTCCTCTATACCTGTGAGTGGCAACATAGAGGCACCGCCCCTTGCCCCCCTTAGATAGATGTTAAATAATTCCAACTTTCCCCCCCCCCCGGGCCTTTAACTGATAATCTCTGTAGGTCAGGGGATTTTGTGGGCATGTGCCTAACGGATAGGCCCAGAGAAATGCTGACCCAAATTAAAAGGCCACCTGATGGGCGCCCTTTGCTACCAGATGGTTGTGATGCAGGGACAAAGTAGGTAGTATAACCCACCTTGTGGCAGGGTTCTAGACACCAAGTTTCCTGCAAAATACAAATCCCGAAGGATTCAACAAAAGTGTTCCAATCGGGGATATTAAAGTTGCGAGCAAGACCTGCTACATTCCAACTCAGAATCCTTAGTGCAGTGCTCCCAGTGACCCTCACTCCCGGTGTAGGGACATGTACAAGGGGTAAATCTACAGTGTCTATTCCTGCTTTAGGGTGAAAGCCCTCCCCCTTATAGTTTTGCCTTCTGTGAGTGCGGGATCAGGAACTGACTTAATTCTATGAGTAGATGCAGAGACAGGTGCCAATGATGATAAAGTGGACTGGGGCAAAATGGCCAGAGCCTGGGCTTCCTTATGCATAAAATTACTCGACATCCCCAGATCAACTCCAACATCTGATATTAATTGGTCAGAGAGATGAGTTATAAGAAGGGGAAAATCTGAAGCACTAACAGTGTTCTATCGACCTTCTTTGCTGGTCCCCTGGTAGGGCTACTCCCATTTAGGCAGCTCTCAAGGATAAGAGGAACTATTGGCGATGGAGGCAATTTGTCCTTAGCATCAGATGGTAAACCTAGAGGCAGGGAAATTCAGTCTACCTCTTCTAAGCAACCAAACCTATTAACAGTTGGTACTCCATGCCATCGTCTGTTTGAACCTTGCCAGCCCTCTCTCACCCCTCCTCGGGCCGGGTAGCGAGGCAATGTCCAATCCCCCAATGGTTAAAATAGGGCGAGGGGGATAGACGAATGTTAGTGGTCTGACTACAATTGGTGAATTCTCCCCCCCAGTATGCCATGAACATATGTGTTGGGCTGTCTGTGGATCCTCGAATGAAACTACAATGCAGTCACCTGGAATAGATTTGCGTGAGGGTCCTATCCAAGGAACTCTACGCACCATTAATACTTTACTTCTCAGGTGACTAGGGATCTGCCTGTTTGTGTTCAGCCAGTGGATAACCTTATTTTTCAGGGACCAATAGTTTTCTTGATTATGACTCCCCAATTTAGGAACACCAGCTAATACCGCCACTTAAGGCCTTGCGTCCGGGGGAAGGTCTATGTATTCCCCATGAAAGTTTTCAGCATTTTGTGGGCCCTGTATGGTGGTTCGATGGAACTTAGTATCGTTCACCCTTGGGGCGGCATCTTCTTTGTGTGGTTTGGTTGGTTGTTGCGAGGGGTGCATGGATGGCTTAGAAGGGGGTTGAGGGGCTTTGTGATGATCATAGCCCTTCATGCGTGGTTTGGGTATTGGTCTGCTAAGGGGCAGTGCTGGTGAAGTGGTGGTAGAAATTAGTGTTATTGCTTCCGCTTCTGGGGGTACAGCCTTTTTGTTATCTTGGAGGCTAAGGCTTGCTAGGGTTAAAATACTTTTTTCCACCTCTAGCAGGTGATTTTCTATGCGCAAGAGTCTTAGATCGAGGGGAGTTTTTTTAGGGTTATCCAAACTATTTTTAGAAATTCCTCGTCTCTTCCCTCTATCTCGCTTGATTGCGCCCCATTATCCTCCTGTATAATAACTATATTATTGGGGTCCAGGTTTGGGCAGGTCTCCTCAACACTCGGAAGCTCCTGGTCTGGGGCTACAGATCTTTCTACTTCTTTTTGCTTGGGTAATGTAGTATTATTAGGACAGTGTGCCCTAGCAATTTTGGCCTTCTTACGTGAATAGGCAGATTTTACAGTTCGTTTTCTTTTGTGCACTGTACCCTTGGTATAAGAGCCCTGAGAGTTGTCATACTCCTCAATAATGTGTGGCGAAATCGAAGTAGGGACAATATCAGTATGGGTGCCCAAATCCGAGTCACTAACAAGCAAGGGGGAGTTTTGGCTATATTGCGGTTGGGTGAGGCCTAGAGGCACAAATGTCCCAAGAGGTAAGGTTGGGGTATGGTGGACCTCGGCCTGTGTTGTAATGAGGCGTGGGATCAATGAGTGCTCGGGGCTTTTTACAGTTGCTATATGGCCTAGAGAGGATTTTTTAGACATGGCGATGTTTTGGGACAATCTTCTGGCTGCTTCTAAATCCAAGGAAACTCGTTTTTGCATTTTGGTGATTTTATTATCTATAGCGGTGTTTGTTCTAGTAATGAAGTCATCTAAAGTCCCATTTACCATCTTCCCACCCTTAGCAGCTTTACTACGGCTAGCCCGTGTACACATGGTTCTTGTATAACTTGCCAAACAAATATAATGGGAATAGCAAGATGTGCTAACAATGGGCCAGGAAAACGAAAGGGGTGAGGTACAGTCCAGTCTCTCCGGTCCTCGAACGGCCTCAAACGGCCCGCCTTTTGCCCGGGCTTCGCTCCGCGCTTCGTCTCGCGCGCGCGGGTATGGGTCAGGTTATGAACGTGTACGTTGGGGGCGTGGCTACCGGGGAGAGCGGGCCAGGTGTGTTCAATTGGCCTTGCAGGGACTCCTGGTCAATGGAGTCCCTGCCCTTCGTGCTCGCAGCCCCGTTGAGCCAGTAGCCCGCGTTCGCTTCCTCCTTGAAGCGGGACCCGCGGAGCGGGTCCGGCGAACAGTGGGCAGACGTAGAAAGTTGCAAGGAGCAGAGATGTCGGGTCGTTGCGGGTCAAATACCTCTGTGGCAGCACGCAGTGCAGAGAGCAAGCAGATCCCACCAGTAATGCTCAGGAACGGTGCTAATGAAGGTCCGGTTCGTTGGGGGCGTGGCTACCGGGGAGAGCGGGCCAGGTGTGTTCAAATGGCCTTGCAGGGACTCCTGGTCAATGGAGTCCCTGCCCTTCGTGCTCGCAGCCCTGTTGAGCCAGCAGCCCGCGTTCGCTTCCTCCTTGAAGCGGGACCCGCGGAGCGGGTCCGGCGAACAGTGGGCAGAGGTAGAAAGTTGTAAGGAGCAGAGATGCCGGGTCGTTGCGGGTCAAATACCTCTGTGGCAGCACGCAGTGCAGAGAGCAAGCAGATCTTAAGAATCTTTATTTTATTAGCAAGTGAAAGCATCATTTTATTAAGGCAATGTTTTTAAGGCAATGACTTATTAGACTGACATTACTTAAGCAAGTCAGGAACAATGAATTATTAGCAAATATCAGTTTTTCATTCCCTAAAACTATTTCCCTGTCTACCTCTCACAACCTGTAAAGGAAAATATAATTAAGTCCTCTTATGCTTACTGTTGTATATAAGGATGTTCTTGAGTCATGGTATATATTTCATGTAGCCTTATTCATGGATAGTTACAGGTCCAGTTCTTATGATGATAAATAAGAGACCCCACCAGGAGTGACCTCCTTGTCACTCAGCCTGCCTCCAACTGTCAGTAGGCTTAGGCAATCACTACAACATTCTATGATGTCACTTGGTAAACAAACAGTGACATCAAGAGAGTATCAAGGAAATGCACACCTGGGGAAAAGAGACAAAGTCCATGTACAACACTTACGTGCGTCAATAGTCCAACAGCACGTCATTCAGGAATCGGGAAGCAAGAGCAAGGCCCGTTCAAGGGGACAAGTTTTTATACCTTTCTGTCTAACTAAGTAACTAAATTCTGTATTTCTCCAAAAATTCAGCCTCATTATTGGCTGAGCTGTGTCAGTTCACCAACGTGTCACTCATTCCTGACCAAGTGCGGGGCACATCATAAGCCCTTATTGTTCTTAGATTCCATCCTTCTAGCTTCCTTAGAAAAGAAACATTTAGCTGAACGCAATAACTTTCACTTCCTAATCTTGGCAGGCGATTCAGGCTTTTTGTCCTTGGTGCTCTCTCCAAGAACACATACGACTCGACCATCAATAGTTCTGCATTAATTCTCCATTGTTTTAGGAAAACTCTTTTTTCTGCACGTGAGTGAAGGCTTCACTCTGGTCAAGTCTTCGTATTTTCCAGCACTGCCAGTAAGCCATCTTTACATAGGCCCATTCGAAAACTAGTATTTAAACAAACACAAGACCGTAATTAATTAGAGAATTGAGACCCATTCTGTTACCCACCCCTTGCTAATTATTAACTCATTAATTTATGTTACCTAGCTGAAGCAACACATAGCAGCATATATTAACCTTCTTCTTTTAGGCCATAAGGTTTCACCACAAGCTTTTGCCACAGAAATGACACGACAAAACATATTGCACACGAATATAACACATGCCATTAATTAAACAGCTTCATTTAATACTGCCTAAAACAATTGACAAGGTTAGTTTATTATTTTTCACACACTTGCAAGTGCAACATAGAAGCATATTAATCCCGCGTGTAGTGACTGCAATTTTAACCAGAGCTTTGGACTTCGAGGCCTGTGTGAATCCGTCTGATGCATGTGTTTACAGAGCCTAGAAAACATTGGGGTATATTCCCATCCAAAGACGTGCTAAATTTACCTCTCCATTCATAAGATGGTGCTAACAGCCCAAAGCACCACTTTTCCAGTGATAGCAGCCGCAAAAAAACATCACCACAGAGGACCCCCGCGACTATCGCAAATGAGATGCAGAGTAGGTGTTCCAGTGTAAAAAGTAGCAACAACACCACACCTCAACATTCACCACGACCAGACAGATTGGCCACGTTAGCAGCAGGAATTTTACACCTGCTGTGACCTATTGTAAAGTCGGACGGCAGTCTGCACCACAATAGGGAGCCCTGCCCAGGGCATCATCAGAAGGGCAACAGATGCCATGAAGCAACTGAATATGCAGTACAGACACCCAAGAGGGCTACAACACCCCCACCGGACCACCACAGGGGCAGCGCAGACAATTACAGCGCCCTCCCCCCCCAGAAACGCACCTGCCTCAAAGGCCCAACATCTGACAATGTCAATGTCCACTGTAGGCTGAAAGGGACAACCATCCTACGCATCCTGGCTAACAGGTCCCAACAGGCCAACGGCACCAACACAGCAGACAACCAACATCCCACCCCACACCAAACTGTTCTCAGAGGATGTCGACGATGGTGGGGGTCAGATGATGTTCCCTCTTGAGGGCCACATTTGGGTGGCACATGTCCACACAGATGCGGACCTGCCCTAGCTGCTTTGGTTTTCTCACCACCACAATAGGGGATACCCAGGGAGTGGGCCCACTGACCTTCTCTATGATGCCCTGTCGCTCCGATGACTTCAGCTCGTCTTCGACCTTTTGGCGGAGGTGGAATGCGATGCATCTGTGTCTTAATGCCACCGGTTCGACTGACTAGTCGATGTGGAGGGAGACTTCTTTCCCTTTCAAACATCCTATACCTTAGAAGATATCATCGAATTCTTCCAAGATCACAACCAACTCTTCCTCCTGGACGGCGTGTGCAAAAAATATCAACCACAGATCCTCTGCTGCATGGCCACTGACTAGCATCCCGGTTACTACCTCCGTCACATAGACTGTGGTGGGGACACTCATGTCCTGGTGCTTGAGTTCTGTCTTGAAGCATCCCAGGAGTGGAATTGATGTCTTCTGCCTATACGCAAAGATGTGAATCTTGGCTTCGAGCAACGGAGGCCGTGGACTCAGGCTTCTGTAGACGTTGGCGGCCATCAGTTCATGAAGAGCAAAACTGTCAAGTAGGCTGAGGAAGTATGTAACTCACATGACACCACACATCCCATGCCACTAATATTAAACTTACTTGACAAACACAATGCATCCTGTTACATACAGCTAAACAACTTCCACGTAAGCAGTCAGTCAGTCAACTCATAAAAGCACAGAGAAACACCCATTGACTTATACCCCAAAACTGGTTCTCTCCTGCACTGGGCAGGGGTCTCCAGTGCTTCCTGCCCATGCTGGCCATGTCCAGAGTGGCAGTGCTGTCATCTCAACTATATGCCTTACAAAATGTTTATAAAACATGTAACTCTCGTAACTACTTTTACAAATGTTAGACATTTCATATATATTTCATAAAGCTGAAAATGAAGGTGAAGTAATCAGGCTTTCACACTAGGCTCACTTTTGAGCAGCCCTTTCATACCTCTACATAAATGGCTCAGTTCCCAACACTGCTAAATGTGAGTGACATGTGCACTCAATGTCAACAAGGGCAGTAATGTTTCAGCAAACACAACAGACAGACCCAAAAAAACAGCTCACCAAATCACCAGAGGCATCTCCAAGCCTTTGCCTCACCCACACTCAAAAAGAGCTTCTGGCTTGCCTTACATTTTACCTCCCATTGGCTGATTTGATCCAGAGAGGCCAATGCCAGCACGCCCCTGCAACCATCTGCACAATCATTCAGTGGCAGGTAGGTGACCCGCTGGTTGGTTTAGAATTGAGGTGGCCACATTTAGAAACCTTTCCAAAATTAATAAGAACTGTCAGGTTGTATTTACACGCAATGCTTGTAGATTGTTATTTTGTTATAAATGTTAGGCTTCAAATACCGGAATCCAATGGAAAATCTTCATAGGACAAGCTTTTTAAAGCAAACATGGTACAGCTCAGGGTAAATTCATCACTAAAATATATGGCATATTATAACATACACACTGATAGTTACACATTGCTTCATCAATAACTCATATGTGGCACACCATACGTTGCAATGGCATTGAGATAGAAGCTAAGTCTGAGAAAGGGTCATAAAATAGGTTAGTATTATTGTTGGCAGAGGGCAGTGCTGGCCTGCAGCATCATACTATTTAAGCCCTGATGCTAATTTTTTTAAAATACAAAATAAATAGTGGTCTGTGGTTTAAAATAGGAGTTCCTAATTGTCCATCTCAAGCAGACACCTTTGAAGCTCAGTTGCATTGCAATGTCCTAATGAAAGGGTAAGTAAGTCCTGCAGTGGTTCGCACACACCCTAACCTCAACATCCAGATGTGTGCACATATTGTTTTCCACTTTTCTTGCTTGGCTCAGTGCTCTACACATAATTTTGATTGATGTTAGCTGTGGTGCCACTTCAGGTGTAAGTAGTCTAACCCAAAATAAGAAATGCGTTTTACCCTACGTTTTGTTTTCATACCATTGGTGGATATGAACTGGAATTCTCCCAAGGTAACTCATCTCGGTTTAGTTCAGACTGCCCTCACCCTCCCACCACCACGTCCTCCTCTTTCTATTCCCCAACGGTCAGCAGCCCGGCCTCCCTGGAGCCTGCCTCATGCTGGAGTTCTGGACTTTTTGGTTCCGTCCAGAGGTGTCAGGGAACAACACCCAAAGACCCCGGAGTTCCACCTGCCTTGGTGCACAAATGAACAGAAACACGGGCTTCTCGAAGGTGGCGTCAAAGACCAAAGGTTTATTACTGCAGGGACACAGAAATCACAGAATCTACACACGGGCAGAATCTAGGAGACTGTTCGATTTGTACATTGAGGGTTGCTCCTTATATACCAAAAATTGTGCTTCAGGCAAATATTTCACATGTCAGTACATTCCCAAACCTTTGTGTCCTAAACAATAAATATTTGGCGTTACACAGGAACTGTCGATAATATCTGATGCCAAACATCACGAAGAGGGGTTCCCACTAGTCCATCACAATCCCTTGTCAATATTGCATTCAAGAGCCGGACCGCCTCATCGTAAAGTTCGTTACCTCCCCCTAATAAAGGCCCAGAAGGAAAGGAGCAGAGCCAGGTGCAGAAGATAGGAAAGCGGGATAAGAGATGTTTGTGGGTTGTAAATGGGCAAGGCTACCGGCTTCGGCCGCCTAATCATGATCGGGACAATGGACACGAGAACCAGTTCAGGTGGGCTGGCCTCGGGCAGAGGAGGCAGCCTTTGTCGAGTCATGCAGCTTCAGCGTGATCTGGTTTAAGGTGTACGTGTCATGTAAGAGGTGAATCGCCGGCTAAGGTTACGTGTCCTTAATCAAAATGGAGTGATCAGAGGCTATTGCATATGTGAGGGCAAGGAAACACAAAATGGCGGCCATGATCTAAGATGGATGCCATGGGTAGATCAGAAATGTGTTCATAACAGGAGTGCTCTTGCTCGTATCGTAGCGAAAACACCAGGATATGCTAAAATGGATCATTTGCGGTTCGCTGATACTAATATTATGTATTTCCGACAAACTTGAAAACACGGGTTCAAATTGTCACGGAACCTCAGACCCTCCTTTTGCCCTTACATAGGCAATTACTCAGTCTATATCAGAGTCTAGTTCTATACTCATCAGGTCAGTGACATGTTGTTGTACCATCATCCTTTCTCGTGCCTTTTCTCCAAACGCAGGTGGTTTCCTAAAACAGGTTGCAGCACAAAGGCTACACAGGGCTGGACCACACTGGATAATCAGGCAGCATGAGAAGAGGAATACTAAGATGACACCAATGACCATTAGAACCTTCCATCCCCACGCTGAGATCAGAGTCCAAACCCACTCCATAAAGGACCAGTTTCCCTCGTCTACATGTATAGAGTCGGAAATCTTGTGTAGCTTAGAGATCGCCTCATAGACTGTTGGAGCATTATTAGGAATAAAGACACAGCAGCTCGATTGGATCATTCTGCATACCCCACCTCGGTCTGCAAGGATAACGTCTAAAACCATTCGGTTTTGCAACGTCATGAGTCTATCCGCCTGAAGCTCAGCCGTCAGGTTGCTAAGGGCACCAGTAGTTTCGGTAATAGTAGATTCAACTACCCGTGTTAGCTGACGTATGTTTCTACTATTGGCCATAGGCCCCCAAAACGGAAGGAAGCCTTTGAAAAAGTCTCCAGCTTCCTGACCAGCAGTATCTTCTTTGCTGAAGACACCTCTCGCTACTCTTGTTCTGTGGTAATCAGATGAAGCAGTGTATGTTGGAGGCAACAATCGAGCAATATAGCATGAACCTGAAAAGTCTGCAGGCAACCATGTATAAGCTCGGTCTTGACAAATGAAATAGGTACCCCTAGCAGTGAGGAAGGCAGGGGAAGAGTTAGCCGGAAACACATAAGTCTCAACGCACTCACTCCTCCCTAGCTGAGCTCTCGAATTTCTCCCATTACCTTGCAAACAGACCTGACCTCGGTGAGGTACGACCCAGATTGGAGTTGAGCTTTTACGCTTGCTTTCTCCTAAACTAAGGCGATACTCTGAAGTATTCCAACTCAAATACACTCGTAGTTCGTCTCTAGGGTATGATGGAGTATTATTGACATCCTTGATCATGTCAATAATTCCCTGGACTAAAGCTTTGTTGGCAGAGTTATATTTAGTGGAACGTGGTGGACGTGGAGGATAGGTCTCAAGGGCATAAGCAAAGATGGTTTGAAGGGCCTGAAATGATCCATTGTAGCTGAAAGGCAAAACCAGATAGGGAATACCTTTATCCATAGTGTGGGGTATCAAGCCACACACCCAGCAGTCTGTAGTGTTAACTACCAGTTGGTGTTGGTGCAAGAGCTGTACAAAAGTGTTGTTAATGAACTCTGTACGTCGGGCCTGCTCATGTTCAGGAAACGAGTGAAAAGAGTGTATAGAAGAAACAGTAGAAGTAACAGGATCAAGGGGAGGTACTGTAGTAACTGGCACAAAAATCAGATTTATACTAAAGGCTATTCCACCCATCAATGTTGCTAAAATAATCAAAAATGTAACGGCACATTGCATCAAAAAGCATTTGCTACGAAGAATTTTGTACAGTCTGTTTCTGCGAACATAAATCACATTTTCTTGTTGCAGCGCAGGAAGCTCCATCTTCTACAATCCGCTCGCGACCACTGATGATGTGCACATAGATGAAAATGCCTCTGTCAGCCCTGGGAGTTCCCAAAACCAACAGAAAGATCGACCTTGTGTCAGACCCCTGCAAATTCAAACTAGGCACACAGCCACGACCCTACGGCTACCCAGACGGCAAGGCAATTTAAAAACAATAAACAATAGCAAACTTCCTGGCTGAAAAGCAAAAGTTCAGTATATATATATATATCAAAATTACAATATGCAGTTGCCTGCTTTATTAGTCCTTTTTATGGCTTCTAAGGTTGTATCTCTTCTTCGCTGGTACTGTTTGATCGGAAAATAGTGTATCACTAGCAGCTGTTGCAGAGTTTAAGTTCGCAGATAACAAAGTTTCTTCTGATGCTGAAGACAAATGTTCAATGTTCGAAGGAGTTTTCTCAGGAGGAGAGTCAGGTTTCAAAGTGTCAGTAATCAAATCGGCATCACTGAAAGGGATAAATTTCGGGGTGATTTCAGATTCGGAGGCACCAATTCCCTTCTTCACCCAGTCGTCGTAAGGCAGCGGCAATGGAACACGCTTTACGTGAGAAGCGTGAATCCAGTTCTTGCAGCCAGCAACACGTACGGCTGTCCTCGTTGCCAGCAGGACCTGGAAGGGACCGATGTAGCGAGGCTGAAGATTCTTTGTCCTCGCGAAGTTTTTGACCATCACTTGGTCGCCGGGTTTCAGTTGATGCCCTGGACTCTCCGGAGGTTTTGGTAGTGCATCGAAAACCTGTTGATGAATAAGACTCAATTTAGCAGTCAAGTCGTAAAGGTAGTCTATCAACATAGGATATTCAATAGAGCAAAATTGTTTAGGCCTTGGCACACCCCAGATATTTGCCGGGCGGCCAAACACAATCTCGTATGGAGAAAGCCCTATTCTAGAATGCACTGTTGCTCTCGTTGATAACAAGGCCAAAGGAAGTGCGTCTGGCCAAGCCAAACCTGTGGATGCTTGTATTTTGGCTATCTTCAGCTTGAGGGTGCCATTATAACCCTCCACTAGACCGGCTGACTGGGGATGGTTCGCACTATGAAATTTTTGTTTCAAACCTAGGCCTGCACATACACTCTGCATAACTTTCCCTATAAACTCACTTCCGTTATCTGACCATACAATCCGTGGCATACCGAATCTAGGGAAATATTCTTTGAGAAGAATTTTGGCAGTTGATAAGGCGGTATTGTCCTTCAGTGGGTATGCTTCTATCCACCTGGAAAAAGCACAAACCACCACCAGGACGTATTTCAAGTTATTACAGCGTTCCATGTGAATGAAATCTAACTGAATCACTTCAAAGGGACAGGAAGGAGGAGCGAAATGACCAGCTGGAGTTGGAGTTCCCTTGCCAGGGTTATGCATCAAGCACACCATACAATTTTTCACCACTCTCTCTGCACACTTACTGATCCCATCATTCTTCCAGACCGGAGCCAACATCTTACAGATACCTTTAGAACTTATATGCGCTACTCCGTGCGCCATTGTCACTACTGCAAGCACATACGCATCCGGCAACATCCAACGTTGTTGCTCTGTCAAATCAATCCAACATCCATTCGAGTCCAACTTGCCCGTACTTTCTCTCCATACACGTTTCTCTTCCTCAGTCGCTTCTCTCTGAATCTCCTTCACACTCTCCATTGTGTCTTCACACATCCCAGACTCAGCGATCCATCTTGCAGACGTTGCAACATACATTCTACTCATCACATCTCTAGCTGTCTGTTTAGCAATTTCATCAGCAAAAGCATTCCCACGTCCAATATCATCCGTGATTGCTTTATGAGCACTGCACTTTACAATTGCAACTTCAGTTGGCAAGGTTAAAGATTCCAACAAGTCGTTAACTAGCTGACCATGCTGGATCTTAGTCCCATGGGACGTAATGAAACCTCTTTCTCTCCACAACCGGCCAAAACTATGGGCCACGCCAAATGCGTACTGACTATCTGTGAACACATTCACTCTCTTTCCCTCAGCTAAAACACATGCTCTCATTAGAGCTATTAATTCTGCAGCTTGGGCAGAATTCTGACTCACTCTTGCAGTCTCCACAATCGTCTTCAAAGTTGTCACCGCATAAGCAGCAGTCACATCACCATTCTCCAATTTAAAACATGACCCGTCCACATATAGCGTACCATCCGGATCGGGTAACGGAGTATCTTTAAGGTCAATGCGTCCTTTTGTCTCTTCCTCCGTTTTAAAATAGCAGTCATGTGGCTCAGAATCACTCGACTCTTGATCAGTCGGCAACAGCGTTGCTGGATTCAATACATTACATCTTTTGATCTGAATATGACTCGCTAGTAGTGTCAATTCGTAACCAGATAATCTCGCACTGGTAAGGTGTTGTGTCTTCGTTCGGTTCATGAGTGTATCCACTGCATGAGGAACCATGACCACTAGCATATTGTTCATCACCAAACCAGCAGATTGCCGAATGGAAGCCGCAGCTGCCGCTGTAGCCCTCAAACAACTAGGCAACGCTTTGGCTACCGGATCTAATGTTGATGAGAAATACGCACAAGGGCGTTGTTTATCACCAAACTTCTGTGTCAGGACACTCAACGCGCAACCTTCTCTCTCGTGAACGTAGAGCGTGAATGGTTTACTGTAATCAGGTGTACCCAATACAGGAGCTGAACACAAGGCTTTTCGTAATTCAGTAAAACTCTCTTGACATTCATCAGACCATGGCACCGGACTCGGAACATTTTTCCCAGTCAAAGCTACCAATGATTTCGCTAAAAGAGAAAAATTTGGAATCCACTGCCTACAGTAGGAGGTAATACCTAAAAAGGCACGTACTTCTCTCTGTGTGAGTGGAACACTCATTTGCGTAATTGCTTTTATTCTTTCTGGGGTCAATTTCCTTCCCTCCTTTGACAAGAGATGACCTAGGTAGGTCACTTCTTGGCAACAGTATTGCATCTTGGAAGGTGATACTTTGTGATTTAAATCAGACAAATGATGTAACAACGATACTGTAGCTGCTTTGCAAGTTTCCTTGTCATCGGCAGCCACTAAAAGATCATCTACATACTGTACTAGTGCAGAACCTGGAGGAAGGACAAAAGAATCTAGCTGACTTTTTAATGCTTGACTGTAAATAGATGGACTCTCACAGTAGCCTTGTGGAGCGCGTTTAAATCTGAAGCTTCGACCTCCTAGACAGAAGCCAAAAATATCCCTGCTTTCCTCGGCTATCGGAATGCTGAAAAAGGCATTCTTCAAGTCGATGACTGAGAACCAATTGGCTGTAGCAGGAATCAATGTTAACAAGGCAGTAATGTCTGGAACCACAGGAAACTGTGGAACCACAATCTTATTGACTTCTCTAAGGTCTATGACAAACCTATATACTGGAGGCTTAGTAGGATCAGTTCGTTTCAGAATTGGCAATACAGGACTATTACAAACATTTCCTCGAGTTTCTTCAACCACACCTTTCTTAATCAAATCTTGCACAATCAATAAAAGTGCACGTTCTCCTTCACTTGATATTTTATATTGGGGAATTCTGGGAAATTTTACATTTGCTTTCAAAGTTACTACATACGGTGGTATTTCCAAAAGGCCTACATCATTAGGACCAGTCGCCCAAAGAGAATCAGGGAGTGAGCGCAGCTCTGGCGGGAGTGCGTCCATTGACAAGTACATCGGAGAAGTTAGTCTTTTACCCAAAGTAAGCTGTACTCCTTCCGGAGAACAGTACAATGTCGCATATAGTCGTTTTAACAAATCTAAACCAAGCAGATTTTCATTACAACCTGTCGTCAAAATCAAGGGTGCTTTCAATTGGCATGGTCCAACAGAAATAGACAAAGGATTAGATATCGGGTTGTAAACAGGGGCGCCTGAAAAACCTACGGAAACATTCGTTGAGCCAGACAAAGGTGCGCCAGGGAGTTTCGCATGAATGATAGAACTTTTTGCGGCACCAGTATCCAACAGAAACGGTTCGACTACACCTGATGTTGCTACTGCGACATAAGGCCCACTCTGATCCACTGGAACTGATACTACTCCCTCTCTCTGTCCATGGCTATCCTAGTACCCATTTTGCTGGAATCCCTCATCAACTTCACAATAATCCTCAACAAGATATTGCTGAGATCTATTCTGTTGAGCTGACTGTACGTTTCGTTGATCAAAGTGATTGGAGGGACGATCATTCGTTTGCGGAGGCATAGCACCTCGCCCTCGACCTCTAGTATTCTGCGCAAAACCACCACGACCTCTCTGGGCTGCTGCTGCATTATTTTGCGCTAGAATCGGACATTCATTCTTGTAGTGACCCTCTTTCTTACAGTACGCGCACTGATTCCACTGATATTGAGGCCTGGTTGAACTATAATCTGTCCTTTGATACGAATTCTGTTGCATATTAGTCTGATTCGCGCGAGGCGGATACGCCTGCTGTAAAAGAACTTTAGTCTTTAAATCTTTCGTTTTTTTCTCTGATTTCTCCTTTTCCTCTTTATCCCTATTTTCGTAGTACTGCGCAGTCGCAAGTATTTGCGCTGTTGTAGATACAGCCCACGCACTCTCTGAATCCTTTAATTTATTGCATAATTCAGGTAACAAATTATGCACAAATTTATCGACAAACAATCTCTGTCCTCCTTCAGTGCTCATATCCTGACCACTATGGTCTACAAAAGTCTCTTCGAACCTCGTGAAGAAGTCGGAGACACTTTCATCTTTCTTTTGCTTGCATGCGGATAATTTATCCCAATTAACACGTAACGCAGGCATCAGAGTCTTCATTAAGTCAATTATTCTACCTGGAAGATTAGCAATTAGGGGTTCGGGTTTTGCACCACCCGTTTGCTGACCATCTGCTGCAGTGATAGCTGCCCAATCACCACCTAAAGCTGCTTGATGATCTTCTCTACGAATTTTAGCCCACACTGGTTGTGGAACTACATTGCCAAATAGCATGTCAATGTCTGCCAAATTCATTATACAGGCTTCAACTGTCTGTGTCAATTCCTTGTAATATCCGGCCGGGTTCTTACGCGGATCTGGTAAGGCCTGTTTCACCGCTAGCACTTCAGCTCGCTTCCATGGAATGTGTATCCACACTCGTTGGAACTGTGCTGGAACAGCTGCAATACCAGCATTATTATCAGCCGCCACTGCTTCGCGCCAAATTGGAGGAACCTCCCTCATAGGATATTGGCGACTTAGCTTCATTTTACCTTTCTCCAAATCTCTCGGCGAACGAAGAGATGGATCATTCCTAAAACTCAAAATAAGTTCCATCGCTTCTTGTATATTATCACCCACTATCATTCCTGCAGCAAACTCTTTTTGCACCTTAATTAAATCCTCCAAGTCTGATTCGACATCATCTTCCTCTATTTCCTCACGTAACAACGAGCACATCTCATCAAAGACGTATCGTTGCGTTGGTTCCTTCCACTGCATAAACGTATCTAATACATCTCTCGTATTATATCTTCTAACTTTCGTAATCCATCTGAGAGCCGTGGAATCTAAAACTCCCCGTTCTTCAGTACTTGGTAGCTGACTACGTCTCTGAACTGAATCAGAAGTAGGAGTCTTAATTAAGGATTTATATAAAGGAGACAGAATATTAGCAACAGAATCAGTTATTTTTCGACGTACAGAAAGTGGAGTTAACATACTCGCAGACGTAGAGAACACAGTAGAGGTAGGAACAGATTGCGAAGCAGTAGGAGTATCGATGAAAATAGTTTGTGAAGTAGTAGGTGTAAGCGAGACAGATACAGGTATAGAAGTCGGCAACCCAGGAAGAGGAGGAGCCGTAGGAACATTCACATTAACCACAGGAGGTACAGGAACTAGATTCTGAGGAACAAGAACACCAGGTTGTCCAGCAACCGGCAGTTGAACATTCGCTACAAGTTGGGCCGCAGCACCTTGTGCATACGGTGGAGGTGAACGTAACAGATAAGATAACAGAGGATCGTTTTCGGGATCCTCCAGTATTTTAGCTGTTTTCGATGGCAAGGCAGGGTAGCACTTGTCAATCGCTAAATTATGCTCTCTAATTGCTACGTCTATAGCCTTTTCGCACTCATTATCTTGCAGTTGTTTAGTTGCTTGCTCTAGAGTTAACTCTTCTTGCTCTTTTTGTTCTTTCTTCAACCTTTTCATTTCTCTCTGTTTAGATTCCTTTCGCCAGTAACGGAAAGAATCAAACATTGCCGGCCGGGCTTTCTTACTAAACAGTTTCGCTTCTAAATTATCAAGGATCTCGGGCTCAAAACTACCATGTAGTGGCCAACTAAGGACACCATCCTTCTTACAATAACGGACCCACACCTCGTTATAGGATATAGGACCCACTCCAAATTTGCAATATAGGTCATAAAGGGGAGTCCCAATCGGAGGAACCAAACAAGAATCCTCCAATCGTGAGTCACTGTTGCAACTAAAACAAGACAACATTTTCCGACTTACCATTTTCAGTCTGGAACACAAAACAAACAAAACACGAAACAGATATGTGCACTTGAACCAAGAACTTAGGCCTACCAAAACCAAACTAATGTATCGATACCCAAACTGAACCAAATAGATTATTGTAACTAGAACAACTAGTGATAATCTTACGAAACCAAACCAAACCAAGAACCGATCAAGGATTTTTAACAATCCTCACAAAGTAACCAGCTAGCTATCACTAAATACTTAACTGAGGCACTGAAGACGTCACCAAGGAGAAACCCGTCACGTTTCGCTGTACTAAGGCTGCACCTCGGGTCCAAGACAGGGCGACGGTCAAAGCAACGGCCCACTGCAGCCGTCCTGAACGGGAACCCTCGTGGAAGAGAACTTCAGGGCCACTTTTGCGATATGCCGGGATCGATGAAGTGGGGCGCCTCCCTCAGGAATCTTCACACGAAGCTTCTCGAACTCTTCAGGCTTTTGGACCGGTACCGAATGACGTCGCCCCACGTTGGGCGCCAATTGGAGTTCTGGACTTTTTGGTTCCGTCCAGAGGTGTCAGGGAACAACACCCAAAGACCCCGGAGTTCCACCTGCCTTGGTGCACAAATGAACAGAAACACGGGCTTCTCGAAGGTGGCGTCAAAGACCAAAGGTTTATTACTGCAGGGACACAGAAATCACAGAATCTACACACGGGCAGAATCTAGGAGACTGTTCGATTTGTACATTGAGGGTTGCTCCTTATATACCAAAAATTGTGCTTCAGGCAAATATTTCACATGTCAGTACATTCCCAAACCTTTGTGTCCTAAACAATAAATATTTGGCGTTACACAGGAACTGTCGATAATATCTGATGCCAAACATCACGAAGAGGGGTTCCCACTAGTCCATCACAATCCCTTGTCAATATTGCATTCAAGAGCCGGACCGCCTCATCGTAAAGTTCGTTACCTCCCCCTAATAAAGGCCCAGAAGGAAAGGAGCAGAGCCAGGTGCAGAAGATAGGAAAGTGGGATAAGAGATGTTTGTGGGTTGTAAATGGGCAAGGCTACCGGCTTCGGCCGCCTAATCATGATCGGGACAATGGACACGAGAACCAGTTCAGGTGGGCTGGCCTCGGGCAGAGGAGGCAGCCTTTGTCGAGTCATGCAGCTTCAGCGTGATCTGGTTTAAGGTGTACGTGTCATGTAAGAGGTGAATCGCCGGCTAAGGTTACGTGTCCTTAATCAAAATGGAGTGATCAGAGGCTATTGCATATGTGAGGGCAAGGAAACACAAAATGGCGGCCATGATCTAAGATGGATGCCATGGGTAGATCAGAAATGTGTTCATAACAGGAGTGCTCTTGCTCGTATCGTAGCGAAAACACCAGGATATGCTAAAATGGATCATTTGCGGTTCGCTGATACTAATATTATGTATTTCCGACAAACTTGAAAACACGGGTTCAAATTGTCACGGAACCTCAATGCTGTATTTGCCCTATTGACACTCAGCACTAAATTTAAAATTGAACAAATAAGCACAAAGCATCACATTTCTGCTGTAAAATAGGATTTCAGGGATTTAAGCACAACACTTCACATTTTATAAGGGATCACATTTGCAGCCAAGTAGATGCAGCGTTCTGTCACCATATGAAGCCACAGCTGTGCACTTGTCCTTCCTCGAGTGGAAATATAGTGCTGAAAAGCAAATCGAGGAGTATCTGCTGTGACTCATTGTTCTTTGCATATTTAACCAGTGTTTAAGTAGCGCTTGCTCCTACACTAATTGTGCTTCATAGCAGTGTAGGAAAATCTTTGTGCTATTAAGCAGTGTACAGAAATCTTTGAATTAATCTGACTTTCAGGTTACTGGGCTCAGATAGTTGGAAGGCTAAGGCATTTATAGACTGATTTCTTGCTTTCCACCGGTAACTCGCACAATGTGCTCTGCAGCAGTTGCTTTAAAACGTTGGCCTCCAATGGTATTATTTACTAACAACATGTGCTTTTCAATAAAGTATTTCACATGAGCTGTCAATTTGTCAACTAAATGCTACAGTTGATGGCCCCTTAAGGTGGAGAGGAGCTATCACACACTGCAGGATTCCAGCCTCAAACTACAAACTAATATGAGGGCACAAATACAGTTAAACACTGCTATTCACTTTCATGGCTTGCTGAGAGATGAAACAGGCACATACATTTTGAACACTTTGGGGCACATGCATCATTGTAGGAATTTGCATTTCCTAAATTGCGAAAATTAAGGAATCGCAATTTAGGAATTGCAAAATCCTATGCATCAAGAAATCCTACATTTTTTTAGGATTTCTTAATTTTCGGAATTTGCTATTCCTTAATTGCTAATCGCAATTAAGGAATGGCATTACATTGATTCCTATGGGCCTAGAGGCCCATAGGAATCAATGCCGTTTTGCATTTATTTTTTGGGAAATCGCAATTTGTTGATGCATTGCAAGGGTGCAGAGGGGGGTCCAAAGGACCCCCCCTGCACCCCTGAAATGTATTTTAAAGTGCATGTTTCACACACACATGTCCTAAGGACATGTGTGTTTGTAACATGACACTTTTCAAAATGCATTTTTGTGCTTTTTGAAACAATTTCGCAAATTAACACGAGGGTCAACCTCGTGTTAATTTGCACTTCCTATTTCAAAATTCGCATTTTTAAAAAAAATGATGCATTGCATTTAAGGAATCGCACAAATGCGATTCCTTAAATGCATTCGCATTTTTAGGAAATGCAAAAAAAAAACGAATTATAAAAAAATGTTTCATGCATCCCAAAAACGTATTTAGGAAGCGCAAACGGCCGAATTTACCGATTCGCACCGTTTGCACTTCTTAAATAGGTTGATGCATGTGCCCCTTTATTCTGTGTGAGGACTTTAACCCACAGTTGTTGTTTCATTGGTCTCAGGGTAGGGTGGGGTTAACAGTGAGGGTTGTTGAAAGGTGATTGGTCTGTAGACCTCGCCTCTGCAGAGCTGAAGTGACAGCACCCAGGACTAACTTTATTGGCAGGGGAGGCCCTTCAGCAAGTAATACAATGACTTTGTGAGCTGGTGATGTCATGAACCTCGGGGCTGTAAACTCGTCAACCTGGCAAATCTAGGTTTGCTGGCACCTGCTCAAAGTGCATAATGTGTGCTTGCCATAAATCTGACTTGAAAACACTGCCTGAAGTCAGCAAACAGTCTGAGCCAGTTTACTGGCACAAATAATTTCTGACTCTTAATTGTATAATAAAAAGCACAACTAGGGGAGAGAAAAATGACGAGGTTGTGGCCCCTCTGCCTGCGATGCCGAAGGGGACTGTGCTGTGGTCGATCCACAATAGCTTGGTGACATGGCTGAACTTGACTGTCGCTGGTTGTGAAGATGGGGTTTAGTGTGTTTTCCTGCAATGTGTGTGGAGTCGGCGACCAACTGCATGGTGCTGATGCTTCTCATGCTCTCCATGAAGTTAGTAGAGTTGGTGTCTTTCGGGTCATCAAGGTGGAAGTTGAGGTTGCTGAGGTAAATGTAGTGCCTGGATTCGATTGATAGAGGGGAGATGAATTTGGAGATGGCATTGCAGAAACCTGGGTGAGGGCACAGGGGCCTGTTGGCAAGAGTTCCGCTGATGGTTGTCTGTGGGTTGGATTTGGAAGTTTAGGTGTCCCCTGATTGGTGTGATGTCACCTTTGGTGGCGGTGCATCGAAGAGTTTCCTTGTAGAAGATGGTGATACCTCCTCTGTGGTTGTTTGTGCAGTGTCTGTATATCACCGTGTAACCCTGGGGCATTGCATTCATGATGTTGGGGTTTGTGGGCTGGTCGAGCCAGGTCTTGGTGAAAAAAATCACATCTGGTGCAAGGGTGATGAGGGTGTTCCATATTTCTGTGCCATGCTTGTGGAGAACTTCTGGGATGTTGGCCATCTGGTGGGTGGGAGTGACGAGGGTTCCTGTGTTGCACAAGAAGCAACCGTGTCAGCAGATGAAGGGGCCCTTGATAGATCGTGGGAATGAGAGGCAGCAGTTGTTGTTCCGGCATCCAGGGCCGAGGAGCGCGGTAGAGGGGTACCAGTGGCTGGCCGGAGGACCAGAGATTCTGGCGCTAGGTAAGATCAAGGTGCAGATGTGGGGCACACGGGCTTACCTTTGACATGCCAGTGGCATACCCCCGTATGCATTTGCTGAATGGCTGCTCTGCATCCTGCATTAAGTAGGTCCGGGAGGTGGGGTGGGGGCAGGGAGGTGGGAATCGAGCAGCATGCAGGTGATGTAAACAAAATCAAGAGGAGCAACAATAAGCAAAATAAAAATGACAAGAGCAACAGTAATGAGCAGCAGGAAGTAATCGGGCCAAAGGCTGACCAAACAGGTAGCAACCCCCCCCCCCCCTCCCTCACCCCACCTCATTAGGGCAGGTTTAACAACTGTTGTGCTGAAATAGACACATCTCCCCTCCTCTCTTTCTTTTTATCTCTTCCCCCTGCCCTATCTCCTTCTTTTTGAATACTTTCCTCAATTTCCAAGAACCTCGAACCACACCATTTTTTGCTGTAATATCTAATATGGCCATTGTATCTATGTGGCCGTTGCTGATGTTCCTATGATGTAATTTTATTTTAAAATTGCTAATAAAGAATTACAACACAGAAAAATAAACAAATAAGAAACAAACGGCTATCTAGCCTGGCACAGATTGCTGAGAAACAATGAGGTGTGAGTTGAGTCACAGCGTAGAGGGTCTCGGTTCACAAAGCAGCTGGTTATGCTGGGCTAAAATGTCCCAGCAAACCGGGCGGGAGCAGCAGTGAGCGCGGGAGGGGGTGGGGGTTGGGGGATTCAGAGGGGCAGCAGGGTGACCTGTGGCAGCAAGGGACGTTGCTATGGGGACCATCCCATTTCAGTATCCCGTTTTAGTGAGGTTATTCTAGTTATAATACACGTAGAAAGCATAACAAAACATAGCATAATAAAGCAAAGCATAGCTTCATAACACAACACAACATAGCATAAAATAACAAAACATAGCATAGCAAAACAAAACACAACAAAACATAGCACAACAAAGCATAGCATGACCTAGCATAGCACAACCAAGCATAGCATAACAAAACATAGCATAACAAAACATAACATAACATAACAAAACAAAACATAGCATTACAAAATAAAGCGTGGCATATCATTACAAAATACAACAAAACATAGAATAGCAAAACATAGCATAGCATAACAAAGCGTAGCTTAGCATATCGCAACAAAACAGATTGTAGCATAACATAGCACAACAAAACAAAACATAGCATAGCAAAACCAAGCATAGCATAGCAAAACCTAGCATAGCAAAACATAGCATAGCATAACAAAATATAGTATAACAAAATATAGTATAACAAAACATAGCATAGCATAGCAAAACACAATAAAACATAGCATAGCATAACAAAACAAAACAAAACATAGCATAGCATAAAAAACAGCATAACAAAACAAAGCAAAGCATAAAAAACATAGCATAGCATAACAAAACACAATGAAACATAGCATTACAAAACATAGCTAGACAAAACATACCATAGCATAACAAAGCACAGCATAACAAAACAAAACATAGCATAACATAATGTAGCATAGCATAACAAAACATAGCATAGCATAACAAAATAAAGCAAAGCATAGCATAACACAACACAACACAACACAACATAACATAACAAAACAAAACATAGCATAGCATAACAAAACACAACAAAAGATAGCATAACAAAACATAGAATAGCAAAACAATATATAGCATAGCATAACAAAGCACAGCATAACAAAAAAAACATAGCAAAGGAAAACACAACAAAACATATCATAACACAATATAGCATAACATAACAAAGCATAGCATATTGCAACAAAACAGCGAAGCATTGCACAACATAACATAGCATAACAAAACAAACCCTAGCATAACAAAACCAAGCATAGCATGGCATATCATAACAAAACATAGCATAGCATAACAAAACATAGCATAGCATAACAAAACATAGCATAGCATAACACAACACATAGCATAACAAAACATAGCATAAACCCCCCACACACAAACCCCACAACCCTACAACCCCACACACACAACCCCACACAAACAACCACACACACAACCCCACACAAACTACCACACAACCCCCCACACAAAACCCCCCACACACAACCCCCACAACACAACCCCACACACACACACCACAACCCCCCACACACACAACCACAACCCCAACCCCCCACACACACAACCCCACAACCCCCCACACACAAACCCCCCCCACACACACAACCCCCCACACCACCCCACGCACACACACAACCCCCCAAACACAACCACACCCATGCAAACTCCCCCACACACACACAACCACACACACACAACCACACACATACCCACACACAAACAACTACACACAACCACACACACAACCCCCATACACCCCCCACGCCCCCACACAACCACACACATACAACCCCACACACAACCACACACACACACAACCCCACACACACAACACACACACACACAACCAAACATTAGGATAGCAAAACATAGCATAGCAAAACAAAACAAAGCATAGCATGACAAAAGATAGTATAGCATAATAAAACACAACAAAACATAGCATAGCATCACAAAACATAGCATAGCATAACAAAACAAAGCAAAGCATAACAAAACATAGCATAGCATAATAAAACACAACGGAACATAGCATAATTAAACATAGTAAACCAAAACATAGCATAACAAAGCACAGCAAAACAAAACATAGCATAACATACAACAAAGCATAGCATAACATAACAAAACACAACATAGCATAGCATAACAAAACATAGCATAGCATAACAAAACACAACAAAACATAGCATAACAACACATAGAACAGCAAAAGAAAATATAGCAGAGCATAACAAAATCAGAGCAAAACAAAACATAGCATAGCATAAGAAAACACAACAAAACATAGCATAACAAAGAAAACATACCATAGCATAGCATAACAAAGCATAGCTTGGCATATCATAACAAAACATAGCATGTCTTAACAAAGCTTAGCATATCGCAACAAAACAGAGCGTATCATAGCACAACAAAACATAGCATAACATAGCATAGCATAACACAACATAACATAGATTAACAAAACAAAACCTAGCATAACAAAACAAAGCATAGCATGGCATATCATAACAAAACATAGCATAGCATAAAAAAACATAGCATAACAAAACATAGCATAACAAAACATTGCGTAGCAAAACATAGCATAGCATAACAAAGCACAGCATAACAAAACATAGCAGATCATAATACATAGCATAGCATAACAAAACACAACATAGCATTGCAAACAAAACATAGCATAGGAAAACATAGCATAGCATAACTAAACATAGCATAATAAAGCGAAGCATAGCGTAACACAACACCACATAGCATAAAATAAAATAACATAGCATAGCATAACAAAACACAACAACACATAGCACAACAAAGCATAGCATAACCTAGCATAGCACAACCAAGCATAGCATAACATAACAAAATAAAACATAGCATTACAAAATAAAGCATGGCATATCATTACAAAATACAACAAAACATAGAATAACAAAACATAGCATAGCATAACAAAGCGTAGCTTAGCATGTCGCAACAAAACAGATTGTAGCGTAGCATAACATAGCACAACAAAACATAGCACAACAAAACAAAACATAGCATAACAAAACCTAGCATAGCAAAACCTAGCATAGCAAAACCTAGCACAGCATAACAAAACACAACAAAACATAGCATAACAAAACATAGCATAGCATAGCAAAACACAATAAAACATAGCATAGCATAACAAAACACAAAAAGCATAGCATGGCATACCAAAACATAGCATAACAAAACACAACTAAGCATAGCATAACAGAACACAACAAAGCTTAATATAGCATAGCATAGCATAAAAAAGCATAGCATAGCATAACAAAACACATCAAAACATAGCATAACAAAACATTAGCATAACATAACCAAGCATAGCATAAAAAAACACAATAAAATATAGCATAACAAAACATTGCAAAACACAACAAAGCATAACAAAATACAACATAGCATAGCATAACAAAACATAGCATAGCAAAGCATAGTATAACAAAACACAACATATCATAGCATAGCAAAACCTAGCATAGTATAACAAAAAACAACAAATTAAAGCGTAAGAAAGCATAGCATAACAAAACAAAGCATAGCATAGCGAAACACAACAAAATATAGCAAAACATAACAAAACATAGCATAGCATAACAAAGCATAGCATAACAAAGCATAGCATAACAAAGCATAGCATAACAAAACATAGCATAACAAAACATAGCATGACAAAACATAGCATGACAAAACATAGCATATCATAATGACAGATTGTAATTTTCCTGTCGCAAAATGTTCTAATGATGTTGTGAATAGGTTAGCCTAATGTGTCTAACCAATATGCAGTTACAGCTTATTATTTATTTGCTGCAACCCACTGAGCTATTTTTGTAATGTGCAAGGTTCAGTTAGATAGAATTGTTTATGTAATGTGTAAGGTTTTGTCTTATTTTTGCCTTCTGAGTTAGTATGGCCGAGATACCCGCCACCCCCTCTCAACACAATCCCCAAAGGAGGGAAACCGGAAACAGTTCTTGAGTTTTTGGAAGTGGGATGGAGTGACCATCCCGGCCGTATTTATTAAAACAAAAATTAAAACATTAAACGTTTCATGTTATGTACAATTTCATTACCATATTGCGATGTTTGGCTAACCTTAACAGATTCTCTAATACAGAGGTTCTCCTAGCCGAACTAGCATCCTACAAAACATTTCTTGACATATTGAAATTGTACAACCTAACGTTTAAGGGCCAACGGCAAGGTCATAACCGGTGTCAAGATCCCTAACCAGACTTACCCCTCCCACTTGGGCTGGGCGACAGCACGGAGGCGTACCTCAAGTGCAACTATTACCAATTTCCCTTGACTTGACGGGGGCACCTAAAGACTCGACGCCAGTTAAAGGTCGTTCGAATACTCGTGTGAGGTATCTAGAAGGTACCGTAGACCTTATCCCAACCCCACACAACTTACCGCATCTGCCGTCGCAGATGTCACTGGCCCCGGGAAATTCCCCAGGAGGGGGCTGTAACCCCTCCTACAAAGGAAGGGGCCTTGACCGCCTTTCCTTTACTTCCGGCGACCCATCCTTAGAAGGGACCGCCTCCCCATTGAGGGGCCAATGGCCACCTCTCCCGAGCGCTCCCATCCGTGTTGGGTGACGCCCACTCATAGGGATCTACTAATTAGTGCTCACCGATCATGACCTTACCGCCTACCAAGTAAATACGACAGTGCTAACTAAACCTCAGAATACATTGGCCACTATGACCGAAAGAGCATGCATAAAAATCAACACTAAATCTGAATCTCTTTAATGGTAAAACGTACTCAAACAGACCATTCTTTATTAACTCAATATCACCATGATATTCCAACCTGTAAACGAGAACACAAGCAAAATTAATCAACTTTATTACAAACAACTGGCTGTCTTCAGGGGCTGGTGGGTGGGTCAAAATTGGCTCTTCGTTCTGTCCCGAGCTCACGTGCAGCGAGGAGGTGCAGCTTCAGAGCACAAGAACAAGAGGATGTCTTCTGGTCTTGCGTCCCTTTTTATCCGTCTTCAGGGCGGGCGTATACCCGCCCCTGCCTGCCCCGAGGGCGTGGCTGGCTGCGTCGGTGTCTAGGCCAGCCCACTCTAGGGCGGGAACAGGCGCGCCCCAGCTACGCCGCTTCGGGCATACCAGCCGAGACGCGCCTCCCGCCCAAAAATGGCTTCCTGGGGGGATCGAGGCACTCAGCCATACGTTCGGGGGGACCAAGTTGGTCGCCCCTTTCCATATGGCCGAGATACCCGCCACCCCCTCTCAACACAATCCCCAAAGGAGGGAAACCGGAAACAGTTCTTGAGTTTTTGGAAGTGGGATGGAGTGACCATCCCGGCCGTATTTATTAAAACAAAAATTAAAACATTAAACGTTTCATGTTATGTACAATTTCATTACCATATTGCAATGTTTGGCTAACCTTAACAGATTCTCTAATACAGAGGTTCTCCTAGCCGAACTAGCATCCTACAAAACATTTCTTGACATATTGAAATTGTACAACCTAACGTTTAAGGGCCAACGGCAAGGTCATAACCGGTGTCAAGATCCCTAACCAGACTTACCCCTCCCACTTGGGCTGGGCGACAGCACGGAGGCGTACCTCAAGTGCAACTATTACCAATTTCCCTTGACTTGACGGGGGCACCTAAAGACTCGACGCCAGTTAAAGGTCGTTCGAATACTCGTGTGAGGTATCTAGAAGGTACCGTAGACCTTATCCCAACCCCACACAACTTACCGCATCTGCCGTCGCAGATGTCACTGGCCCCGGGAAATTCCCCAGGAGGGGGCTGTAACCCCTCCTACAAAGGAAGGGGCCTTGACCGCCTTTCCTTTACTTCCGGCGACTCATCCTTAGAAGGGACCGCCTCCCCATTGAGGGGCCAATGGCCACCTCTCCCGAGCGCTCCCATCCGTGTTGGGTGACGCCCACTCATAGGGATCTACTAATTAGTGCTCACCGATCATGACCTTACCGCCACAGGCCCGGATAGTTGACCGGCTATCCGGGCCCCCCACAAACTCCTAGCTAAAGGTCATGTTTCAACGTTTTTAACCATGCTAAGAAGTCTCCTATGAGTAACTCATTTCCCACCCGAGACAAATGCACACCATCCCCTAGATACATACTGTCATCATTAATACAACCGTGCGAGATAGAATGCAATGTCCTGGAACGAAACAACCTACTCACTTTGTTATTAAGTTTTCTAACAGAATGGTTCAAAGCAGGAATCGAAACAGCCCCCCGCCACACTTTACGTGGGATCATATGAGACCACGCAATTATGCACCCCGGAACTTTCCTCGCCAACCAACTTACAGTGGAAAGCATTGCCTCCAGGAGAAGTCGTCTACCGGTGGTGACCAAATCATTGCCCCCTAAATGTACTATGACTATAGACGGCGGTGACCTCGTCCGCCCTAACAAACCCTCAAAGAATGCCTGAAACTGGTCAATACAGAGACCGCCCCTTCCGTAGAAGGACATTCTGTACCCGTATTCCCCAGCTACGTGAATCATGTCACCTGCTTCGAATACGTCTGCGGCACGCCTCACGTATGAGTGGCCCACGACCCACACCTCTTCTCTCACAGCCGGTGATGTCTGACCGCTGGCCTGGTGTTGGGTCGACTGCATAGTCCGCCCCGCCTCGAAGGCTTGCGTAACTGAAAACCAAACAAAAGACAAGAAGCGTGAGTACATTATTACAGCTTCACAACATGTGCAACCGCACATACCTCTTATAACAATTGGAGGACCAACGCCCCACTCGTTTTATTTGTTCCACATTAAGACCCCTGGCTGTAGCTTCAGTGGCAGCCCCTATCCGAAAGGAATGGGTCCCAAACTCACCCGGGTCCAAGCCCGCTGCGGTAATTGACATCGCGAGCACCCGCTGAAACTGAAACTTCGTCAGTGGGGTGGCGTCCGCGTGTCTCAACAATGTCCCTCCCCATGATGCCACCCTTCGTGCTAGGTAATCTTCTAAACACTTCACCGGACACATGGAGGACCCTGGAATCCTGCGAATGACTATGCAGTCTCCCACCCCACCTTGATCGGTTTTTGACTTGACAAAGGATACAGTCATCGTCTCACCCCTGATCTGAACGTGTTCCCGGCACAAACCCCCCACCACATCCTGTTTGTTCCTTGCCACCAGCTCACTTATCCTCATCGCCCCGTGAAATGCAAGCGTAAAAGCAGCTCGGAACAAACAGGCCTCGAACTGAGACGAGCATGTGGCGTGGAGTGTGGCCAGCAACTGGGCCAACCTATCCAGACCTATCGGGCGCCTCTCATCTATTCTGCGACCCTCAAGGCGTTGCCACCCACGTAGCGCTTTCTGTACCACGAAAGACGCTGTCGGGTCCTGGATATTATGGGCCCTGGCAACAAAGGAAATGGCAGCACGATGCCTCTGGGCTGTAGCCACCGACTTCCCAGCCCTACGCAAGGACATCAGAAGATGTACTACCCAATCCTCGTGCCCCCAAAGCCCCCCTCTCTCAGTCCCCAAAAAGGCTAAATAGGCCCGAAACGCCCCTTCGTATGCCTTCCTCGTTCTTGGTGCTAGACTCTCTCCCACGAGGTAACGAAGTTCGGGGCACCGAGAGACCAGAGAGCTTCGGGAAAGGGTGCCGGCTCTGGGTCCGCCGAGGGAAGGAAACCCGAGAAAGCCTGTATTTGAAAACGAGACAGTGCATCAGCCGCCTGATTCATCACCCCTGGGACATGTTTCGCTCTGAATACCACGTTCAGTTGCATACATAGTAAGACAATTTCTTTAAGCAGCCTTAAAATCATTTTACAACGTGCTGCCTGACTATTGATGCATTCTACAACGGTCATATTGTCAGACCAAAATATGACAGAGTGATTTTTGAATCCATCGGGCCAGGTTCTGAGGGCCACCAAAATGGGAAACAGTTCAAGGAAAGCAATATTACTCGTCAGCCCCTCTTCATGCCACCATGTTGGCCACCTTTGTGCCGACCATTTTGTGCCGAAGATGGCGCCAAAGCCCATGCTTCCCTCTGAATCCGTCCATAGACCAAGCTCTTCAGAGGACAAGGCTGGTTTGTTCCAGACGACTCGACCATTGAAATCCGCCAAAAATGCTAACCAAATACGCATATCTTGGCGGACCTCAGCCGATAGTCTCGTGCGATGATGACCCTCCTTTAGGCCGACCATCGCCTGGGCAATCGAACGGGAAAAGGGGCGGGCCATTGGGATTACCCTTAGGGCAAAATTCAACTTCCCCACCAATTGCTGCAATTGATGCAGCGTAACTTTAGATGCAGTAATACACATTTGCAGGGCTGCCCTGAATTTCGACACTTTGGCAGCTGGTAAACGAAAACAACCCTCACTAGAGTCCAACTCGATCCCGAGAAACTCGAGGCAAGTCGTGGGACCCACAGTTTTACCTGGTGCCAATGGCACGCCAAATTGATTCATTAAAACACAAAATTCATTCAAGGCCCGGGCACATTCATCATCCCCAGCGGCCCCAAGGAACAGAAAGTCATCGAGGTAATGCATCACATTTCGAAAACCCGTTTTCTTCGTGTAAACCCATTGTAGTAAAACTACAGAATTTCTCAAAGTATGCACAAGATATAGAGCACCCCATCGGCATACACCTATCCATGTAATACGAACCTCGAAACATGAATCCCAAAAGACGTTGGTCTTCCGGGTATACCGGGAGCAAACGGAACGCTGACTCGATATCTGATTTCGCCATCAGCGTCCCGGGCCCCAGGCGATTCAAAATGGCTACGGCCTCATCGAATGATGCGTACCGCACCGAACATATCTCTGGATCAATTGCGTCGTTTACAGAAAGGCCATGAGGAGCTGATAAATTGTGAATCAATCGAAACTCACCTGGGTCCTTCTTGGGGACCACCCCTAAAGGAGAACAAACAAAATTCTGTACCGGGGGAACACTAAACGGGCCGGCAACCCGACCTCGGGTAACCTCTTTCCGGATCTTATCCTGTACTACAGTCGTATGCTGTAAGACGGAAAGTTGGTTTTTGCACGTCCCGACACCCTGAAAGTCCCCCACCGGGATGCGGAAACCATATGAAAAAACCGTTTCGTAGCACCCCAGCAGAAGTACGATCTGGGTATTCGCTGAGCCAGGGAATCATCGCCAGGGTATCAATCGGGGTTGGTAAAGGCGCCCCTCGGACTATATTAGACCTGTTTGGCGCCTCCTCTACCCCCATTTTCACCCGATTTGGCTCTGCACGAGGACTCAGGATGGGGTGCCCCGCAACCACTACATTCGTGTTTGAATTTACAAGATCCCGGGGGCCTAGTACATTTACTTTTGTTGAAATTGAAACAGAAACCCCTCTTCCCTGTATTGCCGGCGGGTCTCGGATAATCGTCGGTACCCGTACCCGACCGAAAGGGCGTCCCCCCATTTTGGCGGGAGGACTCACCAACAGTACTCCCCACCAACGGCACTTTCAACATCCCCGACTCTTTCATTTTATTCCATGTCAAAGAATCGTAACAGTCCCAAGTTAAACTTTTGTTATGCTCCATCGCTTTCCTGAAAAGGTTGTCATAACAGAACCATTGGTTACCTTGGTGCGATGTCGAGTACCCCATAATTCGTGACTGATATACTGGAAATTCAGGGAGCAATTCAGGCCTACGTTCCCCCAAAATTGACGTAAAAATTCCCCAAGCATTACCCCAGTTGCCAATATTCTCATTCACTTTAAAGGCGGCCATTTTGGCGCGCCAAACACTCGGATGCATCAGATCCTTCTGACCCTTAACAGTTTCGACCTCATAATGATCAACGAGCAGGGAGAAAATGTTTACGTATTCCCCCGCCCAAATCTTTTCCTTTATTGCCAAAGGAACATGTTGCCCCAATTTTTCTCTACGAGAGGGTGTTGACTCATCCCTTGCAATCGGCAATGGCCGCTTACCTGCACCGGACGCTACTTCCGCCCCTCGTGGCTTGTCTATCACCGCATCCGGCGCGGGCACCTTGGCTGTATCACGTTTCTCGCGCAACTGTTTCATGAGTGCTTGCGCTTCGGCAGCCATGGCGCCCTCGCGACTGTCCCCCAACCACGCTGCTAACTGTGCCGCCAACTCGGGAGGCATATCCTCAGCGGATGTCGGGGTGACTACGACAGGAATCGGATTCCCTTCCTGCGGTACCGGGGCCGGTACCGGGGCTGGCGGCTCGAGCGGGGAACAGGGAACCGGGACGTCTCCCCCGACCGGCCCCCTTCTCGGCCTCTTAGGCCTCCCTCCGGCCGGTGGACGCCCCGATCCCTCCTCACCGTCTCGCCCCGCCAACTGCTTCTTTATCTCGGACATTTCCTTCATGAGAACCCGAACCATCTGGTCAGTCGACATTCTCTTCGCGCCTTTCTTGGGCATCTTTCAAACGAAGTATCTAGAAGACAAAAAGAAAGATTAAAACGCTCAAAATTGGCTCTTCGTTCTGTCCCGAGCTCACGTGCAGCGAGGAGGTGCAGCTTCAGAGCACAAGAACAAGAGGATGTCTTCTGGTCTTGCGTCCCTTTTTATCCGTCTTCAGGGCGGGCGTATACCCGCCCCTGCCTGCCCCGAGGGCGTGGCTGGCTGCGTCGGTGTCTAGGCCAGCCCACTCTAGGGCGGGAACAGGCGCGCCCCAGCTACGCCGCTTCGGGCATACCAGCCGAGACGCGCCTCCCGCCCAAAAATGGCTTCCCGGGGGGATCGAGGCACTCAGCCATACGTTCGGGGGGACCAAGTTGGTCGCCCCTTTCCAAAACCTGTTGTGGTACATTGCTTTCCCTTGGTTAGGTTTCCAATATTGATATTTCTGTATACTTTCCTAAAAGAGAGAGAGGCTTGTCAATGGCAGAGAGACTTCTGATGCGGACACTTGCTCTGCAGCTCCACTCCCTCGTGGTACAGTTTCCCCTCTCCTTCTTGGAGTAGTATTGCCCCTCCTTTGGCTCTGCTTTGGGCAGACAGCCTAACCTTGGAACCGAATAGAAAGTTAGTGTGTTCAGCCGAGAAACGAAACTTATCTTTGTCTCTGTTTTTTTTGTAACTAGACCCAACTAGAAATTCCCACCCTGGGCATGTGAATGTTAATGTTAATGGGTGACTTATATAGCGCACGGCTACTCCGAGGAGTGTCCCGGCGCTTTCTGACCCATTACTGAAAAAAGGAGAAGGACAGCAGAAACAAAGCAGAGTTACTAATGAAAAAGCCAGGTTTTCAAGGCCGTTCTGAAGGCAAGCAGATTGGGAGTGTGGCGGAAATCAACGGGAAGGAGGGGCAAAAGACTTTTTTTGTGTTTTGTGGGTGTTCTGAGGTCAGTCCTCTTGGCGCACTCCTTGGAGTGAAGTCAGACGGGGCCCTCGCTAGAGAGACTAATGGCCTAATAAATGTTTTTCTAATTCTTCTCCACTGTCTGGCTGGCTTATTTTATGGGAATGATATATGAGAGAGGTACGTTCGCTCAGGTGGTTTGAGCCACGCTTATCAGATGGCGCCCGAACAGGAACTCCGCGATAAGGATCTTTCTCGCCCGTAGGTGGGTTGTAGAAGGCCGGGGACCGTCTGGTCGGCACAGTGGGTCTGGGTACCCATTTGATGCCGGGCTTGGTTCTCGCAGCACTGCCCCACCCTGCTGATCGGGAGAGGTCCCGGCTTATGATCCTACGCCGGGGTCCGGAAGGCGGAACTTTGGGAGCTGACCGTGTTGGTCTAAGCAGCCGGCGGTGGAGAACAGTGGATGTCGGGTTCTGCGAACAGGAGGTGAGTGGTCCGACTAATGATTGAAGGAGCTAGGGTGCTCCGAGGGGCTAGTGTGTCCCTAGGCATGCCTTTGGTGATTGGAGGAGCTAGGGTGCTCCGAGGGGCTAGGGAGCCCCGGGGAACTCAGAGTGCATGAGACCCTCTGACAGACTGTTTGTGGTTTGGTAGAGGTTCGGGGGGGATGCCTGATGTTCCTATGCTGCAGGGCATTTGGCCGGATGGTGCTCAGACGGAGTTGCGGTTGAGCTTGGTAGAACCCTGGGAAAGGACCCAAGCCTAACCCGGAAGGGGGGTTTGCTGGAAGGGTCCCAGGTGTCCCGGGGTGAATCCGTGCAGTGGTCCGTAGTACCGCCCGTGTGACTGATCTTTCTTCCGGCCTCCGGAACAGTTTCTACACTGTTCAGTATTTATTAAGTCTGCAGTAGGGTCTGGTTCCCCAGGACTTGGTCGACAGGCCTTGTCCCATTGTGGTAACACGTGTTTGGTATGGTGACTCGATGTATGCCCATAGGAAATATGTGTGTGTAAGGACATGAGTAGTTGTCTGTTGGGATAGGTGTTTCGTCCTCTCTGTGTCTGTGTCCATGTGAGTTCTCTTGGCGGTGCCTGATTGAGTGAGCAAGATGCCGTGTTTTAGTAAGTTATGTTTGATGTTGTTTGTATTGTGTAATAGATGTTTTGATTTATGCGTGATGAAAAGGGTTGAGAGAGTGTTGGAGGTTGGTGAATGACAAGGTGGTGTAGGTGCTAGATGTGAAAGAATTGTGTGAAGAGATATTGTTATGTGGAATTAAACAGTGTGGTTGAGAGATGGTGCATGTGAATATATGTGTGTGAGCAGTGATTAAGAGGATGGGTTATGTATTTCATGTAATATGTTTGATTTGGTTAGGATTGGTTTGGTTTGAGAGCAGTCTTTGGGCTGCCTTTTGTTTGTGTAAATGTTTGTTTGAATGAAGTGAGTGTGTCTTGTTGCATGAGTTAGATTGTCTGGTCCTTGTGAGCTACCTGAGATGGTTGTACCTGGCTCTCAGAAAAAAAAGAATGAGAAAAAAACAGCAAAAAAAACCAACATTGTGGCAAATAGAAAGAGTGCAAAGTTAGAAAGAAGTGGAAAAAAGGAATGCACAGATAATTAAAATGTGTTGCCGTGTATTTTTCATGTAGTTTAAAAGTGCATGCAGGGCTGTGCTCTATGGAAAAGGGAAAAAAATGTGGAGAGCAGGAGTTGTTTAGTCAGCTTTAAACATGAACTGTTGAGTGGATGTGTTTCAGTCCACAAGAAAAAAGTTGCAGAGCTCTGGGCTGGGAAGGCTTAGATTAAAAGTGTGTGAATTTTATTCCGTTCTGGAAGGGTTAAATAGAAAAGAGAGAATGTGAGCAGGGCTAGTGTGGAAGCTTATGTAGAATGGAAATATAGATGCTTGCAAAGCAGGAAAACTTCCCTAACCCTCCCAATAAGGGAAGGAGAAGGGAGGGGGAATAGACTCAGAGCAGATGTGACCTTGGTGTGATAAGAGCATTCCAATGGGTTCGCAGAGCACAGAGAGCAGGAGAAGAGACAAGCAGCAGATTGTGAAGTGGGGGCTAGGATGCTCAGCTCTTGGCACAGACAGGCAAAGATACACAGTTGGAGCCATGTGAATTGTGAATTTGGAGCAAGTTTGCATAAATATGGAGTAATGCAAGTGCAAACTGCTGCTAGTTTAGACTCATGTCTCATGCAGTTGTTCAGAGCACATGTGATCTAGTATTAGGAACAAAATTATGAATAACTTTCAACAGGTTATTGTATTTGGACATAGAGAATTGCACTTTAAAATGGCCTAGTCTGAGAAAACAAGCATTGTTTTGAGAAAAGGTAATTTGCTAAATATGTTAGTGAGTGTTTCAGATGCAATAGTTTAGCACATGTTAGTCCTATTGTTTGAATTGTGTTCAGAATCAGTGACTGATCTGTGTGCAGTTTAAAGGCAAAATGAACAAGCATTTGCAATGCAATAGGTCTCGCAGCATTAAAGTTTGAGTTACTGGCATTGTAAATGACAATGCTTTGCATATTTTTTTTTTCTTTAATTTGCAATTGGTATATAAACATTATTTGTGAATGGTTAGCTGTTGCTTATGCGAGTTAGTGTTAGTGTTTTCTGACTCTAGAGCAAGCTGTGATGGCGGACCCATTACCGTGCGCTGTCACTGTGCCCCTGTTCCATCCTCCCTGTACGTATATCAGGGTGTCTTTGCGTCTGCCAGAGCATGTCGGTATATCAACACGAGTGTCCGTTAGCGTCTCCTGTGTCGCTATCTACGGTCTCTGAATGAGCCTATCTCTTCCTGCCGCAATACAATTTCAGTGTTGCCTGTTAATACTTTGTCACACTGTTCTGTGCTCGTGCCTGTTAAACGCCCTGTGACAGTGTCTCCTTCACACAGTGCTGTCCTTGATACCCGTCATTACACTGTCAGTGTCTCATTGCCCAGTTTCAGCTAGTTAGGACAAAAAGCATGAAATAGTCACAGCAGGGTCTCCCTATAGTGTGCTGTCTCCTGACTCCCTGTAGTGTGCTGTCTCCGTAGTGTGCTGTCTCCGTAGTGTGCTGTCTCCCTCTAGTGTGCTGTCTCCCTCTAGTGTGGTGTCTCCCTATAGTGTGCCGTCTCCTCTCCTAGAGTGTAGTCAGTTTTCCGTGCCCAAGTGTAAGTGAATGTCGGCCACTTGACTCAATGCCTTGCCATCCTAATGCACATAAGTGTATCCCTAATTGAACATGTCAGTGTCTCATCTCCATTCTGTCCGTTTCCAATGTCCCAGTGTACTGCATGCGACTCCTGTCCTAGCGGTCACCGTCTCTTGTTCCAGTGTACAATGGTGTCTTATTCTCCAATGCTTGCACCAGACCTAAACAAGGAATGAAAGCAGATAGCTTTCTGTCTTGGAGTAAAATAATTGTACTCTAAGACAGCCAGGCGCCTTATATTTCTTGACAGTACCGCAGTTCTTTGTTCTGCGAAGCGCAGCCAGGGATTGGTGCAATATCCAAGCAGTAAATGACCTGTCAGTTAACAGAACACCACAATGACTATTTCTCCCTGGGGCGGGTCCTCTAAAGAGGGCTTTGCTCCCCCAGTTTGGTTGTTTGAGCTGTGTCACAAAGTATCCCTAGATGAAATAGGTTTACTAAATATTCCTACCCGAGGAAAGACACACAACCTGAAAATGCGAGGATAGGGCACCTGTTCAGCAGCCCAGGGACTGCTGAAACAATGTCTCTCACCTTGTTCTCGCACGACAAATAACACAAGTAAATCATGAAATGATATAAACCCCTATGAACTGCATTTAATACTGCTTCCTGCAGTGGGAAAATAACGATCATTTAGTACAACACCTATGAGGAAAAATAAATTAGATATTTACTAAGTAAGCTTTACACACTAATCAGTACATAAGATGTGCATCTAGTAATTGTATACATTCTTGTTCATCAGTAAACTAGAGCCCAGTGAAAAGTGCAGTTCCGAGGTAGTGTCCCAAAGTTCCCTGTCCCCATTGTGCACCCCGGATGCAATACCTCGAAAGTTTGGACCTGTTGTTGCACTTACTACCTGATAGTGGAAGGTGCTGTAAAGTCTGCAGCAGAGCTAGCTCCCACAATGCACTTTGGATGCATGGTTTGTAAAAGCTGCACTTTCCCAAGTAATGATGCTGTCTGCAGCGCACATAAAGCGACAATTTTACAGGCTGCAGCTTAGCACAGCATTCACCTGCCAGACGATACCGCTTTTATCTACATGATATCGCTCTAAACAAGCTGGAGATTGGGGAGGGGGCAGGGTGGAGCGCTTGCACCTGGGAGGTTGTTCTAACCCCCTCAGGGAAGTTATTTTCGGGGCAAGATCGCGTTAAATAATCCTTGGCTTTATGGGTCGCCCTCTTTATGCAAACCTGCAACAGAGTTACAGGGCTATCCAAAAGACTTCGGTGTGAAAAGCAACCTTAAGAAAGATCTCATGGGGGCTTCATACCTACGAGGAAGGAAATCGGAGTTTTTCCTGTCTGGTTGTTTCTGTGTTTTTTAAGCAAACCGCCTCTCTTACGAAAGATCGAGCCCACAGCCAAACCCGGGCTGTCCTCTCGCATTACAGACAAATACAGCGGCCTCCGCCGACACCAAGTGCAACAGAATACCTTACACCAGGCATTATTAATGAAGGAGACGGATTAATTTCCTATTTATGAGAACCTAACCAACTGGCCAGTCCGCTGACAGCACTATTAATGACTCTTAATGCCCCGCAGGCGGTAATGGGGCCCTCTGGGACATCCGGGAGCGCAGCAATTTGTATTAAGGATTTAAACATAACAAAAAAAAAAAAAAGACAAACCTCGAGGGAGCGAGGCAGTTGATCAGCGGGCGCCCCGGCGGAGCGAGGCAGACAAATAATAAATGACAGGCCTGCGATTAAATCAACCTTCTCCTTGAAGTGTTAAAGTGTCTGGCTGAAGTGTTAAAGTGTCTGGCTGTCACTTGGAATGTAGCGCTTGTTAAAACCTCCTGGGCGCTCCAGGCGCAGAGGCTGCGAACTGGAAGGCGAAGCGGAGCAGGGAAGGAGGAAAAGAAAACACAGAGGGGACGGAGCTCGGGGCGGGCTCGGCTTGACAAGTTAAGCTTCTGAGTCATGTTTTCAGTATATTTGTATTTCCGAAGGGGCAGTAGGTCCGTGGTTTCCTGTTGCTCTAGGCTAGAGTGCTGAAATGAGGTCTGCTTCTGACACGGAGGAGGACACGTCTGCGCGCGCACTCCTAAAAACGAAACCTATGGTGGGGTCGGGACTTCCGTTTTGTGAAGCCCGCGCCCACGGAGTGCCTGGAGGAGCAGTGGTGCCCGAGGGAGAGCCCCGCGGACGGAGGCTGCACAAGTCCGGAGTGCCGGTGAGCGGGGAAGGGGGGGATGCCTGTATGTGTGCGTGTGCGTGTGTCTGTGTGTGCGACGGCGGAGGGAGGGGGGGGGAATGTCTCTACATGCGTGCATGTGTGCTTGTGTATGTGTGTGCGCATGCGTGCAGGGGGGGTGTGTGCCTGTGTATGTATGCGCTTCCCAGGAGACAGACACGGCAAGCGCGTGGCCTGCGCTGATCGCATTTTGAGAGAAGCGCGTGGCCAGCACTGTCTCCTGGGAAGCAGTGTCCGTAACATTAGATCTCGGCGAGTACAGTGCTTACGCACTGTATCGCTACGAGACCTAAAAAGGGATTTATTGGTTGTCTGTTTTGTCCATTTTTTGTTGTGGTTTTTTTTGTTTCACTGTTGGTCCAGGTCACAGTATAAACATTTTCTACGTAAATAAATATTGAGTTGGGGGGGTCTCTGATTGGCATACTGATCAGTGACTTTGCTAGTGGATCCCTAGTGGAGAGTACTGATCATGCGAGGGTAGGTAAATGCATAGCGCCTAGTAGGTAAAGAATATTGATTGTGTTGCTCATAAAAGTGGCCTGATAGGAATATATATATATGTATATATATGAGATTTGTATCACAGTATCTGTTTGTAGTTTGTCCATGGGACACCATTGCAGTGGGCCAGGGCCCCACCCGCTGAGTGGGGGTGCAGAGTGGGTGTTTTGTGCAGTTGTCTGCTAGTGTGCACTGAAGTATGTAGTATGTTCTGGGGTGAAAAGATGTTCTTTTTCCTTTTAGATTGGGATAAGTATATACAGGGTGATGATAGACAATATAGATGAAATGGTGTGAATGAGCTCCAAGTATAGGTTTTGAAGTAAGTATTTGTAGAAAGTATTTTTACTAAGTGGTTGCCTTTTTGTCCAATATTTTGTGTGTTGTTCTTTGTGGTTTGATTTGTTTAGTTTCAGTGCAATTGGCAATATTGTTATCGGTGTGTTACGGTGAGTATTGGTGCAACTTTGTGCTGGACAGATTAAGTGTGCACTGACACCGCATGATGCATGAGAAAAATAAAGTCCTTTTGAGTAACTAATATTGTGTTATTTTTTTTGTGGCCTTTGTGTTTGGTATATGTATTATTGCGTATTATTTTATGTTTTACGCATGTAAAAATATTGTGTGTTTTATGTTTTCTTTGGCTTAATGTGCATTGTTTGTTCTGTTCTGCGTGGTAGGTATGCTGAACAGTTTGTCGTTGTGTGTTTTTTTTTCCTTTATCTCTTGTAGGTCCACCTGAGTTGTCAGGGAATGATCATGTCTTGGGCCACTTCTATAAGACAAACGGTTGGACTCGTTTTAGTCTATTTATTTCACAGGAAGCTGTGAATAGGTAGTTTGAATTGGCTAACAGCGTCACTATGTGACCAAATTGTTAGGATTCACAAAACAATAAAAAATATATGCCATGTGTGCCCCTCCTTTCTGTAAATGGATATGATTTTAATTGGATATGGATGAAAGGACTGGTAGCCCAGACTAGTGTTTCCTTATTTGACCTTTGAAGGGAACAATAGGTCGGTGGCTTTTGTTTCACATTCCTAGTTAACAACACCATTATTGTGCAGCACTAAGTAAAGTTGCACAGGTATCACAAGTCTCTTATCAGTTAGCCTGTATAGTTGAGCTGACAATCCCTATTAGAGCTGGTGAATAGATTTTCCCCTAAATAAAATGTTACATGGTCTAAATAGTGAGAAAGGTGAAAGATGCTTGTGTGATCCTCAGCAAATATTTTTTTTTAGAAATTATAGCTTTGTAGAAGTTAGTTTCCTAATATATTTATGATATGTGGGCATGGTCATGAGTGAAAATATAGTTGTTTTGCGCAAGAAAAAGAATCTTAGAAGTGTTTGAAGTTTTGCACCACAGTGAAGGTTTACAAAGTAGACGCTGTGTGCGTGCTATAGGAATAGCGGTTTGAAATTCCGTTTTTGAGGTTTCTCAAGTGAAAATGCGGGAATACAATATGTCTGTTTTGTTTTATTTTTCTCTGCTCTTAGAATTCAGTAAATGCATACGTCTGTCCACAGGTGATACAGTGGAAAACGTCAGATATGTAATGTATTACCTTTCAGTGCACAAAAACAATTTGTTTTAAATTAATTGATAGGCCTGAGATGTTTTCACCTTCAAATTGACATTGGTAGAGAGATATGAAAGCACAGGATAGACCTCATTTGGTTTCTTTGAAATTGAGTTTTATTTGAATACCTTGTCTAAAGATCTTTGTTCTGTTCATCAATAGAAATGTACCACACCGCCGGAGCCAGAGGGGACCCAAGCATCAGATCCAACTTCAAAACTCAGTGCAAGTCAAGTCTGGAGCCGAGGTACCGCTGAAGCCGCTGTAGGTGTATGATTCCTCTGTAAGAAAAGGGCAGGCCTGACCAAGATGGAGAACACATTCTTCGCTTTTGTGCCATTTCCCAATGGTTGGAAATGGTTTTTCAGAAATACTTGAGAGGGGCAGTTCCGTCTGTGCAAGAGGCTGCCACCAGTTCTCCAGTGGTTATGCTTCAGGTTTCCATGTTCCCCATCTGTTTTGGAACATACAGTTTTATCTGCTGATAAGGAGGTACCTGGTTACACTTGATACAATCTATAGTCTCGACAGAAGAGCAGTGCACCAGGAGAAGAAAGTAGGAGGTAGGGAGAGACTTTAGTCTTAGGGTACAGATACAGTGCTCTTAGTATCTGTTAGATTCATATCTGGTGTACTGAGCAAGACACTGGACAGAATTTGTAGAGGGAACTACCTGGATTGGTGGTTGCTAAATTATGCAAGAAAGACTTTGCATCATTTGCCTAGATTGTTTTCCTTTTGAGTTACTAGCAAGAGCAGCTCCAACGCAGATGATGTTTGAATTTTTGATGGACAATTGGAGCCTGCATGTGAGGTTCAGACGGACACAGGGAGAAGACTCCCCTCTGGCTGGCAGTGTTGCAGATTGTTGTCTTTAGTTTACTTTGGACTTTTAGCTAGGAAAATGAGTCCCTTTGAATGTTCCTATTCCCCAAAAGAAGCAGCCTTTGCGGCTCCTTGTCCAGATGTCCCTGATCTGATTTTGGTTCTCATGGTCTAAAAATTTAATATTGTGTTTGTTTGTATCCTGACTATTGCTTTCATATTTCTCTTTAGAAAATTAGTTTTTTTTGCTTGGCGCATACCCTCTTGAGTACTATTCCAACACCATCTGAGAGTGACCCTAGCTCCTCACGAGGAGGAGCACTGGGAAGTTCATTAGGATGATGTAGTATTCAAATGTTGCACCAGACACATGTTACTTATAGTACTGCAAATTATTGGGTGTGTGGGTCATTGCCTTCATACACACACCAGGGTGAAAAACAGTTGCTTGTATTCTTGCCCTATGGAAGTAGCTGTGAGGGTTAGTATACTTTGAGTAGTTTAGTAAAACACATTTCTCAGCCCGATAAACATCTACTTCATTGATGTTAGATTTAGGTCCTCACTGATAATGCAGGTGAGCCCTCAGTATAGAATTCAATATGGTGTTTTCCCTGATCATGATAGTTTGATCTTATCTTTTCATTCCCCTGTTCAGAACAAAGTCGGTACCTAGAAGTATTAGTTGTATCCCTAGTTATTATGGCATTAAATACAGGTATTAGGGGGGACCACTCCCTCAATGAAAAGTATCCTGTGTGTTGCTAAATTCATACAGTATTGGTTTCTGTTAGGACTATGTTTTTTGACTTGGTTCCCCATAGATATCAGTGAACACAATGTGACAATATATTAGTTCAGCTTGATGTACCCTTGACATAGTCCACTGGTTCTCAATGATGAGTGATTTTCATTCTACAAAAAGCATTAGTGTAGTAGGCCGACGTATTACATGATAGTTAATATGCAAATGTATTTTCCACCTTATCTATGAATAGTGCCCCTCTTCAGTTATAATATGTGATACGATAAATAGACTTTTGTGTTTGCTGCTCTTCAGTTAGTCATATTTATCACATATTTGCATTAATTCCTGCTCATGACCTTGAACTCTTGTTGTGTTTATATCTAGGACCCTAATTCGATATTCCCGATTTATGCCCTTGTGAGGTTATAATCAATAATATCCTGATAAAGGCATAAGAATCAGATCCATATTCAGTAAAAGCCCATGCAGTCCAAAGCACAGCACAGCTACTCCCATCGACTCCTAGAAAGCACAACGCGTTCTTTAAACAAACCAAGCCTCCAGCAGCCCGGGAAATCCCCTCCTGCTTTTGTTTTGATTTGAACAAGAACTCCTGGAGTCCAGAAAGAACTGTTAGTTCTTAGTGACATCTTATGTCCAACCTTACGTCAAACTCGGCACCTTTCAGGTATAAATATACCAACAGTTGCTTTAAGCAAACACACGGTGGTTTGGAGCAGAGCGGCCATCTACTTGCCCGAGAGCCCAGCTGATGCGAGAGCCCACGGAAGCCGCCCCTCCCATTTGACGCACTGAGAGAGACTCTGTCTTTTTCTCCAGCCGAGAAAATCCAGCTCCGGTGTTTCCAGCCTACCCTTGCGGGTTGCTGGGAGATCGAGTCCTGAGGAAAGAGATACCAGACCTCACACCTTCTATTACCAAGGTACGGAGCTGACTAAACCGTTAAGAGAATAATTGATGCAGATTATTGGCAAAACAATCTTAACCAACTTAACTTAAACAGCTACTTACTCATCCCTTCCCAAGTATTAGGTCTAGGTCAGGTACACCATGGTTGGCTTAGTTAGAAGCACCAGTTGAGTACGTTAGTCAATGTATTCATGTATGTATATATTTTATCCATTTTAAAGTATCATATGGCTAAGAAACCATATCAATGCTTTTACAGTATTATTTCATAATACTACTTTTACTGTACACACTTTACTTTATGATAAGTATTGAAATTGTGGCAATTCATTTCTCTTGCATGAGAAAGAAGACTGCTCAATAAATAACACCTTTTTATTGAAAACGCCGTCTCTCTATTTCTCTGCACCTTGGTGAAAATAAGTATGCACGATTGACTGAGCGAAATAGCTGTCTATTGTTTTCACACGACTCTAGAGATACACTCTTATTCTGGGGGAGCAAAGTTGTCATGTTTATGTGGTTGTCGGAAACTGAATCCCTTCTTGTCTGAGCCAGGGAAGTTCATCCCTCCATATTCATTCAAGAAAGTTTCCAGTGACCTCTGAGCTAGCTGGCGCAAACCTAAATTAAGTTTAACATAGTAAGTAGAGACCTAGATGACCTCAGTCCTATGTCTACACTGCTGTTTATGTTATTTCAATGCGCAGAGCCTATTGGGAAAATAGGAACTACACTACACTCTGATGTATTTTTAAGTAGTCCGATCATGACATAGTGTTATAGAGCAATGGTACCCCGAGAATATATGCTTAGATTAGTCGAAAAGGAGGGTGCCTCACACCCAGAGAATAATTATTGTTTTAGTAGGCATTGCAGGGGTTGTTTTTTTACTTGTTGCCTCTGCATTTCGTGCCCTATAGTATGCTGCACTACTTCTGCGATCATGCTCATCCTAGTATTTCATTTCCCGATACCAGATACCTTTTATGATGCTATATTATTGGTTATTCTTGTTTTTTTTTTGCTTCCCTTTGATTGATAAGTGATGCCGTACCCGTTCTCTCCTTTAGAATTGTATAGTCCTTACCTTTTAGCAATAAATGCTGCACTTATGTTAGCCACTGTAGGCTAAAAGGAGGGTCTGACAGATTCTAATTTTCCTGTCGCAAAATGTTCTAATGATGTTGTGAGTATGTTAGCCTAATGTGTCTAACCAATATGCAGTTACAGCTTATTATTCATGTGCTGCAACCCACTGAGCTATTTTTGTAATGTGCACGCTTCAGTTGGATAGAATTGTTTCTGTAATGTGTAAGCTTTTGTCTTATTTTTGCCTTCTGAGTTAGAAACCTGCTGTGGTACATTGCTTTCCCTTGGTTAGGTTTCCAATATTGATATTTCTGTATACTCTCCTATAAGAGAGAGAGGCTTGTCAATGGCAGAGAGACTTCTGATGCTGACACTTGCTCTGCAGCTCCACTCCCTCGTGGTACAGTTTCCCCCCCTCCTTCTTGGAGTAGTATTGCCCCTCCCTTGGCTCTGCTTTGGGCAGACAACCTAACCTTGGAACAGAATATAAAGTAAGTGTGTTTAGCTGAGACGAAACTTATCTTTGTCTCTGTTTTTTTGTAATTGGACCCAACTGGAAATTCCCACCCTGGGCATGTGAAAGGAGGGGCGAAAGGCTTTTTTTGTGTTTTGTGGGTGTTCTGAGGTCAGCCCTTTCAGCGCACTCCTTGGAGTGAAGTCAGACGGGGCCCTCTCTAGAGAGACTTATGGCCTAATAAATGTTTTTCTAATTCTTCTCCTCTGCCTGGCTGGCTTATTTTATGGGAATGATATATGAGTGAGGTAAGTTCGCTCAGGTGGTTTGAGCCACGCTTATCAATAATAAAACAAAACATAGCATAGCACAACAAAACATAGCATAGCAAAACATAGCATAGCATAACAAACAAAACATAGCATAGCACAACAAAACATACCATAGCATAGCATAACATAGCCTAGCAAACAAAGCATAGCATAGCATAACAAACCAAAACAAAGCATGGCATATCATAACAAAATACAACAAAACATAGAATAACAAAACATATCATAGCATAACAAAGCATAGCATATCACAACAAAACAGAGCATAGCATAACAAAACATAGCACAACAAAACATAGCATAGCATAACAAAGCATAGCAAATCGCAACAAAACAGAGCGTAGCTTAGCACAACATAAAATAGCACAACAAAACATAACATAGCATAACATAGCATAGCATAACAAAACAGAACAAAACATAGAATAACAAAAGAAAACCTAGCATAACAAAACAAAGCATAGCATGGCATGGCATATCATAACAAAACACAAGAAAACATAGTATAGTAAAACAAAACACAACAAAACATAGCATAACAAAACAAAACTTAACATAGCATAGCATAACAAACAAAGCATGGGATATCATAACAAAATACAACAAAACAGAATAACAAAACATAGCATAGCATATCATATTGCAACAAAACAGTGTAGTATAGCATAACATAGCATAGCAAAGCCAAGCATAGCATAACAAAACATAGCAAAGCATAACAAAACACAACAAAACATAGCATAAAAAACAAAACCTAGCATAACAAAACAAAGCATAGCATGGCATATCATAACAAAACACAAGAAAACATTGCATAGCATAACAAAACATAGCACAGCATCAGAAAATAAAGCAAAGCATAGCCTAGCATAACAAAGCATAGCATAGCATAACAAAACGTAGCATAGCATTACAAAACACAACGAAACATAGCATAACAAAACATAGCATAACAAAACATAGCATAGCATAACAAAATAAAGCGAAGCAAAGCATAACACAACACACCATAGCATACAATAACAAAACATAGCATAACAAAACGTAGCATAGCATAACAAAACACAACAAAACATAGCATACCAAAACCTAGAATAGCAAAACAGCATACAACACGGCAAAACAAAACATAGCATAACAAAGCATAGCATGGAATAACATAACACAACAAACCATAGCATAACAAAACATACTATAGCATAACAAAGCACAGCATATCATAACAAAGCATAGCATATCACAACAAAACAGAGCGTAGCTTAGCACAACATAAAATAGCACAACAAAACATAACATAGCATAACAAAACAGAACAAAACATAGCATAACAAAAGAAAACCTAGCATAACAAAACAAAGCATAGCATGGCATGGCATATCATAACAAAACACAAGAAAACATAGCATAGCAAAACAAAACACAACGAAACATAGCATAACAAAACATAGCATAGCCAAACAAAACATAGCATAACAAAGCACAGCATAACAAAACAAAACATAGCATAACATAATACATAGCATAACAAAACACAACAAAACAAAACATAGCATAGCATAACAAACAAAGCATGGGATATCATAACAAAATACAACAAAACAGAATAACAAAACATAGCCTAACATAGCATATCATATTGCAACAAAACAGTGTAGCATAGCATAACATAGCATAGCAAAACCAAGCATAGCATAACAAAACATAGCAAAGCATAACAAAACACAACAAAACATAGCATACAAAACAAAGCATAGCATGGCATATCATAACAAAACACAACAAAACATTGCATAGCATAACATAACAAAACATAGCATAGCATCAAAAAATAAAGCAAAGCATAGCCTAGCATAACAAAGCATAGCATAACAAAACGTAGCATAGCATAACAAAACACAACGAAACATAGCATAACAAAACATTGCATAACAAAACAGCATACAGCACAGCAAAACACAACATAGCATAACAAAGCATAGCATGGCAGAACATAGAATAGCATAACAAAGCATACATATCATAACAAAGCATAGCATATCGCAACAAAACAGAGAGTAGCTTAGCACAACATAAAATAGCACAACAAAACATAACATAGCATAACATAGCATAGCATAACAAAACAGAAGAAACCCTAGCATAACAAAACAAAGCATAGCATGGCATATCATAACAAGACACAAGAAAACATAGCATAGCAAAACAAAACACAACGAAACATAGCATAACAAAACATAGCATAGCCAAAAAAACATAGCATAACAAAGCACAGCATAACAAAAGAAAACATAGCATAACATAACAAAACACAACAAAACATAGCATTTCATAACAAAACAAAACATAGCATAGCATAGCATAACACAACATACCATAGCATAGCAAAACACAACAAAACATAGCATAGCATTACAAAACACAAAAAACACAGCATAGCATAACAAAACACAACAAAACAGAACAGCATAACAAAGCATAGCACAGCATAACAAAACAGCATAGCATAACAAAACACAACAGATATTAGCATAGCATAACAAAACATAGCGTAGCATAACAAAACATAGCATAGCATAACAAAACACAACAAAACATAGCATATCATAACAAAAAATAGCATAGCAAAGCATAGTAAAACAAAACATATAGCATATCAAAACAGCATAGCATAACAAAACACAACAAAGCATAGCGTAACTAAACATAGCATAACAAGGCATAGCATAACAAAACATAGCATAGCAAAACAAAGCATAACATAATAAAACACAACAAATCAGTATAGCATAACAAAACATAGCATAGCACAACTACACACAACCACACCACCACACACAGACACAATCGCACACACACATCACACAAACACAACACACACACACAAACACCAGCACAATCACACACACAACCACACAACCACACACATACACAACCACACACACAACCACACTGTCAGTGCACACTTTCAACAGACACCATCAATCGTCAGCGCATGCTTTCACCGGGCACAAACACCACCAGACGTCAGTGCACGCTTCCACCAGGCACACACCACCAGACGTCAGTGCATGCTTTCACCAGGCACACACACCACCAGCCGTCAGTGCATGCTTCCACCAGGTACACACACCACCAGCCAACAGCGCACACTTCCACCAGGCACACACACACCACTAGCCGCCAGTGCACACTTTCACCAGGCATACACCACCAGCCGTCAGTGCATTTTTTCACCAGGCACACATACCACCAGCCGTCAGTGCATGCTTCCACCAGGCACACACACCACCAGCCGGCATTGCACACTTCCACCGGGCACACACACCACCAACCATCAGTGCACACATCAATTGTTAACGCATAAACAATTCACTATTGTAGCAATCGCAAGATGGCGCACTTTACTTTTAAACATATTTATCTAAAGCGCAGCATGCCACCATTGCTACAAAAATAAATACACACTGGCCTACAATTTATAGACTTTTGTTGCAATTGGTGTTGCAATATTTAGCAATCTCAATAGTTCAAACGTATTTAATGCGAGATCTATTGCATTGCAAATGCTTGTTCCTCCAATGTGACTTATAAACCACCTAGTCTCCTCAATGTCTCTCTCGAATCCCTTTCCCTCCATCCTGTCACACTATTTAGACAGGTACACTGTGGTTATTGTCTGCAAAACTCAAACATGTGATGCCCCCAGTAAGGTATCTCCACCCATCTCCTCACTGCTGAGCTTGTTCAGTTAAAATGACTAACCAGCTGGCAGATGACTTGGTTACAGAGAGCCCTAGGTGTGATTTCAGTACATTGTCTTCTGCTGCCTTAAGAGTGCAGAAGCTAGCCCTTGACCCTTGCTTGCTCCCTTGGCAGACCGTCAATCAGCCAGCATGAGGCTGTCTGGTGAGAAGTGTTAAACCAAGTAAATGGAGTGAGCCTGGAGATGTGCCATGGAACAGTCCACTGCCTGCCACTCATAGACCCACCAAGTGACGACAGGCCTGATCTCTACTGTGCTGCAAGCCTACCATACCATGTACAACTTCACTAGGATGAAATGCAGAAGAGACCATTGAGCCATTTGATTATGGGATTGTCATTTGTCCCTGCAAGATCTAGAGATTTCATAGAGTGAAAACAGAAGCAGATGGGGTATTTCTTAGGAATCACAGAATACAACAATAACATGTGTGCCTCAGGATTAAAAAAAACACACACATTCCCTCCTTCATACATGCATACCACAGCGATTGATCACATTAACGAAAACAATTCTCTCTGCCATCAATCACTTGGAGTCCAGAAAAAAAAGTTACAAACCAAATGTAATTCATGAAAATGTTTGTACTTAAGAACAACTTAAGGAAAATAAAAACCTTGCTGCAAAAGTAGAAATATCGCTATCCTCAATGTTAGGTCTCAGAAAGTTTCTGAAAAACATCTATTGTGAAACATAACAGGAAGCAAAATTACAACCTCACACCAGAACTACAAAGAAGGACCAGAGAGTTATTAAAAATGGACTAGAAGAGGACCGGCTAAGCCCAAAACAATTGTAGTTTGCTCTTAAGATAGATCCTTATATACCTACATTGAATATCCTTCAGATATCTACAAAATCCACAAATACCTCCTGTTTGCCAGATAGTCTAAATATATGTTTCATTCCTCGATCTTGTATTGAAATGAGGTGACATTCTTTTTAAATCTGGCAAGATTGCATCATACCTGTGCTTCGATGTCTGCTATGTGGAGAAGAATGCGTGTTGGACGTCTGTCTTACACTACAATCAGCAGTACCAATGGATATCGATACTTTGCTAGGTCCTGCAACGACTCATGCATCGTGTTGTCCCCAGCGGCTACCGATTCTGATGACGGCATTCGTTGAGACTTCACCACTACGAATAGGTGGCGGTGAGGTACGAGAGGAAAGCAGCACCAAACAGGTACAGCCTTCTGTGTGCATTGCTGATCCAACCATCGATGATAGCAATCACGCAGAGAACTGCACAGTTGCAGAATTTTTTGCAGGTCTGTCTGAAATAATGTTCTCTCCAGTCAAGGAGAATAACTCTTAAAAAAAAAACAATGAGCATGCAGCGTTCACTGAACTCTGAATTCGGCCTTCAGTTTTTGATAAACAAAGCTACAGAAAATATTTGGAACTATTTTTCCCCTGAAAGCTAAATTATTTTTGCCCATTTTCCAAAATATTTACCTTTTTTTGGCACATGGTACTCTGCTTAAAGTAGAACTATTCTTAGAGAACAGAGCTTCTATTTTTAGGATACTAGAGACAATATTTTACCTCAGCCTCTAGCACATATACAGCATTTTGTATAAATATGTGATGAAATGGTCTCGACCTTCTTTTCTGTATTCAGAGCCATTTCATGTGTAATTTTCGCAATTCATTCAGCTGATATATATATGCATTTATCTGAATGATGACACTGCTTGAAAAGCGTACAGTACCAACACTCATTTTCGTGTATTTACCATATACCATTTCAAATGCGAAATATGTATTTTGGGGTGGGTTGGAAAACACACATGCATCGTTGAATGTTTACTATTGCTTAGTTTTTTTTAGTAATGATGGACATCAATCCGTGGAGTGGGTGTCGTGTTTATATCTAGGACCCTATTTCGATATTCCCGATTTATGCCCTTGTGAGGTTATAATCAATAATATCCTGATAAAGGCATAAGAATCAGATCCATATTCAGTAATAGCCCATGCCGTCCAAAGCACAGCACGGCTAATCCCATCGACTCCCAGAAAGCACAACACGTTCTTTAAACAAACCAAGCCTCCAGCAGCCCGGGAATTCCCCCCCTGCTTTTGTTTTGATTTGAACAAGAACTCCTGGAGTCCAGAAAGGACAGTTAGTTCTTAGTGACGTCTTATGTCCAACCTTACGTCAAACTCTGCACCTTTCAGGTATAAATATGCCAACAGTTGCCTTAAGCAAACACACGGTGGTTTGGAGCAGAGCGGCCATCTACTTGCTTGAGAGCCCAGCTGATGCGAGAGCCCACGGAAGCCACCCCTCCCGTTTGACGCACTGAGAGAGACGCTGTCTTTTTCTCCAGCCGAGAAAATCCAGCTCCGGTGTTTCCAGCCTACACTTGCGGGTTGCTGGGAGATTGAGTCCTGAGGAAAGAGATACCAGACCTCCCACGTTCTATTACCAAGGTACGGAGCTGACTAAACCCTTTAGAGAATTTGTGATGCAGATTCTTGGCAAAACAATCTTAACCAACTTAACTTAAACTGCTACTTACTCATCCCTTCCCAAGTATTAGGCTTAGGTCAGGTACACCGGGGTAGGCTTAGTTAGAAGCACCAGTTGAGTACGTTAGTGTAATGGCTGGATTTTCTGTTTAGATGGGATCAGCCCCCAGGGGCCCCTATGACCCAGCCAAAACGTACTCAACCTCCCTTCTTAGATCGTATTCACAATAAGTAGATATACAGATAAATATACAAGTTGCACCTAAGAATGGGGAATGACTATATACATATACAGACTTTCTACAATATCTTATTCACATCAGTTGGCCTCGCGGTCACCCCGACCCAGACCGTTCTACCCTAGGGCAGATCTGACACACAATCTGGTGCGTCTACACACGGGCCTGCAGAACCCAATGCTCCCTTTTCCAAACCGTTCGCGATCCTGCGAAACATACACACTAGTTCAACCACCTAGTGCTCTCATTAGCTCAAGCCACAATCCTGTGGGTATAAACACTGGTTTGACCCCCCAGTGCTCTCATTAACGCCGCGTGTCAAACGACGACCACATTCCTATGAACACCTATACATATATATATATATATTGGGATATTATCTCCGCGGTCTACTCGGAATGAAACTACAATAATGACTTTGGATATGGATTCAGATTGTATAGTGTACTCCGTGCTTACGACATCAAAGGTCCACTCACTCCCTCTTTGTTTGATAACTATTCGTCTGATCGGGATTTCTCATCCGTTCATCTAAACAGTGCTCAACTAGGAGCATCATTTACCAAGATTGAACACAAGAACCAGGTACACGATAATTCTATATGAATTAGGGCATTTATTAACCATAAACATAAATCACATTACTATGCAGCATTACATTTACACAAGAAATAAAAGAGAAAGATTAGGGTGCACGCACTATAAGGATTGGTCGGACTTCACCTGGTTAATGGGAAATCGGGACTCGGCAGTCATCTAGGCTCCTGTCTCGTCTCTGGGTCCTGGCTCGCCTTGCAGTCACCCTCAGCCGTCACAAGTACACGTCTGCACCGCTAGGCTCAACCTCGTCTGCTCTCCCTCAGGACCTTGGAACCTTGCTGTTTATTAACTACCGTCTCTCTCTCTCTGTATTTAGTGCGCTCCGCGCCACTTCTCGTTCAGTCTATCTCAGAGAGTTTCGGTCTTAAATCTTTCTCCGACTTCAAAGATGGCGACTCGTCCACCATGAAAGTGAATAATGGCAGAGATGCTAACGGCTAGATGCCGCCTACGGACTGACTGACTGAAAGACTAACACCTTCGCTAATATCAAAGCCCGTTCCTTCATGGAAATTCACGGCCAGTAACCTGCTGCCCACCAAATTCTTGTACCTCCCCGTACCAAGGACACTTTCCCAGCCGGCCGGCCTGAAGTTGTGTCTTCGGAGTGGAGAAAAATACATTCCTTCGATAAGGGTCAGCCTGAACCGGTTCTCTCCAAGCGAACAACAGCTTAAAACTAAAACATCACTCTTGACCTAGAAAGCCTTCTCGAGCTACCAGGCAGAAAGCAAAATGGAGTCTGTCTCGCTTAAGGCCTACGGAGCCCATAATATGCATAGCTCCATGAGAAACAGATCGGCATGTTAGCAAATGAGTAAATCATGACTAATACTTATATATCTAACCCCTCACTTAAATTCATAAGCCTTACTCTAAGGGAAATGGCACGAAAATGCCTTTATATATGTATGACAGGATCCCTGTCTATCGGCCTAATCCCTATGCTATGGGGGTGATAGGCTGGAGTCACTCTCCATCATTCTCCTTCTCCAGAGAGCTAGCAAAAAGACAGCCATAACATTACACCCCTTGACTTCAGTCTATCATCCACAAACTAAATGGAACTAACGTCAGTAGACGAATAATATGAAACAAAACTAACTGATCTACGACTCTTTGTAAGTCTAAAAAATTGTAGCAGGGAAGGGATACACTGAATGAAGCAGCAAATCGCTATAAGGACGCAGACAATAATAATAACCCCTCCCAAAATTTGTCGTAAAAAAATGCATGTCAGGGAGCCAATTAAAAAGCCAGTCAAAGAAACCCTGATCTATGTGTTCTCTAATTTCTGCCGTCAAGTCGTGGAGTTTATTAATATGGGACTGGATATCTTTAGAATGGTCAGACAAATTAAAACAGCATAGACCTTCAAATTCAGAGCATTCATGCCCGTGTTTTAACAGCAAGTAATCGATGGCCGCACGATTTTGCAAAATAGCTCTACGTTCACCTTGGGAATCTAACAATAAATCTGACAAAACAGTAGAAGTCTGGTTGATCGACTTGACCATCCAGCAGGCCATCTTGCCTATTGTTTTAGCATTATAAACGGCTAATGCAGGAACACCAATAATAGAAAAAGCTAAACCAAGATATTCTGATCTGGAAAAAAGATGAACAGAGGAATCACAGTCTTCATGTAAGGACATTGAGTCACGAACAATACGGGAATGTGAAGGAGGATGTGAAGAAAACATTAGCAAACTTAATCTAGTGATGGCACACGGGCCACCAGAAATATTCGCAGGAATATAGGGCCAAGATGAATTCCCGCATGAAAAGAGCCATCCAGCTGGTAACAACATTGAACGATAATGGCTAGTGGCTACAACTAAACTTTTACAGGTCATATTGTTATTCACTGAAAGACATGAATTAGGCAGTCTCTTTGAACACAGTAAACGTTGATGGAATGAAAAAGTAGTAGCTGCTTGAAGTTTCAATCGTATACACTCAGAAATGGCCTTAGGATTGCAGGTCATAATAAAACAAAGATCACCAGGGGTAATATTAAAAGTAATAATTCTGGAATTAATAGGGACATCCAGGTCTGGAAGAAGAGTACATGAGGGACAAAATTCATGGGCCGCGAAATCGCCCAGAATAACATTAGGTCGGGCATTGGATACATTAAATACATAATGTAGAGTTTCAATAGATGCAGGGACAGCAACCAAACAGGTCGCTAAAATGTCAGTGACGGACTTCATGGGGGTAAGGCAAAAATGCGGAGAGTTCGTCACTCGCTTCGCGAGTGTGACCCAAAAATTTGAAGAGGCGCGCCACGCGGACCGCGCGGCTCTTATTGTCCCATCACTCGGCGTCGGTGGATCCTCTCCTCTCCCGGCGTAGCAAGCCAAAAGGAGTCCAACGCCGACACATCCTGCAGCCGCAGTCCAAAGAATGATCTGAAAGAATAGAAACACAGGCCTTAATCATTCTCGTAAGTAACATTTATCAGCTGGGACAGCTTCCCAGCCATCTTTCCCTGGCTTCATCACCAAAACGGTGTTGTCATGACCGGTCGCAATAATATCAGCCTGTTCAGGAGGATTTTTAGGCGATTGCACCCATATTTTAGCTCCAGGAAGATCAGACGATCCGAAGCCTTTTTGTCCTCGCACAGTTAGCAACGTTGGGGCAGAGCCTTTCTTGATCTCACCACTGAATACAGGCATAATCAGTAATTGAGCAACACGGTCAGACTTTTTGATCAACAAATCAGTCTCACTGCTATTAAGCAAGAGAACCTTAATCTCTCCCTGATAATCACTGTCGATCACACCACCAAGGACTTGAACACCTTTCAGGGCCAGGCCAGATCTAGGGGCAATTAATCCAAAACTACCGGCAGGTATAGAGACACCAATGCCAGTTTCAACAATTATTCGATCTTTTCCTGGGAAGTGTACCTCATTTAAAGCATGCAGGTCGAGGCCTGCGGAACCTGGGGTTGCTCTACATGGAGCCAAAGCACCGGGGGTAATTTCCCAATAAGTGACAGTACTTCCAACAGAATTAGGTTTCGCATCAACATGTGGAGGAAACAAACGCATCAAAGGAGATTCAGCATGCAACAAAGGACGGTTATTCAAAATTAACAAAGCTTGAAGTAGGACATCTCTCCATCGGCTGTAACGGTCATCAGTCAACTTGCGCAACTGTTCTTTCAACAAGCCATTCATTCTCTCAATCAGTCCTGAAGCTTGTGGGTAATATGGAATGTGAAATACCCAGTCGATATTGTTTTCCATACAGAATTCCTGCACCAATCTTCCACGAAAGTGGGATGCATTGTCTGATTGAATTTGGAATGGGACACCATAATATAGGATAATCAGCTCCAGGGTTTTAATCGTATTCACTTGAGTAGCATTCTTGCAAGGGAAAGCGACCAAAAGGCCACTATAAGTATCAACTACTGTACAAATGTATTGACAGTTTCCGCTCATAGGGAGCGGACCAATATAATCAATCTGCCAAATTTGGGCGGGCAATTTACCTCGATGTAAGTGGCCTCGAACAATTTGAGGCACCTCTTTCTTTCTAGAATGCTGGCAAATGGGACAATGTAGAATGGCATCTTTAATTAAAGAAAAGGGAATATGAATTCCTCTATCAGCAGCCCACCTGTTAGTGGCTTTCTCTCCAAAATGTCCTGCTTTCTGATGGGCCCATTTCGCCAATCCCGCCAAATTAGAATCTTGCATGTCAACCACTGCCTCAGAAATTTTAGACTGTTCATCTGCAATGTTATGGAAAAATTTGTCAAGGGAGTCGATTGAAGTATGAGCATCCACGTGAAAGATTGTTACAGTACTGTGCGGAAGCAGTTCCCAAATTTCTTGCCACAAGTCTTTACCCCATAATTCCTTGGAGTGCAATTCCCAATTGTGCGAGTGCCATGTAGGCAACCACACCGCTAGTCCATTTGCAGTGGACCAAGAATCAGTGAAAATATGACATGTACCTGGTAACTCCTGTTTCAAAACTTGGTAAACCGCATAAAGTTCAGCATATTGACTACTCTTACCGTCTCCAGTTGTACTCAACAATTTCTGTGTAATCGGGTTATAGGAAACAGCTTTCCAATGTCTTTTGTCACCAATGCACTTCGCAGAACCATCCGTAAACCACACATGTTTTCTATCCTCCGCGGACAGATCATTAAATGATTTACCCCACTTCACGGGAGACTCCTGCACTATGGGAACCGAACACTCACTTTCAGCCTCGTTGGAGGGCGCCTGCGCCACTCGCTCATGTAAAACCGCCACACCTTTCGGACCCACACGTGCCCTGTCCTGAATGTACCATTTCCATTTAATCACACTAGCCTCCTGAGCATGTCCAATTCGATGGGACTTCGGTGAACTCAAAACCCACTGCATGATAGGAATTTCAGGCCTCAAAATCACAGCATGGCCTAAAGTCAATTGCTCGGTATCCACCAGAGCCCAATAACAAGCAAGCAACTGTTTTTCAAAAGGTGAGTAACGCTCACCAGCCTCTGGCAACTTTTTGGTCCAAAAACCTAATGGCACTTTTTGTCTGCCCTGCTTTTGCCACAAACTCCAATTGGCATACAGACCTTCCACGGACACATTCAAATCAACATCACCGTCACTCACAGGCCACAAATCCAAAGCATACTGAATAGCTTCTTTAGCCAAATTAAAAGCAGTCTGTTGAGGTTCACCCCACTCAAACGCATTCTTTTTACGAGTGACTCGGTACAGTGGAGCCAAGATTTGACTCAAATGGGGAATATGCTGACGCCAAAATCCAAACAATCCAATAAAGCATTGAGCTTCTTTCCTGTTTCTGGGAACAGCAAAATCAAGTATTTTTCGTTTAACCTGTGGAATCACCTCTCTGTGACCCTCATGCCAATTAATTCCTAGAAATCTTACAGCTTGGGAAGGAGTTTGTAATTTGTCAGGATTAATTTCCCAACCTTTCGCTCGCAGACAATCAATAATTTGATCTAAATAGGACTGTACCTGGTCTTGCGTTTCACCTTGAATCAAGATGTCATCAATATAATGACAAATCTGAACTTGTGGAATCGTGGGCACTTCAGACAAATGTTCCGCCACCAGCCGGTGACAGATCGTAGGACTATGTACATAGCCTTGAGGAAGACTCCGGAACGTCATTTGACGTCCATTCCATGTAAAACTGAATTGCTCCTGGCATTCGGGGGCAATCGGAATTGAAAAGAATGCATTAGCAATATCAATCGAAGCATACCACGTACCTGGATGCTTTTGAATTCTCTCAATCAGTGTAACAATGTCAGGCACTGCAACACTCAATTTAGGTGTATGTTTATTCAATTCTCGATAATCAACAGTCATGCGCCAAGAGTTGTCACTTTTGCGCACGGGCCAAACAGAATTATTCCAAGCAGATGTGACCGGAATAATGACTCCCGCGTCAACCAAATCCTGAATCGTAGCTGTAATTTCTTCATGACCACCCGGGATGCGATATTGTTTCTGAGAAATCACTTTCGTCGCTAAAGGGATCTTAATAGGTGGCATGCGTAAACGGCCAACCCGTACGGGTCTGGTCGAAATGTACTGTCTAGTACCAAATTGATAGTAACCATCATCCAAATGCAAAGCCATACCTTTCAAAATGTCAATTCCAATAATGTATTCCAAAAGTGGCACAACCAACACAGAGTATTCTCTACGAGGAATCCTACCAATTTTAATTTCAAGTGCAGTTTGAACTGCGGGTGTTTCTTTACCACCCAGACCGGTAATTGTGAAAGATTGTCCATGAAATTTTCTCGACTTACCATGAATTAAAGTGGCCTCCGCTCCAGTATCAACTAACGCTCGGGCCCTTTGGATATTACGATGTTTCCAAAAAATCTCAATATCTACATAGGGTCTGTAATCTCTGTGGGCCCACCTGCGTACCGGAGCTTGACCTATTTCCTAGTCATTTTTCCTGCGTTCCGTCAACCAAGACAGATCAGGGTAAATGTTTTCAGCTTTCTTGGGTATCAGAATTTCCTGTTCATATCCGTCTCCAGTACGAAACGGATTAGTATCGGGTTCAAAAAGTTGTGAATTACGGTCAGAGAGTCTGTTACGATCCTCCCTCCTTCGTACGTCAGGGGAATAACTCCTTGCATCTCTACGTCCGCTAGGGCCACGATCATCTCCACCCTTCTCACGATCATCCTCTCTCCCCCTCCCCTCATTACGACGGGGGGAACCACCACGTTCATGGCGCCGATCATCACGGCGATCAGAATTCACACGTCGCCTCTCATCACCACTGTCATCCGAACCACGATCATACTCATTCTTTCGCACACGACGGGCACCTTCCTTTCGATCCAAACCACGCTTACGAAACATATCCCATAGGACATTATTAGGTTCACCATCAATCTCTTCCCTTTTGATACCATCCGCAAGGAGAGCAAAAAACATGTCACGTCTAGAGAACTTATAGTCCCCACCAGTACGACCCTCAGGTCGGGATTGTCTTTCAGGTTTAAACCATTCACCCAGCTCACCAAGCTGACGAACAGACTCAAGCACAGCAGACAAAGGATTGCCAGTTTGGTTAATCAATAAAGTCATCATGACCTGCTTGTAAGCAACAGGAGAAGTACGTATAATGCGATTACGCACAGAAGATGTTAAAAGACCATCCAATAATCTGTCAGCAGTACTAAGGAAGATACAGGTTTTCATGACTTCTTCCTTTAAACGTTGCGACGCATCGCGCAGAGTATACCACGGCTTTTCATCAGAGGGCCAATCAGACTCAGTTGGATATTTATGATTACAGCCATCAGACGCAAGCTGGAGCAAAGAAGTTTGAACATTACCATTAAAATTCCGAAAATGGTCCTGAATAGTAGAATCAGAACTCAAAGAGCAAAATCGTAAGCAATCAACGGCATCGAGCATAATACCGGAAGCGCCAAGCTCATAAAGGCGCACCATCCAGGTAAGCAAGGTCTCACCAGGTCGTTGTTTAAATCGTTGCAGGATGTCACTGATCTCCTGCTGAGTAAAATCTTCAATGCAGTCAAGAGCGATACCACCCGGATTACCAGGGGCTTGTTGTAATTTCCGTCGAAAGATCGGGTGAGCAGAAACTGCGGGAAGAGCTTCCGAGGAAGCCCGCATCTTAGATTTAACAGCACAATCAAGGCAAGCTACGTCGTCCGCACGGGAAGAACGAGCACGGTCACAATCGGGAGTTGAATCAATGCACGAAGCAGATTTACAATCACGTCCGGAGCGAGAAGACTCGCGCTTGTCACCCTCCTCTGCCGAGGAGTCAGAAGTATGAGAATCCCAGATATTACCGTCCCACTCATCGGGGTTCCAATCCATTCCAGCTTTTGCTACAACCATACGCACTTTGCGTGAAGACACACGTCCACGACGATGTTTATACTTATATCGTGCAATACGGACCGCAGCCCTTTCGGCAATGGTCTGATATGTTTCAAGTTTATCGGCAAGCAATTTATTTTGACAACGCAACAAAGTGTGCGCATTTTGCAACTCGACACACTGTCCTTCCGAATCTTTAAACTGTTTCTGCAGTCGCACAAACCTCTCATGCATTATTCTGTATGCATTAAGAATAATCCACCCTCTGCGTCCTAAAATAGGAAGCTCATCACCCTTCACTACTGGCGCTTTCTGTAGGCACGAAATCACATCAGCAGGCTCCGCCTGCTCCAAGAATGAAGACCAATTTTCACTCAAACCAGTAGAATCAGCCCACTCACGGGCCAAAGCCTCGTAAGGCGTAGACTCCCAGCCGGGAATCTGAATCTGTAATTTGAAAACCGACGATGATTTTTTCACAAACATAATGACACACAAAAAAATATATACACAATTATAAACAAAATTTTATACGTACAAGCCGAGCGCAAACCAACGAGATGAAAACAACACAATGCACACAGGCTTCGTAAACAGTTCGTGACGCCAGATGTAATGGCTGGATTTTCTGTTTAGATGGGATCAGCCCCCAGGGGCCCCTATGACCCAGCCAAAACGTACTCAACCTCCCTTCTTAGATTGTATTCACAATAAGTAGATATACAGATAAATATACAAGTTGCACCTAAGAATGGGGAATGACTATATACATATACAGACTTTCTACAATATCTTATTCACATCAGTTGGCCTCGCGGTCACCCCGACCCAGACCGTTCTACCCTAGGGCAGATCTGACACACAATCTGGTGCGTCTACACACGGGCCTGCAGAACCCAATGCTCCCTTTTCCAAACCGTTCGCGATCCTGCGAAACATACACACTAGTTCAACCACCTAGTGCTCTCATTAGCTCAAGCCACAATCCTGTGGGTATAAACACTGGTTTGACCCCCCAGTGCTCTCATTAACGCCGCGTGTCAAACGACGACCACATTCCTATGAACACCTATACATATATATATATATATTGGGATATTATCTCCGCGGTCTACTCGGAATGAAACTACAATAATGACTTTGGATATGGATTCAGATTGTATAGTGTACTCCGTGCTTACGACATCAAAGGTCCACTCACTCCCTCTTTGTTTGATAACTATTCGTCTGATCGGGATTTCTCATCCGTTCATCTAAACAGTGCTCAACTAGGAGCATCATTTACCAAGATTGAACACAAGAACCAGGTACACGATAATTCTATATGAATTAGGGCATTTATTAACCATAAACATAAATCACATTACTATGCAGCATTACATTTACACAAGAAATAAAAGAGAAAGATTAGGGTGCACGCACTATAAGGATTGGTCGGACTTCACCTGGTTAATGGGAAATCGGGACTCGGCAGTCATCTAGGCTCCTGTCTCGTCTCTGGGTCCTGGCTCGCCTTGCAGTCACCCTCAGCCGTCACAAGTACACGTCTGCACCGCTAGGCTCAACCTCGTCTGCTCTCCCTCAGGACCTTGGAACCTTGCTGTTTATTAACTACCGTCTCTCTCTCTCGGTATTTAGTGCGCTCCGCGCCACTTCTCGTTCAGTCTATCTCAGAGAGTTTCGGTCTTAAATCTTTCTCCGACTTCAAAGATGGCGACTCGTCCACCATGAAAGTGAATAATGGCAGAGATGCTAACGGCTAGATGCCGCCTACGGACTGACTGACTGAAAGACTAACACCTTCGCTAATATCAAAGCCCGTTCCTTCATGGAAATTCACGGCCAGTAACCTGCCGCCCACCAAATTCTTGTACCTCCCCGTACCAAGGACACTTTCCCAGCCGGCCGGCCTGAAGTTGTGTCTTCGGAGTGGAGAAAAATACATTCCTTCGATAAGGGTCAACCTGAACCGGTTCTCTCCAAGCGAACAACAGCTTAAAACTAAAACATCACTCTTGACCTAGAAAGCCTTCTCGAGCTACCAGGCAGAAAGCAAAATGGAGTCTGTCTCGCTTAAGGCCTACGGAGCCCATAATATGCATAGCTCCATGAGAAACAGATCGGCATGTTAGCAAATGAGTAAATCATGACTAATACTTATATATCTAACCCCTCACTTAAATTCATAAGCCTTACTCTAAGGGAAATGGCACGAAAATGCCTTTATATATGTATGACAGGATCCCTGTCTATCGGCCTAATCCCTATGCTATGGGGGTGATAGGCTGGAGTCACTCTCCATCATTCTCCTTCTCCAGAGAGCTAGCAAAAAGACAGCCATAACAGTTAGTCAATGTATTTATGAATGTATATATTTTATCTAGGCATGGGCGGAAAATCCGTTCCGCTCGCGGATTTTGCGGATTTTCGGGAAATTTGCAATCCGCGAGATTCGCGAATCTCCCGCAAAATCCGCAAATCCGCGAGCAGCGGATTTTGCTCGCACTGCTCGCACTGTTCGCGTGAGTTCGCGCCCCGCGAATAAGTGCAAAATTGCAGAAATACGATCTTAGCAAAACTGAAAGTAACTACTTACCAGGTTCAAAAGTTCAGGCTCATCATTAGTAGCCATTTCCTGTAGTGCTTCCTGAGGGGCCCCTCCAGAGTTCAGTTGCCAGTTGAAACTATTATGTGACCCTGCTCTGAACCTCAGAATAGTTACACATATGCCACAAAGGTCCTGAATTACAGCTAAGGGAGACAAGCAGGAGCCAGGCTGGAAGTTAAAATCCATTAATCAGCCCCTAATTCATTATTGTCAGTTGGGGCAGGGCAGGTGTTGTAACTAATTTTGCAACAATGAAAGCACTTAGCAAGTGCAAAAGATCACTAATCAGGTTGCACTAAGGAAGCAGGTGCCAGCTAAAAAAATATTCTGTGACACATTAATCAGCCCCAAATTAATTCAGGTCACTTGAGGCAGGGAAGGTGTGCTTTGCTTTGCCGAAAATAATGTACACTGGACAACCAGAGGGTGTGGTGATGAAACAGAGGGTGGCATGGGTGGGCCAGAGGGTGGCATGAGTAGTCAGAGAGTGGCAGTGGTGACAGAGAGTGGCAGTGATGAAGAAGAGTGTCCCAAACAGGCTGGACACGTAGAAACAACAAGTTCGCAAAACTTGCGACCCGACAGGTAAGTTCGCAAATTGCGAAATTGTAAAAACCCTCGCGAACTGGCAGAAACACGGGCGAACACAAAAAAAAAAAATCCGCAAATTCGCGGGAATTCGCGGATTTTGCGGATTGCGAATCCGCAAATCCGCAAAATTCGCGAACGCGAGATCCGCAAAATTCGCTCATGCTTAATTTTATCCATTTTAAAGTATCATATGGCTAAGAAACCATATCAATGCTTTTACAGTATTATTTCATAATACTACTTTTACTGTACGCACTTTACTTTATGATAAGTATTGCAATTGTGGCAATTCATTTCTCTTGCATGAAAAAGAAGACTGCTCAATAAATAACACCTTTTTATTGAAAACGCCCGTCTCTCTATTTCTCTGCACTCTGGTGAAACTAAGTATGCACGATTGACTGAGCGAAATAGCTGTCTATTGTTTTCACACGACTCTAGAGATACACTCTTATTCTGAGGGAGCAAAGTTGTCATGTTTATGCGGTTGTCGGAAACTGAATCCCTTCTTGTCTGAGCCAGGGAAGTTCATCCCTCCCTATTCATTCAAGAAAGTTTCCAGTGACCTCTGAGCTAGCTGGTGCAAACCTAAATTAAGTTTAACATAGTCAGTAGAGACCCAGATGACCTCAGTCCTACGTCTACACTGCTGTTTATGTTATTCCAATGCGCCGAGCCTATTGGGAAAATAGGAACTACACTACACTCTGATGTATTTTTAAGTAGTCCGATCATGACATAGTGTTATAGAGCAATGGTACCCCGAGAATATATGCTTAGATTAGTCGAAAAGGAGGGTGCCTCACACCCAGAGAATAATTATTGTTTTAGTAGGCATTGCAGGGGTTGTTTTTTTACTTGTTACCTCTGCATTTCATGCCCTATAGTATGCTGCACTAGTTCTGCGATCATGCTCATCCTAGTATTTCATTTCCCGATACCAGATATCTTTTATGATGATATATTATTGGGTATTCTTGTTTTTTTTGCTTCCCTTTGATTGATGAGTGATGCCGTACCCGTTCTCTCCTTTAGAATTGTATAGTCCTTACCTTTTAGCAATAAAGGCTGCACTAATGTTAACCACTATAGGCTAAAAGGAGGGTCTGACAGATTGTAATTTTCCTGTCACAAAATGTTCTAATGATGTTGTATTGTATTGTATTGTATATTGGATTTATATAGCGCTTATCACCCAGGGGTCTCTAAGCGCTTGCCTTGGTAACCCCTCCTGGCTTTTCCCTGTGAGATAGCCCCTACAGGGCATCCCCAAGGTGAAAGCCAGGCATCCCGCCGCAGGGGGCCGTTGTGGAGATTAAGCAAGCTTAATGCCCAGAGTTGCAGAGTGTGAACCCATGATTAGGTCAGGCACCGAAGCGAGAATTATCGAGTCCGTGGACATTTGAGGTCAAGACCCTGCCGCGTCGGGAATTGAACCCTGGTCCCGGGTCTGACCTCTGCTTCAGGGTCTGCCTGCTCCAACCAGTGAGCCACACTATGTTGTGAATATGTTAGCCTAATGTGTCTAATCAATATGCAGTTACAGCTTATTATTGATGTGCTGCAACCCACTGAGCTATTTTTGTAATGTGCACGCTTCAGTTGGATAAAATTGTTTCTGTAATGTGTAAGCTTTTGTCTTATTTTTGCCTTCTGAGTTAGAAACCTGCTGTGGTACATTGCTTTCCCTTGGTTAGGTTTCAAATATTGATATTTCTGTATACTTTCCTATAAGAGAGAGAGGCTTGTCAATGGCAGAGAGACTTCTGATGCTGACACTTGCTCTGCAGCTCCACTCCCTCGTGGTACAGTTTCCCCCCCTCCTTCTTGGAGTAGTATTGCCCCTCCCTTGGCTCTGCTTTGGGTAGACAACCTAACCTTGGAACGGAATATAAATTAAGTGTGTTTAGCCGAGACAAAACTTATCTTTGTCTCTGTTTTTTGTAACTGGACCCAACTGGAAATTCCCACCCTGGGCATGTGAAAGGAGGGGCGAAAGGCTTTTTTTGTGTTTTGTGGGTGTTCTGAGGTCAGTCCTTTCGGCGCACTCCTTGGAGTGAAGTCAGATGGGGCCCTCTCTAGAGAGACTAATGGCCTAATAAATGTTTTTCTAATTCTTCTCCACTGTCTGGATGGCTTATTTTATGGGAATGATATATGAGTGAGGTAAGTTTGCTCAGGTGGTTTGAGCCACGCTTATCAATAATAAAACAAAACATAGCATAGCACAAGAAAACACAACAAAACATAGCGTAGCAAAACATAGCATAGCACAACAAAACATAGCATAGCATAACATAGCCTAGCAAACAAAGCATAGCATAGCATGACAAACCAAAACAAAGCATGGCATATCATAACAAAATACAACAAAACATAGAATAACAAAACACATCATAGCATAACAAAGCATAGCATATCGCAACAAAACAGAGCGTAGCATAGCATAACAAAACATAGCACAACAAAACATAGCATAACATAGCAGAGCGAAACCAAGCATAACATAACAAAATATAGCATAGCATAACAAAACACAACAACACAAAACATAGCATAACAAACAAAGCATGGGATATCATAACAAAATACAACAAAAGAGAATAACAAAACATAGCATAGCATAACATAGAATATCATATTGCAACAAAATAGTGTAGCATAGCATAACATAGCATAGCAAAGCCAAGCATAGCATAACAAAACATAGCAAAGCATAACAAAACACAACAAAACATAGCATAAAAAGCAAAACCTAGCATAACAAAACAAAGCATAGCATGGCATATCATAACAAAACACAAGAAAACATTGCATAGCATAGCATAACAAAACATAGCATAGCATCAGAAAATAAAGCAAAGCATAGCCTAGCATAACAAAGCATAGCATAACAAAACGTAGCATAGCATAACAAAACACAACAAAACATAGCATAACAAAACATAGCATAACAACACTTAGCATAGCATAACAAAATAAAGCGAAGCCTAGCATAACACAACACACCATAGCATACAATAACAAAACATAGCATAACAAAACATAGCATAGCATAACAAAACACAACAAAACATAGCATAACAAAACCTAGAATAGCAAAACAGCATACAGCACAGCAAAACAAAACATAGCATAACAAAGCATAGCATGGCATAACATAACACAACAAACCATAGCATAACAAAACATAGCATAGCATAACACAGCATAGCATATAATAACAAAGCATAGTATATTGCAACAAAACAGAGCGCAGCTTAGCACAACATAAAATAGCACAACAAAACATTACATAGCATAGCATAACAAAACAGAACAAAACATAGCATAACAAAAGAAAACCTAGCATAACAAAACAAAGCATAGCATGGCATATCATAACAAAACACAAGAAAACATAGCATAGCAAAACGAAAACACAACGAAACATAGCATAATAAAACATAGCATAGCCAAACAAAACATAGCATAACAAAGCACAGCATAACAAAACAAAACATAGCATAACATAATACATAGCATAGCATAACAAAACACAACAAAACATAGCATAGCAAAACACAACAAAACATAGCATAGCATTACAAAACACAAAGAACACAGCATTGCATAACAAAACACGACAAAACAGAACAGCATAACAAAGCATAGCACAGCATAACAAAACAGCATAGCATAAAAAAACACAACAGATATTAGCATAGCATAACAAAACATAGCATAGCATAACAAAACATTGCATAGCATAACGAAACACAACAAAACATAGCATAGCATAACAGAATACAACAAAACATAGCATAGCATAACAAAACATAGCATGGCAAAGTATAGTATAACAAAACATATAGCATAGCAAAACATAGCATAGCATAACAAAACACAACAAAGCATAGCGTAACTAAACATAGCATAACAAAGCATAGCATAACAAAACATAGCATAGCAAAACAAAGCATAGCATAATAAAACACAACAAATCAGCATAGCATAACAAAACATAGCATAGCACAACTGCACACAACCACACCACCACACACAACTACACACACACATCACACAACCACAAACACACACACATCCACAACCACACGCACAACCACCGGCACAATCACACACACACCCACACACACACACACACAACCACACACACAACCACACTGTCAGTGCACACTTTCAACAGACACCATCAGTCGTCAGTGCATGCTTTCACCGGGCACAAACACCACCAGCCGTCAGTGCATGCTTTCACCAGGCACACCATTACCAGCCGTCAGTGCACGCTTTCACCAGGCACACACACCACCAGCCATCAGTGCATGCTTCCACCAGGTACACACACCACCAGCCATCAGTGCATGCTTCCACCAGGTAAACACACCACCAGCCGGCAGCGCACACTTCCACCAGGCACACACACACCACTAGCCGCCAGTGCACGCTTTCACCAGGCACACACCACCAGCCGTCAGTGCACTTTTTCACCAGGCACACACACCAGCAGCCGTCAGTGCATGCTTCCACCGGGCACACACACCACCAGCCGGCATTGCACACTTCCACCAGGCACACACACCACCAGCCATCAGTGCACACATCGCATACACAATTAACTATTGTAGCAATCGCAGTATGGCGCACTTTACTTTTAAACATATTTATCTAAAGCGCAGCATGCCACCATTGCTACAAAAATAAATACACACTGGCCTACAATTTATAGACTTTTGCTGCAATTGGTGTTGCAATATTTAGCAATCTCAATAGCTCAAACTTATTTAATGCGAGACCTATTGCATTGCAAGTGCTTGTTCCTCCAATGTGACTTATAAACCACCTGGTCTCCTCAATGTCTCTCTCGAATCCCTTTCCCTCCATCCTGTCACACTATTTAGTCAGGTACACTGTGGTTATTGTCTGCAAAACTCAAACATGTGATGCCCCCAGTAAGGTATCTCCACCCATCTCCTCACTGCTGAGCTTGTTCAATTAAAATGACTAACCAGCTGGCAGGTGACTTGGTTACAGAGAGCCCTAGGTGTGATTTCAGTACATTGTCTTCTGCTGCCTTAAGAGTGCAGAAGCTAGCCCTTGACCCTTGCTTGCTCCCTTGGCAGACCGTCAATCAGCCAGCATGAGGCTGTCTGGTGAGAAGTGTTAAACCAAGTAAATGGAGTGAGCCTGGAGCTGTGCCATGGAACAATCCACTGCCTGCCACTCATAGACCCACTAAGTGACTGCAGGCCTGATCTCTACTGTGCTGCAAGCCTACCATACCATGTACAACTTCACTAGGATGAAATGCAGAAGAGACCATTGAGCCATTTGATTATGGGATTGTCATTTGTCCCCGCAAGATCTAGAGATTTCATAGAGTGAAAACAGAAGCAGATGGGGTATTTCTTAGGGATCACAGAATACAACCATAACATGTGTGCCTCAGGATTAAAAAAAACACACACATTCCCTCCTTCATACATGCATACCACAGCGATTGATCACATTAACAAAAACAATTCTCTCTGCCATCAATCGCTTGGGAGTCCAGAAAAAAAAGTAACAAACCAAATGTAATTCATGAAAATATTTGTACTTAAGAACAACTTAAGGAAAATAAGAACCTTGCTGCAAAAGTAGAAATATCGCTATCCTCGATGTTAGGTCTCAGAATGTTTCTGAAAAACATCTATTGTGAAACATAACAGGAAGCAAAATTATAACCTCACACCAGAACTACAAAGAAGGATCAGAGAGTTATTAAAAATGGACTAGAAGAGGACCGGCTAAGCCCAAAACAATTGTAGTTTGCTCTTAAGATAGATCCTTATATACCTACATTGAATATCCTTCAGATATCTACAAAATCCACAAATACCTCCTGTTTGCCAGATAGTCTAAATATATGTTTCATTCCTCGATCTTGTATTGAAATGAGGTGACATTCTTTTTAAACGATTTGCTGTTGCCACCAGACCATATGTCAATGAAACAGTGTTTCATCATTGTTGAGCAAAGTCTTCCATACAATTTGACTTAACAGATTCTAATTACGTATGATGTGATATTCCCCACGATGAAGCATTATAGGCAATTGAAATGGATTTGAACAAAGGAGCTCACCTCAACCAGGTTTCAGATGAATTAATAGTGGCATTGGCTAAATTAACTCTGAAAAAACATGTCTCTGTACCTAGATAACTGTTATCTACAACTACAACAGAATATGAAGAACGCTGGGTGTACATCAAAAATTCATACACAATCATGTGGGGATAATTATCAATCGAAGCTGATTATAAGTTTCCTTTTAGACAATGCTTACAAATCAGAAGAATGTGCACCAATAAAGGAGAGTATTTCTAAACCTCCGCTAAACTCGTCAATAAACTCAAAGTAAGAGGCTACTTCAAACAAGTTCTTAAAAATGCTCCAAACAGAATTTGATTTGTGCCACAGACGGAGGTTCTCAAAAGGTACATTTTAGTCTACAGCAATTTTAAACATTTGTATTGGCACCTTCAATCCAAGCACCAACAATTGCACAGAAATCATCAGTTCCAAGTGGCATATTCTGGAGACAATGGACTTTCTTCTTAAAAAACAATGATTTACTCTAAAAAACAGGAGTTTGAAAGATGAAATGTTAAGAGTGCATGTTCCAGCAATACACCACTGTACTCACGATTTAAGATCAATTTTAAACTTCCCTCCTCTAAAGGGCTATCAAGTTTGTGGGAACTGCACAATCTGAAACCACACTAAAAAGAGAATAATTTCACCACAATTGCTGCAGAATAATCCATCCACTCGCAATGACAAAAGTATATTATGTGTCATTTTTAGGTCGAGCTGGAGTTGCATCCGATAGGATGCTCCAGTTCGACAACTTTAGTCAGCCGTCTCGGTGGAATTAGGGACAGGAGGGTGTTACGCGCCTCTGTTGCCGATTTGGCTGGATTTGGGTGCGTGAACGCGCACACGTTCGCGTTGGCACGCACGCAGACACACCCACGCGCGCACATGCACACACACACACACACGCGCGCAGGCAGGCACGCACACACACACGCAGGCACACAAACACACACACATACAGGCAATCTCACCCGCCCCCCCCCCTTACCAGGCTCGCACCACTGTGGCCAGCGTGTCCAAGAAGCCGGCTGCCCGGTGTGAACGGAAAGAACCTCTTCTGCAAGGAAATGTTCTGGGAAACCTCACTCTGGCTCAGATGTAGGGGCGAGCATGCGGCAACACAATCGAGCTTACTAACTGCGCAGTAGGACCAGGAAAACCTAGCAAGACACTCACCATCATGCCGCTCTCGTCGCCCGGCCGCCACACGCACATCTTCAGTCCCGCTCCCAGGCAAAAGCATGCAGTTTCACTTTCGAGACGCCATTGGCACTTACACTAAGTGCACATGTAAACACAGCATTCAACATGTAAGTCTTGCTTTAAATGTACAGCATACCCCACTTACCAATCTTCATCGGCATACTGCAGCACCACGCGCAGGCTCCGTATTGATCACAGGAGCCCCGCCTGAAAATCCTGCTTTGGCCGTGCGGCATTCATGAAGGCACCCTTCTGGACTTCTGCTATTTTTTCCTTGGGCGCTTTGGCATCCCCCTCCCTAGGCCGCATGAGTCGCGCAGCATTCCGTAAACTACGGCGGCATTTAAAGTCTGCCGTGCCGCCACTGGGCACGAGCCGCAGAACTAGGGACAGCGCATGTGCGAGCAGCCCTGTCGCCCCCACCCAGTCTCCTCCCCTGCCCAGATGGGGGCACGAACCGCAGATCCAGGGACAGCGCATGCGCGAGCAGTCCTCGAGCTCCACCCAGTCTCCTCCCCGGCCCGGATGTGGAGCACGGGTGCCGCAGTGCTTTTCTGTCTGGTCGGATGGTCTGAGGCGGGTGACAGGTAGGTCTGAAATTAATGAAATGTCACACATGGCAATCTGAAACCTTGGCAGCTATGCATGAATGGTGATCGTCATGAAGGTAGTCTGTCCCCAGGCTCAACGCTGCTGGCGACGCCTTCTTTCACTTTCCACTTTCACTTTGGGTTATGCAAGCCAAAGCCTGCTTGCTCTTTCATGTAAATATTTCGACGATTGCACATTATCTAAAGAGGATTAGATTACCTATGGAGCCTTATATGGGCATGGGATATTCTTCAACAGTGCCTGGGGCAGGAAGAGCCACTGTGTTAAGGGGTCAGGCTCACCTCGGGCACTGTCTGGCATCTGTATTTTTTGGGCACTAGGCTGCACTTCAGGAGTGTTAACAGGTAACCTCAATGGTGAAACTCGTGCACAGAAGTTAGTAGCTCACAGCCGGTTGTGTAAAGGTCAGTGGCGAGGTGCTATCGGACGCCATGTTCGTGTCAGTGATCAGGGCCTTCTTTGCCCACTTGAGGCCTAAACAGCCCGTAATGTCTAATGATTCCGGCAACGTTGCCCCAGGGTTACTAACGTGCAACCAGAGCTGCATGAAAATCTGCAGCGCTGCATTAGTGGTGGGCAAAAAACTGCGCAACGCCAAAGACATCCCCTTCCATTGCGCCATTTCTGTGCAAGGCTTAGTTAGCACTATGCCGCCGCGCACAGGCACGCGAGCAGTGTTGTGTCGACGAGGGGGCCGCGCTTTTGTGCAAGCTTCTTGTTAAGTACTGAATGCATAGGATACCTCTGATTTTCAATGAGTCTGTTTAGGGCGCGCCCTTTGATAGTTATTTCCCCTCCCACCATGAAAGACCCAGTGCTCCCCCTGCCTTGCAAACCGTGAGCTATGCATGTCATCGAAGCCCAGGTACTAAGGACAGCGGAAATTACATCATCACTCAGAGGTACTAGTGACCAGGAACAGAGTTCCTTCACTTCTTACTGAAGTTAACAGGAAGGTGACACTGGGTGTTTTACAAAACTTTCACATGACTTAAATGAATAAATATCTATTTTCAACAGCAATGAAATAAATGCTCGATGCTCTGGGGGCCACGCGAGGCATAGAGTCGTTAGCTCTGAAGACCATCCCGAGACAATACTTCTCACCCCGAGCGAGAACCGCCAAAAGGGGATTTAGAGGGTATGCTTTTGTTGTGTGACCTTCGCACATATTGTGTAAGTACATTGGACCTTGCCTTCAGGCGTTCCTGTCTTCGATCCCAGCAGCTACGCTGGGATGCTCTTCAGTGTTGGTTAAAGAAACGAGGACAGATTTCAGACTATGTTTGTCATGCGTGGCAGACCAGCTCACACCCAGGAAGGGGGGCTCTCTGACATACATTTCTGCCGTGCCACTCCCTGCTTTGTTGGAAACATCCCGACATCCTTGGATATCCTCAATTACAATATGTTCATCCGTCTTGCTCTCTCCGCTCAGCAACCAAGCGTGACTCCCAAAAGGCTGTCTGCAGGACACTGTTCCTCTTCTGGGAATTAAACTTTTTTGGTATATTTTTCATTCCTGTGCCCCAAGTAACATTGCTCCAAATATTGGTACAATAGAACATGTGCTTAAAGCAGAGATGTCACCTTCCCAGAGATCGTTTCGAGAACATTTTGGGAAGGCACCTAAGTATGTGAGGGGGTGTCGATAAAGTGTGGAGCCGGAATACTACGTCATCAAGAGGATGTGATCTCACTATGTAATTATCTATCTATCTATCTATCGCCCTCACTCGATCTATCTATCGCCCTCACTCTATTTATCGCCCCCACTCTATCTATCTAGCGCCCTCAATCTATCTATCGCCCTCTCTCTACCTATCGCCCTCACTCTATCTATCGCCCTCACTCTATCTATGTATCTATCGCCCTCCGTCACTCTATCTATCGCCCTCACTCTATCTATCGCACTCACTCTATCGCATCACTCAGCACCACCACATCATCACTCAGGGGCACCACAACATCACTGTGCACTACCACAGCATCACTGAATGCCACAGCGTCACCACTACAACATCACTCAGCGCCACCACAGCATCAAACTGGTTTAAATATGTTCTCTCAATGTTTTAAGCTTTATTACAAATGTCACAAAAAGATGTTAATATTTCACTTCTGTTCTTGGATTTTCATCACAATAAAACACACTGCACATAATCTTCACAAAAGTTATTTACAAAAGTTTAAGCTATTGCCATTATAAATTACAATAACTTTTATTTAAGTATTAAAAAATTAAAAGCCATTGTTATTTGTAATATCAATACATCTAAGTCACGTAAATACAACACATATTGCATTACAAATGCTATAGGTGTCACATTTGCAAAAGTTAAAACTATTGGCATTGTAAATGACAAAGCTAATAATTTCGCTATTTTCAAAACAAACACATAAATAAATAATTTGTCATTTACAATACCAATAGCTCAAACTTTGCTAATGCGAGACCTATTGCATTGCAAATTTGTCTATGTAATGGAACTGTTTGTGGGGAAAAATGGTCCAGCAACTAATTATAAAAGACACATCAAGGATGAGATGAAACGTTTTGGATGCACCCCTGGTGAGTCATTTCATTCAGATGAATGATTCACAGACTGAAGTTGTTGAACACGATTCAAGAGTTGGCAGCATGGACCACATCCTCGTAAGTAAAGAAGTCACCTACGGACCAAAGTTCAAAACCACCACAGCACGATTAAACGAGGCATTATAAAAAAAAAACAGCTAATCTAAATTATAATGCCCCTCTACTAGCATTAATACTCAAAAAAAAATCTTAACAATGACAATTTACAATACACTTTGTGCATTGAAGCGATTCTTTTAAACACACTGCTTACATTTAACTGATAAGCTCCCTTGGAAAAAAAAATCACCTCTATTCTCTACAAAATATCTTCTATCGCTATGTGTCCGCTCACCCACTTTCAGGCGTTACAGATTTTAATAAAGCAAAGGAAAGGAGGGAGCAAATTATTTTATATATCAGACTCAAGCTCTTTTTAGCTGTCAGTGTACTGTGAATGCCCCGGATGTGTTGGTGTCTCCAACACCCTCGATCCCTTCAGTTGGTCAGCATTTCTTACAAGGTCACAGCACAGTTGTGAAAAAGATGAATTATCCATGCCCTGGAAGCTTCACTCACGGTGCTGCATAGTAAGTAATCTTGGTACCACTGCTTAAGCGTGGGCGGAAAATCCGTTCCGCTCGCGGATTTTGCGGATTTTCGGGAAATCCGCAATCCGCGAGATTTGCGGATTTCCCGCAAAATCCGCAAATTCGCACGCAGCGGATTTTTTTGGCGGCGCGCGGCGTTGGTGATACAATTTTTGCGGCGCGCGGCGTTTATCATCGTTTGCCGAGTTGTTTTTTTCGATAGTTTGCGAGTGCTGCGCCATTTTGGATCTTGCTGTGTGATCCCGCGGGAATTGGCGAGCGCGATTACGTCATCGCGGCTTGCCAGCGATAGTTTGTCAACGCGAATACGGCGAGATCACGTCTCGCGGTACTTCGCAATTGCGAGATTTGAGATGCGGCGAGCAAAAATATAAATTTGCAATTCTGCACAAGAAATCCACCAGCAAGCAGCATAAACCTTCTAGAAATGATGATTTTTATGTGAATAACTCCTTAGTTTGACATTTGCCTGCACTTTTTTAGCGAGGAGTCCATTTTGGGGAGGGGGCAGGGGGGTGGGAGGAAGGAAGTGCCCCATAGTCTTCAACTTCCTGTTCCTGTTCAGCAGGCTCCTCCCAGTGCTTTGTCCATCTCCTGGTCACTTTTCATTTGGATGTGGACCTGGAAGGATTACTTTTTGTGGATGCTGCTGGATCTTTGGATTTGAGGCCTTTTTGACTTTCTTTGGATCACTGTTGGATTAGAAATTTTACAAGTAAGTTTGTTTGGGGCATTACAGTTGCTGCAACTAAAATTTTGGGATTTTCGATTTTTGGGCTGTTTTGGGGCCTAGTTTTGCCCAGGGGTACTCAGTGGTGGGTGGACTGATTCTTTCTGTGGGTTGTCTTGAACTTAAACATCATGGAGGCCATAGATGAATTGGGATTGTGCTGATTTTTCTGTGTTTTTCGATTTTTTTTTTTTGTAAAATTTTGTGTTTTTCGATTTTTGACCTGTTGTTGGGGCCTTGACCAGGGGTAGTGAGTGGTGCATGGGCCTAGTCTTTCTGTGGGCTGTCTTGAATTTAAACATCATGGAGGCCATGGATTGAATGGGATTGTGCTGATTTTGCAGTGTTTTTCGATTTTTGGGCCTGTACTTGTGGCCTTTTCACCAGGGGTATTTGAGTCTAGCATGGGCCTAGTCTTTCTGTGGGCTGTCTTGAATTTAAACATCATGGAGGCCATGGATGGAATAGGATTGTGCTGATTTTGCAGTGTTTTTCGATTTTTTGGCCTGTACTTGTGGCCTTTTCACCAGGGGTATTTGAGTCTAGCATGGGCCTAGTCTTTCTGTGGGCTGTCTTGAATTTAAACATCATGGAGGCCATGGATGGAATAGGATTGTGCTGATTTTGCAGTGTTTTTCGATTTTTGGGCCTGTACTTGTGGCCTTTTCACCAGGGGTATTTGAGTCTAGCATGGGCCTAGTCTTTCTGTGGGTTGTCTTGAATTTAAACATCATGGAGGCCATGGATTGAATGGGATTGTGCTGATTTTGCAGTGTTTTTCGATTTTTGGGGGTGTTCATGGGAGGGACATGCCATGTGGCTGGTGGCCATTTTGAGTGCAGCTACAGGCACTGGCCATGTGCTGGCAGGCAAGTGGCCATTTTGAATGCAGGCTTTGTTGTTAGGCCTCCAACCATTTTGCCTACTTTTCAACCTTTATTTATGCCCAGGGGTAGTGAGTCTTGCATGGGCCTAGTATTTCTGTGGGTTGTCTTGAATTTAAACATCATGGAGGCCATGGATTGAATGGGATTGTGCTGATTTTGCAGTGTTTTTCGATTTTTGGGCCTGTACTTGTGGCCTTTTCACCAGGGGTATTTGAGTCTAGCATGGGCCTAGTCTTTCTGTGGGCTGTCTTGAATTTAAACATCATGGAGGCCATGGATGGAATAGGATTGTGCTGATTTTGCAGTGTTTTTCGATTTTTGGGCCTGTACTTGTGGCCTTTTCACCAGGGGTATTTGAGTCTAGCATGGGCCTAGTCTTTCTGTGGGCTGTCTTGAATTTAAACATCATGGAGGCCATGGATGGAATAGGATTGTGCTGATTTTGCAGTGTTTTTCGATTTTTGGGCCTGTACTTGTGGCCTTTTCACCAGGGGTATTTGAGTCTAGCATGGGCCTAGTCTTTCTGTGGGCTGTCTTGAATTTAAACATCATGGAGGCCATGGATGGAATAGGATTGTGCTGATTTTTCAGTGTTTTTCGATTTTTGGGCCTGTACTTGTGGCCTTTTCACCAGGGGTATTTGAGTCTAGCATGGGCCTAGTCTTTCTGTGGGCTGTCTTGAATTTAAACATCATGGAGGCCATGGATGGAATGGGACTGTGCTGATTTTGCAGTGTTTTTCGATTTTTGGGGGTGTTCATGGGGAGGGACATGCCATGTGGCTGGTGGCCATTTTGAGTGCAGCTACAGGCACTGGCCATGTGCTGGCAGGCAAGTGGCCATTTTGAATGCAGGCTTTGTTGTTAGGCCTCCAACCATTTTGCCTACTTTTCAACCTTTATTTATGCCCAGGGGTAGTGAGTCTTGCATGGGCCTAGTCTTTCTGTGGGTTGTCTTGAATTTAAACATTATGGAGGGCATGGATGGATTGGGATTGTGCTGATTTTGCAGTGTTTTTCGATTTTTTTGTGCTCTATAACTGAACTGATGTTCCTCTGTCTTCCATTTTTTTTAGGTGCACAAGACTCAAGAGAACCACCAGTGCCAGGAAGAAGTCCTGCAGCGGTGTTTGTGTGCAGCATAACGTCACGCGACGTCACGTCTGGCCTCAGACAACTCTACAATTCGTGCAACTGCGGCCTGCTGTCTGACCTGCTCTGAAGAAGATGGCCCCGCCCCCAAAGAAAGTTCTCCGTAGCTCCTCTAGCAAGAAAGTTGCTAGTAAGGAGCAGAAGAAGCAAGTTACCAAGGAGGCTGGTGTGCCACCCGCCACTTTTTTTGGGAGCAAAAAAAAAAGTACGCCTGCAGCAGCAGGATCTGCTGGGGACCAACCTGAGAGCAGCACCCCTGCTCCATTGGGTTCAGTGCCTCCACCACCACGCCAACTTAAGTCAAAGCCCTTGAGTGCTTCAGAGGCAGTCAGTGTACTTCTCCAATCACCATCGACCAGTGATGTTGGCTCATCGCAAGAAAGTAGCAGCAATGTCCCTGAATCAACACAGGTTGTTGTAACTCATCTGACAAGTGTTGAACAACCACAGCCGCAACAACAACACCATGTGCAAGTACACGCCCAAGTACATGTGGAAGGAGAGGCAGCAAAAGGAGATGCGCAAGCAAAGGTGCATGGAGGTTCACAAGTGCCCACAATAGTTGTTCCTCCCGAAGTAGGGGCACATTTGGAAATCGACAATGAAGCTGAGGTATCATTGGAAGCCACTCCTCCTGATGATCATTCATTGTCTTCCACATCCCGAGCAAGGAAAAGATCAAGGGGGGTGTCTACATCTTCTTCAAGCCCACCTCGTTCTGGTGCAAGTGATCTGTCTTGGGAACCACAACTGCGGTCTGACAGTGAGGCAGAGGCACACCATGATCTGCCACCGGTACCTAAGCGTAAAAGGAAGGTCGTCCAAAAACTCAAACCTATGGAGTGTGATGAGGCTCAACAAGAAGTGACAGATACTGCTGGTGATGAAGCCTCTCACGATGACGACGAGCCAGTCATCACAAAGGTCACTGCAGCCCCACCGGGCATGCAGCAAAGAGACATTTTGGCCCTATCCCGAGAAGCTGCTGAGCGTGATGATGATGTCGGCGAGGAGGCAATGGAAATGGAATCATTAGATTTGGAGTTAAGTAGTACACCAAAACCTACCGCTTCCATATTTCTTCGCAAGAAGGTACCCACCTCGTCCTCGACCTCAATTCGTGGTGGTGAAAGTGCAAAACGTACTGAAGTTCGGCAATCCACATCCTCCACTTCATCTGTCATTAGCAGCAGGACCACCACCACCAGTATCGCCGCCTCCTCCGGCCCCCGAAGACATTTCAAGTCTCCAGTTTGGGACTTCTTTAGTGTTTGCCCAAAAAAGGAAAACGTAGCCATTTGTAGCCTTTGTAAGCTTCGATTTAGTCGTGGTAAGCTTGGTTCTAACTATGGTACCGGAGGCCAGAGAGGTCATCTTGAGAGAAGGCACGCTGTCGAATGGTTTCCGCACCTAGAGGCGGTCAAGAAAGCCGGAATTGCACGTAATGAAAACGTTGATTTGTCATCTGCTGATGACGAGGAGGTAGAAGAAGACGATTCAAACACTTCACTTACACCCAGTTCCCATGTCAGCAGCACACCCCATGGGAGCCACACTAAGAGTGTGGGAGAGAGTGAGACATCAATGCTAAAAAGTTCATCAGCGAGCGTAACTGGGTCGAAGAGATCATCATCATCCCGTAAATCATTGGTCCAGGGCAACATTAAAAAGATGTTGTTTACAGAAGCGCAATATGAACGCAACCACCCAATGACCCGTCTGTATAACACTAAGCTGGCTAAAATGCTAGCTCTGGACCTTCTCCCTTTTTCTTTTGTAGAAGGGGTTGGTTTTCTAGAATTAGTGACAGCGCTCTGCCCTAAATGGAAGGTTCCTAGCCGGTTCTATTTTGCCCGAGTTGCGGTTCCAGCACTACATGAAGATGTTCTGAAGGTGATTGGGGCAGCTTTGCAGAAGAGTGCTGTTCACACTATACATCTGACAACAGACATGTGGACCAGTGGCGCAGGCGCTGATTACATGTGCATCACTGCACACTGGGTCTCTTTTTCAGGGGCTAAAGCAAAGCTAAACTCAGGTGTTGACACTAACATTGTTTTTAAAGGTGCTCGGAAACATGCAACACTAGCCATGTTTGGTTTGGAGAAACGTCACACAGCAGAAAACATTTTGGATGTCTTTAACACAAAGGTCCTTAACTGTCTGTCCCCACTAAAACGCAAGGTTGGTTATGTTTCCACGGACAATGGCTCCAATATAGTTAAGGCCATGAGGGACGGTTACTATTTCAGAGTGCCGTGTTTGGCGCACTGTATAAACCTGGTTGTCCAAAAATTCTTGGGTAATAAACGCAGTGCAGCGTACAGTGTATTGGAGAACTGCCGAAAAATTTGCAAGCATTTCAGGCATTCTTTTAAGGCCCGCAAGCAGCTGAGGAGCATGCTATATCAATGTCAAATGCCAGTGAAAGCACTCATCCAGGAGGTGGTAACACGTTGGAACTCAACCTTCTACATGCTTGAGCGTCTGTATGAGCAGTATACGCAACTCGATCAATATTTCTTGAAAGAGGGTATAGAGGAGCTGAGGATGGGTGGGCCGCAATGGAACATAGTTGAAAGCCTAACACGCATGCTTCGTCCTTTTGAGGTCTTCACGCGTGCAGTCAGCAAGGAGGACTCTAATTTGGGAAAAGCTATCCCATTGTTGTACATGCTGGAGGACCAACTGAAGGAGGTGTGTTCTGTGTTTCGAAAAGATGACAAAAAGAAAGACTCTTTGCTTCTGGCTGAGCAATTATTAGAGCTCCTACAAGGTGATGAACGTCTTAAAAAGATCCACTCAGAACAGCATTACATTTGTGCTACTATTCTGGATCCACGCTACAAAAAGGCGCTGGCAGGCAGAGCATTCTTTCCTTTTGCTGATGAAGATGTTACAAAGTACAAACGTTGGCTAGCCTTGTCAGCCAAGAAGTTTGAAACAGAACGGCTGGAAATTGAAGGAAATGGCAGTACATCAGCAGGCCATCCCCAGTCAAAACAATCCACTTCTGCACCTGTGGCTGTGGCACAAGTGACCTCTCAGCCGTTAAAGACACCGGCAACCGGATCATCTGCACGAAAGACAACAGAAACATTGGAGGCTGAAGAGGATTGGCTAGCTCTGCGTGGGTTTGGTTCTCAAAAGGTCAGAGGCACAGCAAGAGCTACGCAAAGTGGAGGAACCTTGGAGGAGGACCTTGAGTCGATGGTGAAGGACTATCTGAATGACTCCACAGAGGTCTATGTTAATTCTGACCCATTGGCGTATTGGCATGGGAAAAAAGAATTGTGGCCACAGCTCACCAACCTGGCTTTAAACTACTTGTCTTGCCCACTCGCAAGTGTGTCTTCTGAACGGGTTTTCAGTGCGGCTGGTGGGATTGTAACTCCCAAACGGAGCCGCCTCTCGCCCAAAAATGTGGAGAGGTTAACAATGATCAAGATGAATCAGCACCTCATACCACCAGATATAAGAGTACGAGAGAGCATGCCGGATGAAGAGGAGGTGGCCAGCACCATAGATGAGGGAATTTCTACTCTGTCAGGTGGCACTGACCTCACCCTGGCTGAATTCGCAGAGTATGATGACGAAGCCTTATTCTTATTCCTGGACCGTGATACCGACTTCGAGCCCTGAAAATGAGACAACGAATCAATAACTTTCTTTTTCATCCTTATTCACTTTTATTCCTGTGTGTCTGTCTTTCTTTGTTGTGCACAGTTAATATAATTCAAACTTTAATCAGATAATCACAAAAACAAGCCCATCAGCAGAACTGTCTTCACTTGTTTGCTAATTTATTTGAAGGTGCCGCAGTCTGCATTCCTCAGGTTCACAAGTTCAGAAGAACATGCTCCTCTATCCTCCTCCTCCAGACTCCTATTTCCATCAAAGCAGAGGGCTGGTTTACGCCCAATGAAGAAAGACTCAGCACTTGTGGGGGTGTTGTTCTACCTCTTTGCAGGTGAGTTGACGGGTCTGGGGCCATTGCTGGGAAGCACTAAAAGTGGTTTGTGCCAAATCCGAGGCGGAAACTTTTTTGTGTTTTTGATGACTTGCTTGCCTTTGAGGTGCTCTTAGGGGGGGTTCTGTCTGTTTGTGGGTGAGTTTCGTGGTCTGAGAGCATTGCTGGGACACTCTAATCTTGATTGCATTTGCTTTTCAGGAAATCCGTCGTGCCAACCCCGACTTATGGCCTAGCTACGCAGCGCGTTTGGACCGAAGGCCCAGAAATATTGCAAGTATGAGATTTTGCTTTTGGCCTGTTTGGGGGTGTTATGCTTCTTGGCGGGTGGGTTGCCGGGTCTTGGGGCATTCCTGGGAAGGTCTAATACCGGGTAGAAGTGGTTGGGACAAAATCCAGGCCGATTTTTTTTTGGGCTATTTCTGACATTTTGCTCTATGTAGCGTTTTCGGGGGCCTGTTTGGGGGGCTTCCTGGTGTTTGTGGGTGAGTTTCGTGGTCTGGGAGCACTGCTGGGACACTCTAATCTTGATTGCATTTGCTTTTCAGGAAATCCGTCGTGCCAACCCCGACTTATGGCCTAGCTACGCAGCGCGTTTGGACCGAAGGCCCAGAAATATTGCAAGTATGAGATTTTGCTTTTGGCCTGTTTGGGGGTGTTATGCTTCTTGGCGGGTGGGTTGCCGGGTCTTGGGGCATTCCTGGGAAGGTCTAATACCGGGTAGAAGTGGTTGGGACAAAATCCAGGCCGATTTTTTTTTGGGCTATTTCTGACATTTTGCTCTATGTAGCGTTTTCGGGGGCCTGTTTGGGGGGCTTCCTGGTGTTTGTGGGTGAGTTTCGTGGTCTGGGAGCACTGCTGGCTATATATACTTTACTTTGCAAGAGGTTTGAAGCAAATCCATGGTGGCTGAGGGGACTTAGGGCCTAGCTGCAGAGCGCGCGCGGAGTGATTTGGGAAATTTGTGAAAAAGTGACTAAGTCCCCATTTTTGTACATTTGCTCTTTGGCTGTTTGGGGGTCTTCTACTCGTTTTCTCCTGGGTTGACGGCTCTGGGGCCATTGCTGGGAAGCTCTAATACCGGATAAAAGTGTTTTGGACCAAATCCCAGGCGGAATTTTTTTTGTGTTTTTGATGACTTGCTTGCCTTTGAGGTGCTCTTAGGGGGGGTTCCGTCTGTTTGCGGGTGAGTTTCGTGGTCTGGGAGCACTGCTGGGACACTCTAATCTTGATTGCATTTGCTTTTCAGGAAATCCGTCGTGCCAACCCCGACTTATGGCCTAGCTACGCAGCGCGTTTGGACCGAAGGCCCAGAAATATTGCAAGTATGAGATTTTGCTTTTGGCCTGTTTGGGGGTGTTACGCTTCTTGGCGGGTGGGTTGCCGGGTCTTGGGGCATTCCTGGGAAGGTCTAATACCGGGTAGAAGTGGTTGGGACAAAATCCGCGCGGAAAAGCCTTTAGTTTTGGCACTTTTTGTAACTTAGGGTTCGTTAGGGTTAGCCCTAGCAGCAGGATTGCATGTGTTTCGGGGTGTTCTAGATTTTTCAAACTGAGTTCTGGGGTCTTAGAGCACTCGTGAGAATGTGTAATTTTGGTTGCAAGTCATTTGAAGAAAATCCATGGTGGGAAAGGGGGGATTTGGCATAGTTAAAGAAAGCCTTTGCCACTATTCTTAACTTAGGGTTCGTTAGGGTTAGCAGTATTTCTATTGCATGTGTTTGAGTGGGGGGGATTTCGAGTCTTGGAGCGATGCTGGCTATGGCTACTTTTGCTTGGTTGCTTGCAAGTGGTTTGAATGCAATCCACGGTGGGTAATGGGTAATTAGGGTACTTCGGCCTACTTTTACTTTCAAAGTAAGTTTTGTCACCAGTTTTCTGCTAGGCCTCGTTTTTTGAGATTTGATTGGGGGTCTTCTACATTTTTGCGACTGGCTTTAGTAAGGGTCTGGGTGGGAGCACTGCTAGGAAGATCTAATTTTGTTCTAAAACACAGTTTACAGTACACCTAGCTTGAGGGGCAAGATCCGATACATTAATTTGCCCATACTTATTTATCCTTCAAAAGGTGACTCAGAGTACGCACTTTCAAAAACATTGTACTGTCTACTAGGAAAAACAAATTGTGACTTTTTGCACTCCACAGCCTACATACCTTATATTTATTTATCAGTGGTGTTGTAATATTATATCACTTCCTGTTTTTCGTTGAATAATTACAGGCCGGGTTTCAGTCTCTGCAATGGGGAAAAAAGGATGGAGTCCGGCTTCACAGTAGCGAGCCACAATTCAGCATCAGGCAGGCAGTGGACAGGGTGTCTTCTGGTGACCAACATCGATGGACGAAGCGTCGGCTGCAATGGAGGAGTGCCGCTAATAGGAGGATTTTTTTTCTGCGGGCAACTTACTTACCACTTCCAACAGGACCACTACAACCACATAGATACAGTATCCCTTGCCTTTTTCTCTGACTGTGACTGCATTTCTTGGCTCTCTCTCTGCTTCTACATTGATCCCTTAACACATCACTTAGTCCACTCCACTATCACATCTGCACCACACATAGTCATTTGTAAGTGCTCCTACGTAATTCGCAAGTCGCAGCACGCCCCAGGCCGTAGAGGACTGGGATGGCCCCAATGATGAAGCATGTCACCAAGGGGCAACCCTGGTGAGTGAGGGGACACCTAGAAAAAAAGCAATTTCTCCTTTTCTATCTACTATACCTTCTGTCAGGTTACGCAGCCCCTAAGCGCCTACCGTACTATGAAACTACATTTCCCATGAGTAGGCGGGAGACTTGCAGACTATTTAGTGAGACTATATGAGAGTACCCTTGTATGTTAGGACAGCACTTCACTGATGCCTGTCTTGTCTTCTGTTACAGGTATCCTTTCCCTGCTGACCCTACCTTTACCCATCCCACATTTTTTATTTTAGTTTGTTATTTTTCTCCCCCGCCTAATGCCTCGAACACCCTGTGTTTACACTTCTGGGTGTTGGTGACATTTGGAGGTGGAACCATATTTGCATCGACTGGATCACGGGGAGTAAACCTGACACCTTCCAGACCAACCCCATTGAGTGTTGTTGTGAATGGATTTATAGTGACCAGCAAGGCTCTCAGGTATCTGGCTACAGAGACCTTATGTTGAATATAGTTATCAATATTTCCACCCACGCCCTGTACTGTCGCATTCTTTCTTCCACAGTTGTCGAAAGTACTAATTACTTTTAACTGACATGCATGCAGTTACAGTAGTGTATGCACTTTCAAAGATTGATGGATAGGTTTGTACCCAAAGATTTGTTTATGTTCACAATTGTTCGTCCATGCTGTGCTACTTTTTCTTGTCTCCCAAAACCTTTCCCAAAAACCCCCGTACCCATCCATTTTTCAAACCCTAACCCTCTTCCCCCGGGCTGTGTGGTTTTGATTGATGTGTGACTAAATTACAGCAATAAATCCACACACTTGCTGGGGAGGATAAGGTGATAGCAACAGGCTGGTGAAGAAATCCGAGGATATATTCTTACTCTGCTTGACAAAGACCCATGGCTAATGTCAAAGAACTTCAACCGAATTAGTTATACTTTAACATTTGTTAGGCTACAACGTGGCACTGTTCTAGTGTACTTCTGTCACCTGCTATATTCTGTATTGTACCTTTGTATTGCTCAGGAGGACAAACCAGATTTCATTTTCTTTTTTTCATAGGCAAGCAACTGCCACTGTGTCACACCACTAGTACCACCGCTATGAGGAAATTTTATCCGCCCAGGATTGCCAACCTTATTTGCTGTTTCCCGTGGAGCCAGCCCTGGGCCTAGCCCTACTTGCAAACAGAAATTACAGGTAAGATAGGCGTTTGGTTGGAGGTAGTATAATGGAGTATTAGGAGAGACGAGAGATTTGATTGACGGTAGTACTACTAAAGTCCTAGGACTATTCAGGAAAACAAACTTACTGTTATGTTAAACCCCCACCCACCAGAATCAAAAGCAGTAAAAAACAGGTATGGTCAGATAAAGTTTCAAAAAGTATATTTTTATAGCCCTAACAAAAGAATCTCCCGCAAGACCCTCCCTAACCCCAACGATTGTCCTTCAAAAGTCCCCAAAAACCACAACTCCCAATTCCCACCCCCCAAAAGTCTCTAAAAAAGGGGCAAGGGACACTATGGCAGGGTGCTGTTGGAATTAGCAGCCAGGGCATCATGCTCCTTGCGGAGGGTGGCAAGTTCGAAGCGGAGGCCCTCCACCACGTTCTTATAATTATGGACCTCCTGCTCCAGGTAGGACAGTCTGAGGGATAAGCGGCGCTGGTGTGCCTTGCAAATCCTGTGAGGGGCAGCTGCTTTCTTTGCTGCTGGGCGGTGGCGTTTGGCTTTGGTAGCCCGGCTCCGTACCGCTGGAGCACTGCGCTGGCTGGCAGCCCGCACGGAGGAGGAGGCAGCTGTCCCAGTGGACGTTGTTGTTGTTCCAGACTGCGTCTCCTCCTCCTCCAGGGCCACCAGCCGCCGATATTCAGCAACAGTGGCATCCAGCCTCCGTTGCCGGGCCATTCGAGCCAGCTCCTTCCTCCTTGATGGTGTCTTGGATTTGGAAGGAGCAACTACATGAAAAAAGAAAGACATAGTCTGTAACCAATGCTCCTTAAGATTAACACAAAATGATTGAGCAGAAAGTTGTCACAGTACAAGTAGCAAATTGAAAGCACAGTGCATAACTATTGAGGACAGTATCTATGTAACCTCCGACTTCTTCATCCTTGCTCTAACATTAGTGGGAGTTTAAGGAACAAATTCTACGAGCACTATGGACTTCTATTACAGTCGACTATGACAGTACACCACTCTTATTCTTCTTCTTCTCTCTTGTTTAGGAAAATTGGTACGTTATCTTATGCAAGCCGGCATAATGCCAGCGCAGTGAACTTGCACCCGAGAAAAACAGACGCACACCATGGTGAGTGAGACAGACTTGCGTTACTGTACCGGTCCAGTACATGCAGGTGGTGAAGCTCTTACTTTTCTATTACGGGTGGCACTGAGAATACTCTGTTAAAAGGGCTACTGCTTAATTAATTTAGCTTTCACCCTACAGTGCAAATGAGTATTAGAAAAGGAAAATGAAGAAGCTAAATTATCTGATTATCTATCACTTCACATGGGATGTATTTGATGACATATGGGATGACTTTAGGTGCTTTGCTTATTATTTAGTGAACAGTGATACCCCCACACATGAATGACGTACTACTACTAAACTAAAGTTATTAAGGGAGGTAGGGAGTGCCCACCGTAATAACTGGGTGGATATATGCTGTGCTTGCAGTTGCAATACAAACTACTGCTACTATTCATGGTAGTCTTTGGACAACGTTACAACTTCTTTTCCTTGCCTTTCCTACACTGGAACGGACGTGCGGGTGCGGTGTTACATGCTCTTCAAAGTAACACTTAGTTCATCCAGTGACCGTCTACTCTCTCTAGATTCACATATGCTATCTAAGAGTCAGATAGTACCATGAATGATCCAGGCATCCATCCATTCAAAGTATATTGCACACATACAGTTTCTGTCTCACCCACCCAGGCTGTTCTCCTTCCACCCATCCTTGCTTCATCATTCACCCAGCCATGCACCATACCATTTTCTTACCTTCCCAGCCACCTCGGGGACCAAGCAAACACATATCATTCTTCTTTGCCAGTCATCATTACATTTCTCGTGCTTCCACACTTACTTACACCCTTCTTTCGCTTTTCGTTCATCCCATCCATCAAGTTCACCTCAGATCTGATTGGGATTCTTCTCGCCAAAAACTTCACAGCTAAGTCGAAGTACATTTAGAGGAGGCTACTACCTGCTTTTTTTATAATACACCCGTGCAGAAAGCACACTCTGCAGTCTTCAATCTCAATGACTAAGGAATGTATAGCTTACCTCTGCCCGCCACCACCGTGTGAACCCTCACAGGCATGTCCTTTTCCGGCACTTGCACCGCCTCCTCCCCAGAGTTGTCCTCCTCGTCCAATGCCACCACCTCCGCGCTGGCCCCGTCTCCAGATGTTCCACCTACAAAGTACATTTAATAATGTTAGAATACACCACTCACTACTATATAATATTTGGTCTAGGAGGAAGAAAGAAATGTGAAAAAAAGTGTACAATTTAATAATTTTTGACTGTGTACTCTAGAGTAAAAATGTCCCTTTTTCCAGGGAAGGCTGTTGTCTTGCTGCACTTTTTGGCACAACTGATGAATGTTTGCTTTTTACTTTTTAACACGCACCACTTTTTCTCCTAACAGACAGAACCTTGACTTCTAAGAACACGAGCAGGATCAAGTTCAAACCAGGTGAGAGCTCGGCTCGACCACAAGAAATGTGTCCAATTAATCGTCAGCACTAAGCACTTTTCCATTTTCAGTTACACGTTCACTTTTATGACAAACTTGAATTTAATAAATGTGTTTACTTTTAATAAAGCTTTTAAACTTAAATAGACTCTGTGGTTTTTGGTCCTCCAGACTAGAGTGGATGAGCTAAAGGTTTTCGAATTTTTGCAAGCATGAGTCCGTGCCTCTGCCATCGGTGACTTTGGGAGCTAAATGACTCTGCCACACTATCTAGTCAGTAAGGAGATTGGGGGTTCAACTACAAAGTCTGTTATCACTGAGGTATGTGGAAAGTCTAACAGTTACAGCACCTATTATAATTGATAAGCTAAGCGATGCATTATTTAGTGTCCATAGTTCTGTTTGTGCAGATTTGTCCCTGCAACAGTAGTAGAATGGATTGTCCTATCCAAACCAAAAGTAAAGTAGTATCTTATTATTTCTTGGTGGTGGTCATTCACCTTTTTATTGTTGGCAATGGTCAAAGCATAAACATTTAGAATACTTGAAAAGACATTATGGACAATCCCAGAGGACTACACTCAGTGCATAGAGCTATTGCTGACTAGAATGGGAGTCCAATGGAAATGCCAAATGTGCAATCTTAGTTAGCTACACAGACAGACTAATAAGAATAATCTAGTAATACCACACGGAGTCATAGGGATAAGAATTTAGATCCTGTCTACAAGAAGATCAAAGACGATTTAGAAAAAATCGAATGAGGAACGCTAGGAAAAAATAAGTACTCTATATTAAAATTAAAACTTACTGGGGCCAGCAAAGGAGCCCTCGACTGCCCGGTCCTGGCCTGCATCGACAACAGCACCCTCCTCCTCCTCCTCCTGTGTCCTCCTCTTGCCCCTGGGGGAAGCTGATGTACAACATGAAAGAAAGAAAAACAGAAAACATGGATGATATTTATTTCTCAACCAAATCAAACATTTAAAAAAGAACTAACAAAGTAACAAAATATTTTTGCGAAATAGCAAATAGGGAACGACTCCACGGGATATATTATTGACCAATCTCATGTGGTCGACTACGTCATTACTTTAGTCTTGCTTGATTTGCGGACCGTCGAATTGGAAACTACCCTATGTAACTCACTAAACAAAGTACTAAAAAGGTTTGCCTAGGATTGGCAGGCAGCAGTCCGCAGCACGCAAAGTGACAGCCAAAGTCCATCGTGATTGAAGATCAGCGACAACACTAAAGTTTCCTACTACATTCACCAGTCATTAAAATACTCAAACTATTAATCCACCACCACTATTTCTTCTTATCGCCATGTGTACAAAGGAAGGACTGGACTTGAGTCTGTAGGGGCTGATTTATAAGGCCCTTGCGGCTCTTTTGCTCCATTGTTGCGTGACTTTTGTGACGCAGCGACAGCACAAAAGAGGCGCAATGGTGCGGCGTATATTAACAACGTGACGCATCTGGGAGATGCATCACGTTGTAAAGCCCTGCGCCAATAGGGGTGTTCCGGCGCAAGGGAGGGCGTTCCTGCGCAGGAACGCATCCTAAAAGTGGCTGAGGGAAATCTACAAGATTTCAATCAGTCACTTTGAGGACAATGATGCGTGACTCAAACCCTGCGCCTGCTTGAAGCAGACGTACGGCTTGACGCAGCATTGGGGAGATAGGGCACCCCAGAGAATTGATGGAGCTGCACCATCGTTGCGATGCAACTCCAGCAATGCGCCACCTTTACGGCACAGATGCGTAACGCTTTGGTGACGTTTTGGGCCCATGGCGCGCCGCATTGTAATGCGGCGCACCATGGGTGATGGTGGCGTGACGCACAATTACTGGCGCATCCCTGCAACTTTGCAGGGATGCGCCGGTAATTAAAAATCTGAACCTTAGTGTGTAGCATTGCGCAGTTCTTTCAACTACACTCATACATAATTTCACAGGCCAATGAAATGAACACAAAATCTAAAACAAATAAGCATAGTAGCAACACTACTGAGAAGGAGAGCAGTGTACCTGAAATGCACAGAAGATTTTGAAATAAAATGTACCTACAATGTAATGAGCAGCATTATTGCTCTTGGTAAAAAACAAAAATTTGCAATATAATAACACAGCAGGAGAAAACATAGTAGTAAAGACATAGCTACTACTACTCACCAAGCCCGGGGATCTCAAGGCCAAGGAGGTCGAGCAGATCTCGCTCACGGGTCAGGACATCCGTCCAGCGGTGGGTGGCCTGGTTGTAGGTGCGCCAGACCCGAGAGTGGTGGTAAATGGCCTGGCACACCTTCTCCCACCGCTTCCGGCGCTCCCGGGCCCCGTACCCGGCACTGATCTTGCCGCCTCCCATGATGGTCCTGGGGAGGCGGCGCTGAACATAAAAAATGAGTTGGGCCACCTCCTCCGGGGTAAAGATCTCCCGTGGCATCACTAGCTCCCCCCTCAAACGCCCGCACGGGAGCCGGACACGGGGTGCGGGACCCTTCCCCTTCTCGGGATGCTTCCCGGCTCCCTTCACCATGGTCTGGGCGGAAAGGAATCAAGAAAATAGAATAGGGAAGAGAAGAAAAGAAAAGAGTTTACAAAAGTAGTTTAAAATTAACCAAAAGTAGCAGTAAACACAAAAATATAGGGCTAGAAAAATAGAGGGATAGATAATAAGTAAAATAGATTAAAAAAAACTTCAAACAAGCAAAGGATGGCAGAGATTGACAGAGGATACAAAGACCATGCCCAGAACCATAGCAATGAATGAGAAACAAGATGGCCGCGCCCGTTCACGACCGCGCGGGTAAGTTCGCGCGAGATTTTCCTTGCGAACACGCGCGAGACTGTACTGGCAAACCGCGGACTTTGCGAGATTACACTTCGCGCCCGGAAACGGAAATACGTCAGGCAAACAAGATGGCTGCGCCCTTGAACGACCGCGAGGGTAACTTCGCGTCTTGCGCTACGAGCGGCTCGCAAAAACGCACAAAACCTTGCCAACTAACACGCCGCAAAAAAAACAAATTGCATATTCGCACGAATTTGCGGCTTCCGAATCCGATCTTGCGCGTGTTCGCACCCCGCGAACCCCGCGAAATTGCAGAAAAACGAGTTTTTCAAAAGTGAAAGCACTCGGCAGGGGCAAGAGTTCAAACTCATCATTAGTAACAATTCCCGGTAGTGCTTCCTGACTGGGGCCCCTCCAGAATTCAGTTGCTAGTTGCAACAATTGTATGACCCTGCTCTGACCCTCACAGCAGGCTCATACAATAGCTACAAGTAGGCCACAAAGAAGGTCCTGGGGAAAAAAAATGCACTGCAACAGAAAGCAAAATTACAGATAAGGAAGCAGGTGCCAGACTGGAATTTTAAAACAGTGACACATTAATAAACTAACCCCAAATTAATTCATCTGAGTTGAAGCAGGGATGGTGTGCTTGCTTTTCCCCCCCATAATCTACAGTAATGATGAACCAGAGGGTGGCATTGATGTAACAGAGGGTTGCAGTGGTGAAACAGAGGGTGCTGGGAACCTGTGATGATGAACCAGACGTAGAAACAACATAATTCGCGACCGTTGCGCGACGAAATGTAAGTTCGCAATTGCGAACTGGTACGAAACCCTCGCGAACTGGCAGAAATCCTTGCGAACACAAAAAAAAAAAAATCCGCAAATTCGCAAGAATTCGCGGATTTTGCGGATTGCGAGTTTGCAAATCCGCAAATTCGCGAACGCGAGATCCGCAAAATTCGCCCATGCTTGCTCTGATTACCTATCTTTTATATCGGCTGTCTCTCTGACTCAACAGTGCAGTCACCTGGAGCTAGTCAATATTTGACTATTTGGATATCTTTACTGTGGCACCGACTGACAAAATCACCACACTGATAAGGTAAACAACATTTACTGTGAAAAGTTTCCCCCGTAGGAAATGACAAGGCGGTTGTTACAAAAAACACGTTGTAACCACGCATATCATTATCCCGCAAGTCGGAACAGCAACTTGCGGAGCGGGCAGAAGGTGTTGGATTTAAAATCCAGCACCTTCCCTTCTGTCCGCACAGACTGGAGATGGAATAGTAAATTCTACTATTCCAGCATCCAGTGCCCCCCTCCGCGAGTTGTTGTTACGACTTGCGGGTAATGGTATGCGTGGTTACAATGCAGTCGTTGTAACAACCGCTTTGTAATTCCCTGTGGGGAAAAATAATGCATATAAAAAGAGGTATAGTCCACTGATAATCATGTCAAAGTCTAGAACTGGCACTACCCTATGCTGCAGGTTTTAGTTTTCTGCAGTTCTGTTAATAGTTCATTTCTATCCTTTAAAGCATTCAAATTGTAACTATAGATGATGCCCATGAGGGGCTAGTATGTATGATTTGGGCCAAATGTAACATGCTTAACTTAACAGTCCTAATGATAAAGTGTGAACTGTCAGCAACAATAGTTTTAACTCAACTGGTTTAAAAAAAACTATAAGCCGAATCTACAGTTACATGTACAAATTCATGGAACTCCAATGTGTATAAAATGAGGTCTTAACCTATAACAATTTCAAGAGTTTTGCTGAAGGTTTTGAGGAAAAATACACACACACATGATGACTGACATTCCAGACACTGTATGTCTGTCCTATGGGCTGATCTAAAATATGAAAGTTCACTTCAAACAAACAATGAATGAAGGAGACTAAAACAAAGTCTCCCCTTAGATTTAATTTTTAAGCTTTTGTCTGAGGCAGAGAATGTGCTGTCACTTGGGAGAAATGTTGTTTACTTACAGGGGGCTTAGAGGTCACCCATTGGTTGGCTTCATTGCTATTTTCATTATCTTGCTTCTCTTTGATCAGCATGTGTCAGCTTCACTTCCTCTTGTGTTTGGCTGTTCCCTGGAGCTTGGCTCATGTATCACTTCCCTGCCCAGTGTGATACTACTGCTTGCGCTTTTGGAACTTCTTTTTTCTTGTTGTGAAAGCACTCCATAAGAGTGCAAGTGTTTGGACTGTCCGCTGTGTTGTTTGCCCCCTCCCGCTGTCTGTCATGTTGCTTTGCCCCCCCACCCTCCTCCAGATGTCCATTGAATTGCTTGCCCCTCCCTTCCTCCTCCCACTGGCCGTTATGTTGCTTTCTCTTTCCCACCCTCCTCCCTCTGTCCATCGTGTTGCTTGCCTCATTTCGCTGTCCATTGTGTGCTTATCTCCTCTCTGCCTCTTCCTGCTGTCTGTCATGTTGCTTCCCTCCTCCCACTCTCCTCTCGATGTCCATCTTGTTTGTTGAACCCACCCAATGTCATTTTTCTTCCCTACTCTCATCCTCCTCCTGCTGTCCATCATGTTGATTGGCCAGTCCTGTGCTCCTCCAGCCTTCTTCTGTCGTTGGTTGTGTTGCTTGCCTCCACCCACCCTTCTATCGCTGTCATGTTAGCCTCATACCTAACTGCCATAACAAAAGAAGCGATGGCATAGCCAATAGGTCTCGCCTTTGGGACATTATAAGTGTTTATCCATGCAACAGTTGATGTTGTTGCACCCAGGATATTGTGCTGGATAAATAAACACCTATAAAGACCCAAATGGGAGACCTATTGGCTATGGCAATGCTTGTTTTGTCTGTAAAGAGAGCATACGTGACATATCTTTGCAGATAAAGCACTCTCCAGCTCTCTCCCTTTCATGTAAGGCTGAACAGCAACTTTTGTAAAATAGGAAATTAGCACCCAAGACTCCATTGTGCATTACACCATTGTTCTTCACAGCAAGCAAGTTAGGACTGGGCCTGGTGCACTAAAAAGTATGACATTGTCTAACCTGCCTGCAGTTGAGAAATATCCCAAACACAGGGATTCTACCCCCAGAGACCTGGTTTGACCTCAAATGCCTGGTGATTGATGACACCTCGTGGTAGTGCTGCCAGCAACTGGAATTTTACCAGCAGCAGTCTAAGAAATCGAAAGCATGGAGTGCTGTGATTCCGGTGAAATACACAGCCTCTGTTGGTTCGGCGCCTGTGGTTCCGTGGTTCGAGGGTCTGTGGTTCCGTGATTCTGAACCCGTTCAATAATGGTCATCGGATATAGACGATTTTGGTATCAGCAGACCGCAAATGACGAGTGCAGTGTGTACAAGGTTTTTCGTCATAACTGATCAATGGGAACACTGCGTATTCATGGACTTTTTTCGAACCTTTGGGTTCCATTTTGTGTACGGCAGCCATTTTGTGTGGTTGCCCTCACATAGGCCGATGACTACGGCCGAACGAGTCTTTGGGATACGTACACCTTTAGCTGACTTTTGTGTGACCTGGCTGACCTGATTCCCTTGCCCGAGGCGGACTTCGTTGAGCCAGTTCCTTGTTAGGCAGCTGGTCACATAGAGATCAAAGAGCAGGACATTGCTGAGTTTATGGTACATGCACACACCCTTCTATCTTGCTTGTCATCTACTTCTGTTCTTTCCTTTATGGCTTAATCATTGATGTGGGTTGAGGTCTTTTATGATGGGTTTGTCCGGCCTGATCGAACAGGAATATTGGAATGTGCTTGGTCATTTCTGGTGGGCTGGACAACGGAAAGTGGGATTGTCGTCATGCGATATGTTTGAAATGTCACTGTTCTATTGGTCAGTTTGTATGTAATTGATGCTAGCCAGGAATGTGATTTTTAGCATAAAAGGCGATGCTCCACTCAATGAATTTGTGCAGTCTCTAGCGAACCACCTGTGTTGTGCTTCGTAGACCTCTGTTCCTGGTTGCAGCCAATAAATTTGGTCTTTGACGTCACCAAGAAGTGTCCTGTGTCTCTGTTTGCCGGGGCAGGGGAATCCGAAGACATCAGGCGTTTTCCTGGCGCCGCTGGGTTCTAAAACCCAGTTCTTCACGCCCAAGGGGAAGTTCTTGTACCAGCTGCGCAGAACTCAGCTCTTGAAATGTGAGCACTGGTAACAGCTTGCCCTCCATTACTGAGTTTAAACTGCACCCAAACGTTTTTGGTATTTAAGTCCAGTGCTTTTTTATCTTAGTTTAGAGTGGGAAAGCTGCACTGTGTTTGTTACAGTTCCATATCAGTTCAACCAGTTGTGGGCGTTTCTTTTACAAATCACTGCCACTGTTTGGGGGAGTTCATTTGGTTAATTTTTTAAAACGAACGCCATGAGTCACAGATCACACACCTGTTTGTAAAAGGAATTGACGGATGTCCTGAAACGGGAAGCTAAAAAATTGTTTCCGGGGATTTGGGTATTGTGGAACGCTATATATTCTGTGCTTTCAATAAGTGTTGTGAAGTATTTTCTTTAGTGCAGTGTGCAGCAGTGAGTGTATTGATTATTCTGTGGTATGGCGCCACCTGGTGGAAAATGTACAACGCAGCAGTCAGCTTCTTAGTAAACAACCAACATCCAAGGCGTGATCGAAAAGTATTTTTAACCACCTTACGTCTTTTCAAATCAACCCAAATATTGTCACAACCACAGTTAAAATAATGTTATTTTAATTTCATCATATTATTCACATTACAAATAGCATTTTGTAAAAGCGGTCACAGTTAAAAAACAAGCATTGGCCGCGCAGCCGTGAAAGTGACATGGCCGCAAAAGTGAAAGTGATCGCGATCAAGTGCGGTGAGTGATGCGCTTAATGAGCATGACGAGGAAAGCCATATGGCGCCTCTGCTTGTAAGTGTGCACCTGCGCTTTTGACAGCAAGCTCTAGGCCACAGTGGTAGCATTTTCTGAAGCCCTTACTAAACGTATCGCCAGGCAGCACGTGCGCTGGCTCAGGCAAGACCTAAAAAGCGCTAGGACACAGGGAGCACTGGGCTACATAATAGTGTTTTTTTGTTTGTTTTTGTTTTTTAATTTTCAGCCATGCTGCATTGCTACAAATATTAACAAAACCAATAGCTCACGCAAGCAAGAACTATTGACTTTGATAATGCCTATTTATTTCTAACATTAGCTCTATCACACAGATGGAGTTGTCACCCCAGGCGTGACAGGCCAGAATTTGTTAGTATGATGTTGAAAATCCTTCTTAAAATCTCCTTGTTTTAAGTGTTTACTTTTCCGTGTCCACATCCTGAAGAAAGTGTTGTACTTATTCATTCTGTTCCTGGGTGTTTTAGCTATGTACTTACACAAGAATCTGTACCCAAGTCTTACCATGCAATAAATTGTTGTTATAACATGCACAAGAGATAAGATGCTTGTTTCACATTAGTCAGAATATCCACCACCTGATTCACATGACTTATGTGACGAAACATCTTTATTTATTTGGTCTGCTTTTTTTCTTTAATGAAAACCACATGGGCTGGACAAAAAAAGCAAAGTTGAGACAGAGAGGATGAAGCTGCTGCTTTTTATGTGTGGTAATATTCTGTTTTCCTTGAATCCAAATATTTTTCTTATCACTGAAGGATGAGCTCGGCAGGTGGGCAGTCTTTCACCTGTCATCACTCAGAGGAGTGTTGGACCAGGGCCACATCCCAGGACAAGGCCCTGTTTACTGCATGATGTCCACAGGGTCTTGGAACATGACTGTGTTTCCTTCGGACAGTCCCAGTGTAGCTGAGCGAAACCACTTTTGAAGTCAATAAAGTTCCTTTAATCACTCCACAGTTCTCTTGATCAGAATCTTATACCCTGAACCTGTGTAAGGAGACATGGGGCAAAGGTCAGATAGAGCACCCGTGGTCGGGTGGACCACTTACCTCATACAGAGGTGTGTGGATATATGCACTTGCTCAGACCTTCAATTTTTAGTATATTTCTCACTCTCAATGTTCCTAGTCTTAAATGGCCATCCTCAGTACATGCAATCCGGTTATTTCACCTATTTCCATTGCGGCTCTAACCCAGGGGTGCCCAATGTAGGTCCAGGAGCGCCAAGTCTGTACCAGCTATCAAAAGGTTTGGATTAGGAACTTCCAGGCATAGTCCTCGATTGTGGACACATTGGAAATCCAGGTCTGCATAAAAATAAAAAGAGGATCAGTGCTTGCAAACAGAGGTCATAATGTTTTCCATATTTATGACACAACCAAGAAACACGTTTTCAACGGAGGAAACAGTGCTACGTAATGCCCCTTACCAGACAGCAATTGTTAGCATTAACAAATGATTAACCCTTTGGAGCAGCCAAGCTTTTTTTAGCACATGGTCAAAATGTGAAGCGAGCGCTTCAAACTAGGCGTCATAACATTTTATATATTTATGGCACAGCTGTAAGTCCAATGCTTCATCTGAGGAAACAGTGCCTGAGTTATACCCTTTCCCACAAATCAATTCCTGGCCTGAACAAAGCATTTCCCTTTGGAGCAGCAGTGGTTGTAAAGGCACATGTTCATATTCCAAAGCCCTCTGATTTATAAAATCCTTCCAAGTGAACTAGTAGTGCTGCCAAAATCTAACAGTTACTGCCTCCTCTCCAGAGGTAAAATGTATTACAACATTGGGATGAATGGAATGCTGCAGCCATCACGGTTTGCTCTCTGCAGTGAGAAACCCTAAGTGTGATCAATCAATCAGGAGTTTGTTAAAGCGCAACTACTCATTTGTAATGGTCTCAAGACCGGTATGCCCAGATGCGGGTTTTGTGCTCATTTTGCCGCTGGAGCCAATCTGCACCCAACTGAAGAACATCAACTAGGGTGAACCGGTCCTAGGTTGCTTGTGTTCTAGTTCAGAGAAGCCCTGGCCTGGCAGGACGCGCTGGACTGTTCCTACTGGAGAAGGATCAAGGCTGATTTGCATTTGGCTATGTCTAATCTGAGGTGGCATCATTTGCAAAGAAATGATACACAGGGATTCGGCCCATGTTCCTCTGGAGCCAAGCTGCACCTCACTGACGAGCCCCAACGAGGGCGAAACCGGTCTTGAGTTGATTGTATTTCGGTTCAGAGAGGGCCTGGCCTGGCACTTCGGACTAGAATGCTCCAATTGGAAGAGGATCAAGCCTTAATTGCATGTGGCTGGTTCCTGTCTGAGGTGGCATGGAAGGAAAAAGAATGATGGACCGGAATGCGGCCCAGAATTATTATCAATGACTGAGATTACATCACGCATTTCACTCATCACGTTTTTTGTATTCCCCATTTTAAATAAGAGCCCACTTTAAATAAATGTTCCAATGCACCAGTTTCACTGATGTCTTTTAAAATACCTTTTTAGGGAAATCGATCTTAAAAATTCTCTTCATTGCCACCATTTTCTCGTCTTGTGGCAGAGAAACGTCCAACACATCGCCCCTGGTATGGGAGAGGGGAAGGGGAGCCGGTCCTCCGCTGTAGTGAAGCAGCATCAAGTCCATTGATGGCCACTCTGAGGGGGTGCGGTTTTATCTTACCCGGACAACGGCAGAAGGGTTCAGCCGCGACCCGTGCAGGTAAGAGCAGTGGGGTGAGGTGAGGGGGGGGGGATTTTGACAGAGGATGACAAGGAAAAATTAATTATTTATTTGTTTTTCTCTTGTCATTGTATGTCATAATCCCCCCCCCCCCCCCCCCCCCCACCCGGCCCTACTGCCCCACCGCTCTCACTTCCATGGGCCGCGGCTGGAAAGGTTGGGGAGAAAAGCCTTAGCAAGGAATATACTGCTATTTGACAGGGTTGTTGTACCGGCATTACTTTGCGTACAGCTCCCCTTTTCTTTCTCGTTCTTTTTTTTCGGTTTTGCTGTGTACCTCTTATACCACCTCTTCTTGAGGCACTGGCTCTCCTGCAGAGGTTTCTGCAAGAAGGCAGGAGTCAGCTCTGTATTCAGTGGTGTCGGCCGTGACCTCCGCTGCTCCCCTGCTCAGCAGTGGGAATACTCAGAAGCACAGCGCATCTTGTGGTGAGGCGTCGGATGTAGCAGAGGTCCCCTCGACCCTATGTCGCGAGACTGCACCGGGCAGCACTGCAGATGCACAGGCCCTGTGGTGGAGTCGCGGTTACAGCTCCCGTTATAGGTCTCCACAGTTAGACCTCATGGCTGCAGCATGTACACAATGTATACAATTGCAAGAGTGGGGACTCTGTCCTCAGCCAATGCTGAGAAGTAAGGTGGAGCCGCGCATCCTATAGCACGTAAAAAAATCAGCCCATTTGGTAATTAGGTACTGATGGGGCACAAGCCACAGACCACTTCTCCATACCATAATCGGGCATAGATGTTAGGTGGGATGTATAACATGGTGAGTGAGGGGCGTGCACATTACATAATTGGCATTTATAGTGTGAACATGAAGTTTGTTCCAAAGTTCATCCAAGGACATCTAAACAGATGCCTGCACACTTCAGTACCAAGGATTTACTTTTAAGATGATTTAATTGTCCTGAAAGTTCAATTTAAAACACTGCATAAGTGAGGAAAGTCTACACATGGTACAAAATTGTATAAATGTTACTCTGAAAGACTTCGCTCCTGAATGACTTCTCTCTGCAGTCCATGTTGGCCATTATTTTCTCCACAGCTCAGTGCGCACTTGCATAGTTCATTCACTGGCATAAAGATTGGTTTTACTTGCATAATTACACCTTTTGAAAATCACCTGAAAACGAATGCCCTAGCCTTAGTTTCTTTAGTAATGTATATTTAAATTCCCAGATCAGGAAGGGATGGTACTCTTCAGGATCAAAGTCAAATATTTTATTTCAGAGACAGATGTCCCACTGGTCTGCATTTTTCAGCCACACCAGGCTCCTGCTGATGTTGTTTTACTCCCTGGTAAAGTAAAGTATTTCATCATTGAGAGCTCAGAGCGCTTCTAAAGGAGTCAATTATGGCTTACATTCTCGAGGCTGATGAGCATTCTCCATAAGGGCGTCACTGCTCTACTTTTTAATGCTACACATAAACTTTGCTGCACAAAATTATAACACTTACAAATAAAAGACACTTATGGCGATTCCATGGTTCTCAGGAGTCTTCAAGACACTGAGCGCCGTGGACAGGGGTAATTTATTCTCCAACCCTACCAGGATTGAGCCTAAGGATAAAACTAAGGTTAAATATGCACTGTACTCACTTTACAAATCTGAACGGATGGAAAGAGAATCATCAAAATCAACTGTTGTAAAATATTTGGGAAATGAACTGTGTATACAACCGCTCCCGCTGTATCTTACCCTACCTGTGACCAGCTGGGAGAGATCACTTTTGTTTCGCCTAAGAGCGGATTCAGTGAAATTTTTGTTGTCATTTCCCTTGGGTTATCGACACAGCACAGAATACAATCCATGCCTGTGTGATGGTGTCAGTACACAGGATGATCTGCACTTTCTATTCTTCTGCAAATTTAACTTAAGATATATCAAATGGTTTTTAACTCCATATTTTAAGAAACACAGACCCCTTTCTCTTAAGGAGTCTTATTTAATGTTGGTTTCCCTGGATTCAGATGAATTAATCTTTCGCACCAGCACCTTTCTGAGACTGATAACAAGAGTGCGTAAAACGATGGAAAATGCTTGATGTTTGCCTCATTAGAACTGTATTATATTTTAATTATGAATTTCTGTAATGATGTGTATGTAAATGATTTGTTCTTATCTGATACTTTTATGATTTTTATGAAATTCGAGTAAAGGTCTTTTGAACTTGAACTTGAAAAGACACTTATGGACTTTCCTTTAATATCTTTTCATTTCCTTCCTTCTCTTTTGTTTTCTTTCATTCCTCTAGTTAAATGTTAGTGTAGTAAAGCCCTATCTGTGATGCAAAACACACCTCCGGCATGACATTGACAATTAATGTTAGTTTTTGTCACTTACAGTACATTAAACCAGCTATCACACTTCCTACAGGATTAAGCCTTGGCTTCTTGATCATAGCCAACCACTCGGGAGCCTAGTAAGCTGTAGGGGTCTTGGCTTGCTGTGGCAGTGTTGAGTAGTGAAGGGTCTGTGAGTGGGACGAAGATCTGGAGGCCCTCAGTAGATTCTGCCATGAGCCCCTTACTATGCTCTAGACCTTGAGAAAAATCCAGGCAATGTTTTGACTGAATGATCCTTGTTTGGAAGGTCACTCTACTTGAAGTATTGATTGGTAAAGCACTGTATACAACTTCAACAAATGAATGCGTGGTAGTTAGCTATGAGTTAATGTAGCCTTATTAAAATGTGTCGTATGTATAAAAAGGAGAAAAAACAACTATGTCCTCAGCATAGTGTTCATCAGAAAATTGAAAATTCCAAAAGCTGTTTACATTAAATTTAGACAAGCAGGTCCTTTTATATTTTTGCTCAGTTGAGTTTCATCTGGCAACTTTAACTGATGTGGACACTGGTCCTAGAACAAAAGAACTAGTCCTGCAATGAAAAAACATGTTGTGACCAAATTTCCTCACCAGGGAATAGTAAATGTACCTTAAGCTGAGAATTCTTCTGAAAAGTAAATTCATTTTTTCACCCATATCCATCAAATTAATTATAACCTTTCTTTCCATGTCATCTTTCCGCAGAATCTGAACACGCTTCATGCCCCTCAGGTTGGCATTGACACAGTGGAACCTGCTATTTATTCTCGATAGTACTGACATGAAGAACTTGGCGCGAGAGCCATGAACATTACTCCTCCCAGGACTCCCGCTTGCTAATAATACGTGACCAGGAAGAGCTGGTAAGGCACTAGTGATCCTGGACAATGCAGAACTGGGAAGGAACAGTGATACAGAGCAAACTTAATGAGCACAAAAGGCTTGGGTCTATGCACTATCTGGACTAGACCGCTCTTAAATTATACTAACTAACACAATGTCCAGATCAGTCGTTTCTTTAATTACTCCTACTAGACTTCAGTGCTTTGTTCTAAAGCCCGTGTGTTTTTTATTTCACTTCTATTTATACTTTTTTCAAAGGATTAAACCATTATTCTCATGTCTCTTATCGGCCCGCACAAATATTTCAAAGACATAATTACACGTTCAAAACAATATGAAGTACTGTAACACCACAAAATGCAAAACAAAATTCACAGTGCAATACATATACCAATACATGAACATTACAGATCCAGATGACCAGTTCGTAATTTACACTTGGCAGACACTCGAATGTGAACCCAAAGGCTACTGTCTTTTGTCCTGCCTATGTGTAACGCTCAGGGAATACTTGTTCAAAAGGTGTTGTCTAAGGGGGACCAAAAGATATATGCATTCCCTCATGGCACACCCAACTGTTGATCCCATGAGCACAAGCCAACGCGTTTCAAACCCTATGCTGCTTAAGAGTTCTCCTCAGGACTCGGACTTAGTGGTCTTGGTAAACTGGAAAAATTAAAAACAAAGAATATGTCTTTTGGGGCAGATGTATCAAAATACCATTTTGCACTTCTCAAATAGCGATTGTTAAGGAATCGCTATTTGAGAAGTGCAAAATGGTATGTATGTAGAATTTCGCTATTTATTAGCGATTCCTTAGAATTCCTTAATTGCGATTAGCAAATTGCTAATCGCAATTAAGGAATAATTTCCCATTCATTTCTATGGGCCAGGAGGCCCATAGGAATGAATGTAAAATTATACTCAATTTGCGATTTGCAATTAGCTAATCGCAAATTGTGAATAATGGCAAGGGTTCAAGGGTGTCTTAAGGACACCCTGCTGCACCCCTGAATTTGATATGTGTACGCATATGGCGCACATACATGCCCTAAGGGCATGTATGAGCGTCATATGGCACCTTTTGAATTTAAAAAAAGTGCTTTTTGAAAAGAATTCGCAAGTTACCACCAACTACAAGTTGATGGTAATTTGCGAATTCTTAGTCAAAAATCGCAACACTGAAATGCTTGATACATTTCAAATATCAAATCGCAATTTGCTATTTCTTAAAAGCCTCGCAATGTTAAGGAATCGCTAAATTAGCGATTCCTAAATATTGCGAGGCTTTTTGAATGATACATTCCAAATCCCGTTTTTTTTGTCGCAAACGTGCTATTTTCCGAATCGCAGCGTTTGCGACAAAAAAAACGGATGATACATCTGCCCCTTAGTATTATATCACTCGCCCTCACCCAACCCCCTATGTATATTAGAAAAACTTTTTTTTTTAAACCGTACTTTGTTTCAGCTATTGATGGGGGTGTTTCCTTGTGGTACCATTTTACTCCAACTAGCACTGCTGTGTTGAAATGAGAAATAATTATACTCTAGAGCAGAGCACTTTGAGCTAGTGGTCATAGAGAATTTAAGGGAGACATATGACATGTACCTTATTCCTGCTTTCTGTGTTGGTGCCCAAATTCTATGAGGCACTGAAATTCCGTAGGAATCTTGTTACTGAAAACCAAAAGATTGCATTTGTGTCAGAGACCTATCGATTCAAACGCTATTCTTTAGGCAGTTATCTTTTTGGCGAGCAAGACTCTTTCTGAATTTAAATTGATCATTACGTTTCTGTTCTCCTTCAGTTACACTTAAGAGCAAGACCGTGCATGTTTGTCTAAGCACATTTTTATCACAGAGGGGACCCAGCGTTAAACAGCATGTGGTTGTTAGAAGTTGAAAGTTGTTTTAACTAAATGTATGTAGAGCACGCCTTCTTCGCATTTCAAGCGTTACATCTCAGCGGTTAGTTACTGCGAGCTTCAGTTCCCAGTCACTTGCCTTTCGAATGGATCTCCTGCAGCTCACAGGTCCTCACTCGTTCTGCTTCCAAAACCGAATTCAGTTTATTTGAATAAGATACAGAGCAAAGCACTGCTGGCGAGGCATGAGGCAAGGCCAGGTAAAGCTTAAGGGGTCAGCATAACAAGACTGTGTGGCGATGGTAAGGCATCTGCATGTTTGCATGAGTGTTTAGGTAGAGCACAGCTATCAAGCAACTGAGTACAATAAAATGGAGTACAAAGTGGGAGCAGGAAAGGCTTGCTTACAAATGGGAGGTTCTCTTTGTTGGTGCCCATGTGGAGTCAGCAATTGGTTTTGTTACTTCTGGAAGAGGTGTTCTTCACGGGGAGGGTTCACTTTCTTCCTGAAGTGGAGGAGTGAAGGTGTTTGTTGGGGTTGTGTTAGGGTGGATTTAGAAATCCTTGGTACATTGTTGTAGAAGGCATGTTTAGTGGTGTGTCTGTTCTTGCATTTCTCAGTTTCAAGCCTTGTGTTGTAGCTGTGTGTTGGGTTCGACACCGGTGGTCCTGATCTTGTCGTCTGGGTCAGGGTGGTGTGCCGAAGGTGGCAGCCTTGAAAATGATGAAGAAGATCCTGAAAGTTATCGTGCTTGCAAGGAAATTTAATGGAGCTTCTAGAGGTAGAGTGATCATGTTATGCTATTTCAGTCCTTTCTGTGTTTCTCCTGTGTGGAGGCTGCTGCCGAGAGCTGATAGAGCAGCTCAGTTGGGATCAAGTGTGAATTGGGATTACCATCACCCGGTGGTTCAGATGTATTCTGTTTCGTGTGGCCTGTTGATTTTAATCACTCTTGAAGAGCAGAACCATCTTCAGAATGTCTGAAGAAAAAATATTTTTTTCTATACTGTAGAGATTACCGGATATTATCTCAACTTTAATTCGCATCAAAGATGCAGAAGCAATTCACTCTTATTGACAGTGGCACATCATGAAAGAAAAGCCGAGTGGCGGATTCAAAATAAAAAACTAAAAAAAACTCCCAAAGTAGTAAAGATTGCTTTAATCCAGAGCTCTCAAACAGTCCTTTATCAAGAGGGAGTACTTTTCTTTTTTTTAAACAAAGAAAATGGCAACTCTGAATCAGGAGCTCAAGTCTGACAGCCAGGGAACTGAGGCTTCGAGACAGCTCTAATGTATACTAGGTTTCTTCTTGCTCAAACCAGATTAGGCGTTTTTTTTTATTTTGTTCCTATTCTGGGTTATCTTCAGCCAACAACATTTTGCTACATAGACTTCTAGGCCTTTCTTATAATGTGGTACAGTATACGTAAGCATTATTGGTTAAAAAAACATTTTTGGCTAAGGTGAGTTTCATGACGCAGGGTTAGTCAGCAAATATTCTCATATTCCATTCTGCAAAGTAGTTTGCAGGAAAGGACTCACCAAGACGACACCCTCCCCAGACCTCTTCCATCCCACAGGAAGAGTATTTTGTGTTTTGAATATCTATATGTATGTGTTTCACTGCTTCAAACACACTAAAGGTGATGGAAGGAATGCTTGCAGCTTGTCTAAGCACGGTCAGTCGCTGGATGCAGCATTTCAACCCATCGTACTTTTGCCCACTATGCCACTTCAGACCTTATGCAAACCATTCTATGCCAATTAGGGGGGTTTATTGAACACACAAAAGGTGATGGGGGAATGCTTGCCATTTGTCTAAACACTGGCAGCCACTTGGGGTAGCATTGCAGGCCATCTTTCATCAGCCTACCATGTGACCTCATTTAGCATCAAGCCATATGCATTTCACTCTTGGCCCTCCACCAATATGAACAGTCCAGCTCAAATAGTTTCAATATTTCTTTCAAGGAATTCAATATTTAGGTATTTTGTGCCATCATGTGAACAAGAAAAAAACCACCACTGAGTTTTTATGGACAATATCTCCGAATACGTCGCAATTGCAAATACAAAGATGAATACCAAATGCACGCAATGAGATTAACTGAGCATTTGTTACTACGCGGGTATCCAAAAAAATTACTAAAGAGATCAATGAAACTAGCGTGGTGGACACTACGTGAATGCCTCCTTGAAAAGAGAACCAAAAAAGAACTAGATAGAAATGTGTTTGTATCAACATATTGCACCAATTCCAATCTTAAAAAAAAAGTGATCAATCGTAATTGGCACTTGGTAAAAAACCTACATGAGTCTTTAACCACATCGCTGCTGTGGTTATTTTTACCCTGTGCTGGAAACTGGTATTTCCCTTTATTCATGACGAGCTCAGCTCGTCATCAGCACAGCTCAACTGTGCCTCATGACGAGCTGAGCTCGTCATGTGCATGGAAGGGGTTAAATAGTGCTCCCCTGTTTGCATTCAGGAAAGACCGCAGCATAGCAAACCAACTAATACAACTAATACAAGCAGCACTCCCTCAAAAGGAACATGCTACATTAAGAACCTTAGTTGATCTTCCACCAATACAAGGCCACCACAAATGTGGAACCTGCATCTGCAGAGGAAGGATCTGTTTTCAAACATAAGAACATTTTTTGGAAACACAAGACCTTTACAAACTGCAAGTCTCGTTATGTGGTCTATGGAACCAAATGTCCATGCAACATGTTATATATTGGAAAGACGAACCAAGAGGTTCGAACAAGAATCTCACAGCACAAGTCAAGAATTAAGAAGAATGTGCAAACAGCCCCTTTGGTGAACCACTGGCGTTTGAACAACCATACTGAATCCGATCTGAAATGGACAGTGATTTCAAAAATTGAACATGACATCTGAGGTGGAGACCTTGATGCCAAGCTGTCTAGAAGGGAAGCTATGCTCATTGTAGAATTTAATTCAGCAGTCAATGGCTTAAATGAGCTCAGTGAGATTTAAAAATTAAATTAAAAGAACTAGGGCTCCCCCTAGATGAACCAAGTCTTGCAAACTGGTCCAGAGTTCAAACGAAGCACACTGGTTCACCATAGAGCGTCAACACACACAAACATCGCTCGATCCGTCCACCCATGTAAATAATCACTCGAACATAAATAGAAATGTGGGCCACACCATGGCTTATAGACCAATACAAAATGGCGGCCATAGAATTCAAATGAATGCCTCTAGATCATCAATCTGTGCAAACCTAGAAGCAGTGTACACATATTAGCTAATGCAGAGTGTCAACACACTCAAAAAGTGTCAAACACAAACATAAGATTCATCTACCAATGAAGGCCAGCACCCTGATATGAACGGAAATGCCAGCAACATCATGGTCCAAAAACCATTACAAGATGGCGGCCACAGAAATCACATGAACCACATCACCCAAGAATCTATGCAAACCAGGAAGTAGCGCATACATATTAGGTCCGACAAGGCCCGCGTTCAGATTATCCCGCGGCAAAACGAGAAACGGACGAAAGTGTTTCCTGCCTCCGGTTCGCTAATGCACGGTAAGCCTGTGTGATGAAACGCGTGTTGCAACAAAATTAATCGGGAATAGCGCAACATGGAGGTTAATGAAGATTCTCCATTACCATTGCAGGCTGCCATAGAATGCCAGCATCTCCAATTTTATACACGGCGAGGGGCCTCAAAACAAGTAAGCATGACTTCCAATGGCCAATAAATGAATTTCGCATAGAAACTTTAGCCGAGCCCATACATCTAAATTGCAATTCCTTTTCTACAGGGTCCCCGCTTAAAACAAAGAGTATAGACTGTTTCACTGCTGAAATCAAGTAATTCTGAAAACTGATAGTGAGAATGTGCCATTTTCTACATGAATATAAAGGGGACTATGGGTGCATTTGTTGTTTCTGTAGATTGTCCAACGTTGAGGTATCAAAGAAAAGCTTCCTTTATTGGAGGTAAGAGGCTAATGCGTAAAGTGGCAGAGCCCTTTTAAAACTATTATTAGGTACTAAAGAAAGACTTTCTGTTTATTTTTTTCACAGCTTCGGTTCTGAAGAGAACTTAAAAGTGATTATAAGTTAAAAAGCGTAGACCATATTTGTTGACCCATAAGATCATAAAAACGTTTATTATTTGCTCCAAATTTGTGTGAACCATCATATTCTCTGTCTATGGTGATTTTGTGAATAATGTAAATTGTAATGTAAATGTAAATCATTTGTGCAGAAGTTAAAAAGTTGTGTAAGTATGTAAGTGAATGTTGGATGTATGAAACGACGATGAGCATGAAAATCAATATGAATGTGTATAAGGTGTAATTTTATGAATATGTAAAGACATTTTTGTATGTTGAGTATATAGGTTGGAAAGTTACATTTGGTGAAAATTAACCAAACAATGAATTTAAAATGAAAAAATAAAGAAAGAGATTGATTCTGTCCAACAAATTGTGGTTGTACATGTTGTTATAATTCGCATGTATTAAAGAGTAAGAAGAGAAGCAGGGATAACAGTATTGGCATTTGTTTTGTCCTATATCATGTGAACAAGTACATGATTGAATTATCATTAAGCATTTTATCTCTCATTTTCACTCGCCGTATTATAGCTGCCTACATTGCATTGCTATGTCTATGTTTTTATGCACAGACCTGCGATACCTGAAGAAGGGCTACATGTGGTTGCAGGAACAGGTGCTACAATGGGAGGTTTCTGGGCCTGTGCTGATACCTCCATTCCAGAGAACTGGTGTTCTGTCAGTCAATAGCTCCATCATTTCAACAATGACAGTGAAGGGATCCGACCCCACCCTCAACCACAGCACCGCTCGTCAAAGGGGTGTCACTCGCCTTAGCTAGCCCCCTGCAGCGCTGAGGAGGACACATCACATGGGCACTGAGGAGGGGTCTGCCCTGGCCCCATTGGTTGGACCCACACTGCTCTGAAAGTTCTGTACTGTGGGAATGGGGTGTGCCAGGGGGGCGCCCCGTGGGGTTCTCTGATGCCTGGCGTTCAGGTTAAAGGTGATCCATTGATAACCTCACAACGCTACACCTGATTTCTTCCCAGCATTGGTGAAGGAGAGAGGCCCCACTCTTGCAGGTGTATATATTGTGTAAATGCTGCAACCATGAGGTCTCAGCTGTGGAGACCTAATGCAACAGGAGATCTAACAGCAAATCTACCACAGAGGACCTCTTCCTGTGCAGCTGTAGTGCTGTCCGGTGCAGTCTTTTGGCTCAGTGGAGAAAGGCCCCCGGCGGCATCTCCCACCCAACACAGGACCCGCTGTGCATTTTAGGATTCCCCCCATTGGCAAAGGGAACAGGCAACAATACTGAGTTGGAATATAGAGCGGACTCCTGCCTTCTCACAGAAACCTGTGCAAGAGATCGAGGGGCATATTAAGGACACGAAATGCATCGCTCTTGCGCCACGTAGCGTGGTGCAGGAGCGATGCAAGTCCAAAATGTGATTTATGAAACCACGCAAGGCCACCTTGTGTGGCCCTGAGTGGCTTCATAAATCAGGAGAAAAGCAATGCTGTGCAAATCGCTGCCTTGCGTTACTCTGCCCTGGAAAGACATTCCATGGGCGTTATGTGGTGGCTCCCACGCAACTCCCATGGCTGTTGATGCATTCTCAGATTTACCATCACTAGTAGACTTGGGAATGTGCCTTCTGAAGAGAGACGTAACAAGGAGAAATATCTTCATTTCCCCTTGTTTCGTCCTTTTTCTATGTGTGTCGCATATTGCAGCGCACATAGAAAGAGGAATTTGCCTCAAGGGATTGTTTTTGTGCAGGAAGGAGCTCCTTCCTGCACAAAAATAATCCCCCTTAGAATGCAGGCACCCTTGCCCCTTGGTGCAAGGGGGCCTGCGTTGGAGCTAGACTGCCAAAATGCACCAGTGCAGGACAGTCAGTAATTTACTGTATTGTTTTAAATACGGCGCATTCCCGCCCTTTCCCTGTCATGCAGCGCAGTAACTTGCTGCGCTGAACTGCATGATTTCTAGTAAATATGACCTGCAATGCCTAAAAAAGGAGGTTGGAGAAGAGGTTCATGGCACAACCTTAGAAAGAAATAAAAGATAGAATAAGAAGGAAAAAGGGAGATGTAAGCAAACAAATGTCTGCCCAACAAACCGGTCAAACATCAGTAAAATCCAGGCTAATGCTTTTAACCCTTTCCATGCTCTTGACGAGTCCAGCTAGTCATGCTGCACGGTGGTCGTGTGCTCATGACGAGCTGGACTCGTCATGCTGCCACAGCGCCTCCAACGCGCTGCGAATTCCCCGCCTGTGCGGGCGTTCTAAAGGAATGGGCGGAGTCACGACTTGTCCAGCTTGTCATGAGCACAGCTCCACTGTGCAGCATGACGAGCTGGACTCATCATGAGTACCGCGGTGGCGCGCGTAGTCCCTCTCCCCCGCACCGCGGGGGAATTAGCCGCGCGTGGAAGGGGTTAAACCACATCACCACTGAATGATAATCTGAGGACTTCATGCTGCTTTACTACTGTTAGCAGAAACCTGCCTCCCTTCTGCTTCCCAATACCAGGGGCGAAATGCTGGACGTCTCCCAGCCATAAGACGAGAAAATGGCGGCAAAGTAGTGAATTTTCTAAGATAGATTTCCCTAAAAAATATTTTAAAACACATTGGTGAAACGGGGCCATCAGGAAATTACATTTCAAGGGGCCACCTGTATTAAATTGGGAATACAAAAAAATGATGGGTGAAATTCTTGATTTAGTCTTATCCACTGGTGATAATTCTGGGCGACATTCCAGTCCATCATTCTTTTTTCTTCGATGTCAACTGCATATCAGCCTTGATTCCGACCCAATAGGAACAGTCCAACCCAAACTGTCAGACCTTCTCTATAACACAAGCAACCCAAGGCAGGGTTGGCCCTAGTTGGGGTTCTACAGTTGGGTGCAGCTTGGTTCCAGTGTCAAAGTGAGCACTAAACCCGCGTCTGGGCAAACTAGTCACACTTAGGGCGTCGCAGTTAGGAGGGTTTTGGAGTTTGAGTCTGTGCCTTTAAAACCACAGCTGCTCCAAGGGGTAAATGTTTTGTTTATGTCAAGAATTGCTGTTTGGTAAAGAGTATAACTCAGGCACTGCTTCTTCTAATGGAAACTTGTCTCATGGTTGTGTCATTGATGTAGAAAACAAGCACTTGTTCTCTTTTTCTTTTTGTGCAGGACTATATTACCTCTGTGTCCACAATCAAGGACTACGCCTGGATTGGGCTTTTCAACGCACCACCAGGAAAGCGCTGGACCTGGGTGAATGGAACCGCTCTGGACCAAAAGGTGTAAGTTCCTGATCCAAACCTTTAAGTACCTGGTATGGACATGGCGCTCCTGGACCAACATTGGGCACCCCTGGGTTAGATCAGCAAATTAAAATATTTATAGAGCGCACTACTACCACGCGGTTTCTTGGCGCTGGCAATGCAAATAAGGTGGAATAACGAGACTGTAGGGACTGTGGATGTTCATTTAACACTACAAGCATCCATAGAGGGAATTAGACTAAACATGGGAAGGATTGGGGCAAGTGCACAGGTCCACACACCTCTCAATGAGGTAAGGTGGTACATTCCACCACTGGTGCTCTATCTGACCTTTGCCCCATTTCTCTTTACACAGGTTCAGGGTAGAAGATTCTAACGAAGATACCTGCGGAGTGATGAATGAGAAGTTGATTGACTCTGAGAGTTGTATCGCTCCCCTAAACTGGGTGTGTCAGAAGAAAACGCAGTCGTGTTTCAAGACTGGACATCGAGCATCCAGCGGTGACTGACCCGGAAGTTATTAAGATGGCCCCTCCCCCAGTACCACTTTCAGAAAGGCCTTGAATCCGGTGCAGTAATCAGAGGCTTGTCCTGGTATGAGTCCCTGGTCTCATACACTCCTCAGTGAGTGATGACAAGTGAAAGACGCCCTCCCGCCCGCCTCATCCTTCAGCGACAAGCAAAACATTGGGATTTAAAGAAAACGTAACATTTATCCACACAAAAAGCATCAGATTCTTTCTTTCTGTTTCAACTTTGCTATTTTTTTAATCATTTTGTTCCTTTCAGTACAGAATAAGCGACCATAGAAATGAAGGTGTTTTGTCACACCATGTGACTCAGGCAGTGGATTATCTGATTAATTTGAAACAAGTATTATCTTTTGTGCATGCCATAACAGCAATTTATTGGAAGAAAAGACCTATGCACAGATTCCTTTATAAGTACATTGCTATGAAAATGTCCAGGAGCAGCATAACTAAGGACATGTTTCTTTACAACATTTCCTCCAGGATTTGTACATTGAAAAGTGAACACTTAAAAGCAAGAGCTACTACTCTTCCTGTTTATGACAGCCAATGTAACAAAAAAACAAGTATTGGCAAAGCAAATAGGCCTCACCTACGCAAGTTATTGGCTTTGTCAATGTTTTAGCCATGTTGCAAATCACTGCCGCTGCTTTGCAGCATAGCTGAAAGTTTAAAAAGTGCTATTACACAGCCCGCGATTGCAGTGTGATAACCCTTTTTTCGTTAAGGCGGGTATGGGTAGAGCCAACAGCGACAGCAGGAGGAGATTGCGAGGGGGCATGAAACACAATAGACAGTGAGAGAAGGGCTGGATGTAAGCAACATGATGGACAGTGTTTGGAGGGCAAGAGGGCCAAGCAACATGACATACAGCAGAACAAAATGGACAGCAGGAGGAGGATGGGAGGAGGCAAGCAACACAACAGATAGCAGGAAGAGAGAGGGAGGGGGCAAACAAATTGACGTAAAGCGGGAGGGTGCAAGTAACACGATGAACAGTGGGAGTAGGGTGGAAGGGAAAAGAAGCTCGACTGACAATGGAGGAGGTAGGGAAGGACAAACAAACCAATGGACACTGGAAGGAGGGCTGGAGGTGGCAAACAACATGAATGGAGGATTGGGCAAGTAACACAATGGACAGGGCAATAACACATGCACTCTTGTAGAGTGCTTCCACATTAAGAACAAGCATTGGAAATGCAATAGGTCTCACATTAGAAAAGTTGGAGCATTTGGTTTCGTAAATTACAATTTTTTTTAATGTTTTGGTCTTGAAAATAGCCAAATTAATAGTTTTGTCATTTACAATGCCAATACTTTAAACTTTTTCAAATGTGACACCTATATCATTTGTAATGCAACATGTTTTGTATGTACGTGACTTAGATGTATTCATCTAACAAATACAAATGGCTTTTAATTTTTTTAAATAATTAATACTGAAATAAAAAAAATGTAATTTATAATATCAATAGCTTAAACTATTGTAAATAACTGAAATTTGACAGCAGGTTCTGTTAACTATTAGTCTTGGGCACTACTGTTAAATTCCCTAGTGGAGAGATAATCATGATTAAAAAGATGGCAATGAAATCAGTTGGTGTTCCGACCAACTCTTCACATCGCTTAACCAAAACCCTCCTGCCATATCATCGGACCCAAACCAAGCTGCCACCAAACTCACACAATGGATCACCCACAGCGCTGACGAATTAGCACCCCTGAAAAAACAACAGATCATACTAGGTAGCAAGAAGGTCCCCTGGTTCAACGATGACCTTAAGAAATCCAAGAAGTTATGTCGTACTCTCGAGAAATCCTGGAAAAAAAAAACAACATCCGACAACCTGACCACCTTCAAGGACGCCACCCGCAAACACCACCAATTGATCAGATCCACCAAGAAATCAGCATTCAAGGATCGGCTCGACAACAACGCCCACAACAGCAAGGAACTATTCAACATCGTCAAAGAATTTACCAACCCCACCGCTGGCACCAACGACATCACTCCCTCCCAAGACCTCTGCGACTCTCTATCCTCTTTCTTCCACAACAAAATCGCCGACATACATAACAGCTTTGTAAACCAATCTGAAAAACAGTCCACTCCACCCACCTCCGAACCAAAACAGCACTCTCACAACCTTTGCGCCTGGAACCCCATCACTACCGAAGACACCATCCGCTTGATGAACTCCATCCACTCAGGGTCGCCAACCGACCCATGTCCCCACCACATCTTCAACAAAGCGAACTCCATCATCGCACCCCATCCCCGCGATATCATCAACTGTTCCTTCAACTCCGCTACCTTCCCAGAAAGCTGGAAACATGCCGAACTCAGCGCCCTTCTGAAGAAACCCACAGCAGACCCCTCAGAACTTAAGAACTACCGCCCCATTTCACTCCTCCCATTCCCTGCCAAAGTCATTGAGAAAGCCATCAATAGTCAGCTCGCCGCTTTCCTTGAAACCAACAATTCCCTCGACCCCTCACAGTCCGGCTTCATGCCAAACACAGCACCGAGACCCCCCTCTTCGCAGCAACAGACGACATTCGAACTCTATTGGACAACGGAGAAACAGTTGCCCTCATCCTACTTGACCTCTCCGCCACCTTCGACACAGTCTGTCATAACACCCTCATACAATGCCGCAGCAACGCCGGTATACAAGGAAAAGCCTTGGACTGGATCATCTAGTTCCTCGCCGGGAGAACCCAAAGGGCCACCGAAGTCATCTGCGGCGTACCACAAGGATCTTCACTCAGCCCCACCCTCTTCAACATTTACATGAGTCCCCTCGCATCCATCGCGCGACAACACAACCTCAACATCATCTCCTACGCAGACGACACCCAGCTGATCCTCTCCCTCACCAAAGACCCAAACACCGCCAAAACCAATCTACACGAAGGAATGAAAGAAGTAGCCGAATGGATGAAGAACAGCCGTTTAAAACTAAACTCGGACAAAACGGAAGTCCTCATCTTAGGATCATCCCCCTCGGCCTGGAACGACTCATGGTGGCCACCGGCCCTGGGTACAGCACCCATTCCCACAGATCATGCACATAACCTGGGCTTCATCCTAGACTCCTCCCTCTCGATGACCAGACAAGTCAACGCCGTCCCATCTTCATGCTTCAACATCCTTCGCATGCTCAAAAAAATCTTCAGTTGGATCCCCACCGAAACAAGAAAGACAGTCACCCACGCACTGGTCACTAGCCGACTGGATTATGGAAACACCCTCTACGCCGGAACCACAGCCAAACTACAGAAAAAACTCCAACGCATCCAAAACGCCTCAGCCAGACTCATACTGGACATCCCCCATCAAGCTCACATTTCTGGTCACCTGAAAGACCTCCACTGGCTCCCAGTCAACAAGAGAATAACGTTCCGTCTCCTCGCCCAAGCACACAAGGCCCTCTACGACCTAGGTCCCGAATGCCTCAACACACGACTGTCCTTCTACACACCTACCCGCCAACTACGTTCATCCAATCAAGCCCTCACCGCAATTCCGCGCATCCATAGATCCATCATGGGAGGAAGATCCTTCTCCTACCTAGCGGCCAAAACCTGGAATTCCCTCCCCTCTCACCTCCACCTTACACAGAACCACCTCTCCTTCAGAAAACAGCTAAAAACCTGGCTATTCGATAAATAATGCATACACCCTCCCTCAAGCGCCTTGAGACCCTCTGGGTGAGTAGTGCGCTATACAAATTCCGAACTTGAACTTGACTGTACAACTGTGCAGATTTCTGCATTTGTGTATATGCATTCACGTTTTCTAATGCCATGTATGGGAGTCTATTACATTCATGCTTTCTAATGCCTGCAACATCTGTGTAAACGTGGGGGTCATAAGTTCAAAGTCTTTCAGGACTGAGGTAGCCTTTCATCCCTTTGAAGATATTAAGATTTCGTGCAAACAGGACACTGTATAATCAAGCAGCCAAGCAATTTGATGTCTTCAGACACAAGACACTCGGAAAGAAGACTGGGAAAGCGGATGGGTGGGGGGAGTGCATGCGCGCGAAGTTGTGAGGATGAATTATAAAAATAAAAAAAAGGACTGCCAAGCTCTTGAGATTGCTCTGAAGTATTTTAAACACCACCTCAAACAGAGACAAGCTAAAGAGGAGGGAGGGGAAGAAAGGAGGGGCGAGGGGGTAGTGAGAGCAAACAGCAAGAGGGTGGGGCACGTGTATTTCCATCAGAGGAGGGGTGGGGGTGTTTGTTTGTGTCCCAATACCCAAGGTAGCAGAAGTAGCATCACACAATTTGACTCCAAATACATTACAGCATACATACATTATTTTTTTACCACTTTGATTGACAGCCTTCTACTTGCTGCCACAAGGATTGATAGAAGTGCCTGGAGAAGGAATCACAAAACAAAAGGGTTTTAAAGTACCATTAGCACGCAAAGGGAAACAGCTGCTACACCTTAAATTACGTTCGGGCATTCTGGTGCACTAAAAAGTATTGCGCACTCAAACATAGAAGCGGTTACACACCCGCACACCCGAACCTTTCAGGAACTACCAGGCATATGTTTAGAAAGCATGTATGTTTTATCAAGTTTATGGTATGATTAATACAAATCTTTGCAAATCCCTAAAATCCATTACCAAAATAGACCATTATAAAATTAATGGTTAAAATACATTCTGCAGCAACTAGAAGGACACAAGCTGAACTACCACAGTCACTAAAGGGCATTAAATTAAAAAAAGCTCTTGGCATTACTGTGGGAGGCGGGGCGGGAGCGCATTGCAATGCACATTGTTGAAAGGATTGGCAGAGGGGGAAAGGGTTAATGATCTGAAAATGCCGCCGGCGCCGCCAAAGTAAACAGAGGCAGGCAATGTGCGAGTGCTGTAGGGGGAGTGGATTTGCAGTGCGAAGTCTCAGCGTTGGCTCTCCTCTGTGAGAAATCCACAGCTGCGTTTGTGCTTCCAGGGTGGAGAGGGCTCCGAACACGAGGAGGGAGGAGGAAAGCAAAAAAAAAACAAGACAGAGACGCTAGGAAACATCCCCAACGACGAATTTACTTTCATCAGCAATGCTGTTAATCCAAATTAAAACAAATATGAGTTACAGGGCAATGTGCATAAAGAATTCTCTGTTTTGGATGTTTTTCTACAACAAGACATGTTGATAAAATAATGTGGCACAGGGCTGCAAAGTTGGGGAGCGCCTTGCTGCAAATAAAAGGCAAGTTAAAACAAGTAAAAAAAAAAAAAAGTTTAAATAAAACGCCAGACACGGCCTGGCGGCCGTGAAAGTGAAATAATTAGGGGAGGAGGGAGGAGCTGGGGAACAGATGGCTGGCTTTGATGTGCACGCGCTTTATGTCAATGCGCTTGTGCATTGAGCTTGCTTTTCACGGGCACTGGATGAAATCGCCAGTTTGGTTAACCTCTGGATAAGCCCCTATATTCTTACAAGCTCAATGCGCAAGCGCATTGACAGGCGAGACCTAAAAAAGTAGCTCTGAATGTGCAAGCTATGGATTGACCCTGGGCAAGGAAGTAATACTTGGGCCATGCTCTAGTGGAGCACCAAACACAGGAAGAGAAAGTGCAGCCGGTACGTGCTGACCAAAAATAAGTAAGCAAATGAGATTGATGATGAAACCAACCAATTGTAAGCAATGGGTGATCTCTAAGACCCCTGTAAGTAAACAACATTTCTCATGAGTGACACAGCAAGTCGATCTAATGACTTGCGATATATAAATTTCGCGTTCTAACAACACTGTCATTGTAACGACTGCGTTGTAATAGAACGAGATGTTATAGCATGCGAAGTAACATGCTATATTCCATCAGTACAGTGTTTGGAGTATCAGTCTATATGAGTGACTACATTTTGCGTCAACACATTCAGGAAAACTCTTGGAACTGTTGTTGTTAAGACAACATTTGTACATATTGGGCCTTCATTCATCTGTTTATGTAACTGTTGATTTTTTTTTAATTCATAGAGTTTAAATTCTTCTGACTGTCAATTCGGTCTCATTGGGAAATGTAATTTAAGCATATTATATGAGATCTAAACCCCAATTACTAACCCCCAGGACATCATCTAAAGTCAATATTTGAGGACTCAAAGCATAGAAATGAACTATTAACAGAACTGCAGAAAACAAAAAACTGTAGCATAGGGCTGTGTCAGTTCGAGACTTTGGCATGATAATCAGTGTGAGCATTCAGGGTTGATGTTGTCCGTGTGCTGTCACTTTCATGTAAACGCATGGAACACTGTGCAAGGGGAGGATAACGCTCATATCAAACCTTTAATAAAGCAATCAGTTTAAATGCAAATATAGCTAAGCATTTCACACGCCCGGCGTCAATAGTATAGGAAGGATATCCAGATAGCCAAATATTTAGTGGTGAAAGTCTGTACTATTTAGGCAGAAAACTAGCTCATAGTGACTGCACTGTAGAGTCAGTGAGACAATCAATCAATCAATCAAACAATCAATGAAGTAACTTTATTCGATCCAGCAGCAGGGATCATAAAAGTACAATGCATGAACGTTTCCAATTATTACAATAAAGTACGGGTTTAAAATACACAGTACATTACCAATCAATAAAATACAGTAAGGGGTTAAAATTCAGCATATATATTACAAACCCTAAGCCACAAAACATCAGATCTAGCTGATCATTGGCAAACGGAATTTAGTTAATTAGTGTCTCTAACCATAGTGGTGAACACCGTACAAATTCAAATATCACCATTGCCAACATGGTCCCCAAGGTATTGATCGCTATAAATTGATTGCAGATAAACAACTACCGGGCTCATGAGAGCCATTAAAACACATTAAAAAACAAACTTATACAGATGTCAATAAAAGATTTTAGAAAAAACGTAGAGCCCTATTTTTCAACACCCTAGATAAATAAATTCTGTTAAATTACTTTTTGACCATTCTACAATTCTCAATTAATAAATTGCCTCCTTCGCCTGCAAGCCCAAAGAAATGAAGCTACAAAAAAACAGACAAATGGGTCATTATGCTTTTTTAAGAAATACAAAGCAGGGCGGCATTGTAAAAAAATACATAGTCTTAAAAGGGGCAAGTATCTGCTTCTTTGTGCTCTGTAAAAGTGACAGAGGAAAAAGACATGAAGGTCAGATTGTACCAAACAATTATCACATGGGTAAGGTATCAAGTCTTTAAATGAGAATCCTTTTGCAGGAAAGCCCAGTATCAAAGGAATTAGATTAATGCGAAATCTCAAAAGAATACATCTATGCTGTGAGTTTCTGACTCTAAGTACCTATACTCGCACTCCATTGGGGACGTAGACAGTTGGTACAACATTACTGAAGATTTTGCTCTGTATTTTTCCTGTCTAGATCTTATTCTGCCTTTGCTAAAAATATTGCCTAGTCTCTTTTTTGGGAATTTGCAGCAAGAACTGACATACTGCAACCAGATAATATAAATGGTAGATGATCAGAGCGGTGGCACAAAAATTACCACATGGCACCGGGAGCGAAGAATGAGGGGCATGGATAATTCATATTTTTCAGAACTGTGGTGTGACCTTGTAAGAAATGTAATGAAGGGATTGAGGGTCTAGGAGACATCAACACATCCTGGGCATTCACAGTGCCCAGACAATTAAAATGGGCCTGAGTGGATATATCGAATAATTTTCTCCCTCCTTTCCTTTGCTTTATTAAATCTGTAACTCCTGAAAGGGGTGAAAGACACATAGTGATAGAAGATATTTTGTAAGCATATAGGTGAATACATTTTTTCTCAAGGGGAGTTTATTGTTTAAAATCAGGGAATGTGTTTTCAAAGAATCGCTACAATGCACAAAGTGCATTGAAATTGTCATTTTTAAGAGTTTTAATTGAGCATTAATGCTAGTAGAGAGGCATTAGAGCTCAGTTTTGATGGTTTGTAATTCAAATACCTCATTTGATCATGTTGTGGTGGTTTTGAACTTAGGTCCTTAGGTAACTTCTTTACTTACAAGTCCATGCTGCTTTCTCTGGAATCATGTTTGACAACTTCAGTCAGTAATGATTCATCTAAATCAAATGATTCACTAGGGGTGCATTCAAAATATTTGTTTGCATCCTTTCTTTGTGTTTCATAATTTGTTGTTTGATATCCTGGATAATTTTTCCCACAAATAGACACATTAGATAGACAGAGAATGGCACATGGTACATTTTTGGTACTGCAAGTTTTTAAAAATTTTAAATATTTTTATTAGAACAGGAAAAATAGGTAAAGTAAATAGTTTACATGTCAGTTTGCATATCAATAGCAAGACCAATAAATTAACCAAGCATAGTCAACAGTTATAAAAAGCATTCCGTATTACAATTTCTCAATGGCAACTTATAAATAATCAGACTCCCACAGCCCTTAACTAGAACATCCTGACTAAACTTTTAAATAATAAGTTACACTGAATAGGCTTAATAAAGTGCCAAGTGCAAATCATTCTGTTTTGTGTCTGACGAATTTAGTAATACCATAATTTCTACAAAGTGCTGCGTGCATGGATAACTTATTTTTAACTAATTCATGATCATCAGGTTTCATCTATGAACCCATAAGGGAAAAAAAGGTTGCCAAATACCCCTAAATCTTACCACATCTCCTATATGTTTGGCATAGGCCTCTTCTAGTCTACAAGTCCTGGCCATTTTGTTAAACCAATGTTCAATGTTAGGTTGTAGACTGGTTCTCCAGTTTTGCAGAACAAGTAATCTGGCAACTGCAATGGCAATTAATATAAAGCATTGCTGATCTTTTGTAAAACATTTCACTTCTCCTGAAGAACCAAATAACACCAGCATGGCTGACGGACTGATTTCCAAGGATAGAATGAAAGAAATTTCTGCAAAAACCCTCTTCCAGAAATATTGTAAATCATTACATTCGAAAAATATATGTACCCAGCCCCCCTTCACCCTCACTGTTACAGCGAAAGCATTTATTTGAGCAGGTTAGAAACATTTTCGACAATTTCAGGGGGTGTAAAATATAGTAACCATCTAGATAAAAAAATTCATTCTTTTAAAATTGGCGCCTCTGAGAGCTTTTTTCGCTAGATCACTAAGCTGTTTCCACTCTCTGGTATTGAACTTGCAGCCTGTCTCTGAATTAATTTTTGGAGCTCTTTTGTCAGCATCTCTTCCGAGTTGGCTTTTTGATGAGGTAACTGATACCAACAGCCAACCCCTACCATTTTATTTACTCTGCTTAACAACTGGCCTTACTGTCTCATCTAGCATTGCGTAATTCATTTTAAGGAAGTTGGATATTTATACAAAGCTCAGGGCCAGCACCGTATTCGGTGTAGTGACCTGGAGACAAACCATTACCCAGTTAATTAAGGAATCAAGGTTATAGAAATCTCTGAGCTGGAGATAACCCAGTTCTTGCCAGTCCTGAAAAAGCCCTCTGGAGAGTTTAAGACCTCCTACTACCTCATCCTGTATAGGGGTGTAAGCGTGAAATAAAGGGACATCTCGTGATTTTAAAAAAACTGCATTCTATCAGCCAGTGTGAAGATAACCTTATATTGTGTTTTTTGGGGAGTTTCACCAAACGTAGAAACACAGGGAGTCCAATGGCGCTTTCATTCAACATACATATCAGATTTTTTTTTAACAAAAACAGAACTATCCTTACCCAATTGGGAAAATAAATTAAGTAAAGAAGCCTGATGATATGTTAAAAAATGTGGGAGTGCCAATCCTCCTGAAGTTACATCAAGTTGCAAAATAGAGAACTTAACACTAGGTTGTTTATTATTCCAAACAAACTTCCTTATTAATTGATCCAGCTCCTTAAAATAATAATTCGGGACTTTCATGGGCAGAATATTAAATAGAAACAAAAACAGTGAAAGGACCGTCATTTTAACCATTGAGACCCTCCCAACTTAGGACAGTTGGAGCACAGACCAGTTATCAATTAACTTTTTGACTTTCATGAGCAATCTAGTGTAATTCAAAGAAAATAATTGCCCAAAATAATTAGTGGCATGTATCCCCAGATATCTGATTGGGTGCGGAGGTTTTAGATGGATGGCCGGTGCAAAATCCGAAGGAGTCGTATTAAATGCTAAAATTTTGATTTTTGCATGGTTAACTTTGTTTCCGCTGACTTGCTGAAAGTTTTGAATTTCATCCAACTGCAAGTTGATGGATTATTCTGTAGCAATTGTGATGAAGTTACGCTCTTGTAAATGTCTGGTTTCAGACTGTGCAGTTCCCATAAACTGGATAACCCTTTAGAGGGGGAGGTTTTATATCGATCTTAACCACATCCGTGCGGCAAAAATTTCCCCTCGGTGCTGGGCCCTAATAAAAACGGGCGTGGTCATGACGGAACGGTTCCGTCATGAGCACAGCTCGACCGATGCTCATGACGGAACCGTTCCGTCATGAGCATCGAAGGGGTTAAATCGTGAGTACAGCAATGGGATGTTGGAAGATGTGCAAACAATGTATGTTTTTTGAAAAGGAGAAATCCATTGTGTGCCGAGTATGCTACTTGGAAGGGATGCTTTCTTTGTAATTGTTGGTGCTTGGATAGAAGGTGGTAATACAATCTTTGGAAGAGCTTTATATTTAGTTTTGCCTTTTTAAAACTTCCCTCTGTGGAACAAATCAAGCTCTTTTTGGAGCACTTTTAAGAAGGTTTTTGGGGTATCCTCTCACTTTGAGTTTATTCAAGAGTTTATGGGAGTTTTAGAAATAATCTTCTTTATTAGTGCGCATTCTTCTGATTTGTAAACACTGTCCAAAAGGAAATATATCAAATGGATACCTAAGGTGAAAGCTTTGGTAGTGGAGATGGCTATGTCTACCTGTTTACTTTGTGAACAGAGTGGAGATGAGTTTACCTTCTTGAGCCTCAATCATGATGCCCAAAATGCTTGTTTTAATGGCCTTCTTAAATAGAGTGAATTTGATATCTGTGAGTGTGAATAAGCCCAGTTGTAAAATTCCATCAGCTCCTATTGATAATAATCATATTGTTTTTTTTCCTCTCACAATCACATGCACACATTCCGTTCCCTCTTTTAAGTCCTAATTTAACTTGCAAACCCCATTTACTTTCCCTTCTTACACACTTCATTTCCCTTACACTGGCTTCTCTTGCTCAAATCATTCTCTTTTTCAGCTCCTGTTTCTCGCAAGCACGCTTACGTGTTTGCTCTCTCTCTCACAGCTGCAGACACTCTAGGGTGGCTGTGGTTTTTATGTTCCCTATCACCAGTTTGGATGTTGAATGATCAAGGTTTTAAATGACGCTGGTGAAAACAAAGCTGTGGTCCACAATTTGACGATATCAACTTATACATCCTGCTGATGATGTCTGAAGCGAAACTCTTATGAAAGATCAACGCAAATCATCTCAGTGCTGATTGCAAGATGAGACGTTGCTGTTTAGTGTGAAAAGTGAACATTTGGGCCCATTCGTGAACGAGCCCATTTTAAACTAGGATGCATCATTTTCAACGCCCGCTCCGGTTCAGCTCCCGCCTTTATCATTTCGGAAATTCACTCTTATGCTCCCCCAAGGGAGCTGCGTTTCTCCACCCAACAACTGCTCCTAGTCCCCCGTTTCAAACGCAAAAAGTGGGGTGGTTCCAAATTTTCCACACTTGCCCCTGCTTTTTGGAACTCCCTTCCGGTTCATTTAAGATCCTGTCCCCAGTATACACTCTTTCGCAAGGCACTGAAAACTTTTCTTTTCACACAAGCCTTTTCCTCTTAAACCCTCCTTTCCATGCTCCTATTTCTGACGCCTCAGGGGTTCAGTTCAACACAGCGCCATGAAACCACTAGGTGTACATGCGCTTAAGAAATATTTTAAACTCAAACTCATTTACTATGTAAAGGAGTTTCTGCTGATTGTTTGGTTTTCCACCTTTTGAGAAGTAGCCATTATCTAGTAGCTCGTTATTTGGAGGAGCCCAGCCGAAGGCCTATATGATGTTCTATACATGGACAGAGGTGACAAACATATGCTGTATGAGATCAGGCTCAATACTGTGGCTTAACGCTTCTTTCACATACTAAGTGTATTATTAGTGTATTGTTCCACATGTGTATAATGCTAAAATGTATCCTCCTCATCTCTCCCTCTTTCTTTGGACGACAGAATCTGGCCTGTCCACCTCGTCCTAAACTATCTTGGGCTGTACCACCGGAGAATGTTGCATGCTCTACCTTTGTTAATAACCTAGGCCCTTGGTTAATTTTTTGTTTTTTTTTCAAGTTCTGATTGCTACTCGGGGCTGGAGTTCTTAATGTGTTTATCGGAGCCATTTTCACATTTTGAAAAAAAGCAATTGTAAAGCCATTCGGTCTGGTCTTTCACATGCCTAGAGTAACCCAAGTAATTATTGATGTTTTGGAGTCAGAAGAAACAGTGTGGAGCCTGTAAGAAGACTTCAACCTTTCAGAACTTTACTAGATGCTGGTCTCAAGGAACTGCTTATGAAGTCTATCACAAAGCTGCAATAAGTCATGTTGTTCCTAATGCCCCTCTTGAGTAAGATGCAACTGCTTCAAATGTCCACCACAATGTTTAGGGGTGTGGATTCAACATAAAAACGTACATATTTACATTTGCTACTCTGATAAATTGTGCTTGATTTCAATGGGATAAGTAAATACTGCAATGCTGATGTATTCTGATGTATTGATATCACAACTTTCAATAAATGCCTCGGTTACTATGGAACACTTGTAAAGACAACCTAATAGATATACAGGTACATGCATCATTGTTGCCGTTTGCGATTCCTTAATTGCGAAAAATAAGGAATCGCAATTAAGGAATCGCAAACAGCAATGCATCAAAAAAATCGCAATTTTATTAGCGATTCCTTATTTTTCCTTAATTGCGATTCACAATTTGCGAATCGCAATTAAGGAATCCCTTCCCATTGATTCCTATGGGCCAAAAGGCCCTTAGGAATGAATGGGAAGACAATCTCAATTTGCAATTCGCAATTAGCTAATCGCAAATTGAGATTGCGATTTCAAGGGTGCAGGGGTGTCTAAAGGACACCCTGTTGCACCTCTGAAATCAATCTATGCACATATGTTGTGCACACACATGCCCTAAGGGCATATGTGTGCACAACATGACAGTTAGAAAAATGCACAAAATTGCATTTTTTTATATTATTCGTAAATTACCATGAGGTCCAACCTCATGGTAATTTTTTCCTCCTAATTGCGATTTCGCAATTCTTTTTGGGTGTCATGCATTGCATTTAAGGAATCGCAAATTGCGATTCCTTAAATGCAATCGCATTTTCAGAAATCGCAAAAAATAGCGATTTCTTGTAGTTTTGGATTGATGCATCCCAAATAGTGATTTGGGAATCTCAAACGGCCGAATTTTGGCGATCGCACCGTTTGCGATTCCTAAATCACTTGATGCATGTGGCTGATAGTTACTAGCAAATCCTGGTTAAGTCAAGTACCTTCTAACCTACTAGGAAACTGTTGTTTTGAGTGGCACTGCAATTATGTCTCAGTAAAATGCCCAGGGTCTTATGCTGTGGGCTGTAGTAAAAAAAAGCAAAATTCAAGCAAATAGATAAAGAGATTGGAGGAAGGTGTGTGTTCCAGCCCGGATATTGCCCATTCCCTTTCCCATGATTAAGGAGCAGGTGTACCGAAACGCGTCGGGACAGACACCAGTTGGGGCTGGGTTTGTGGCTTCGTCAATAAAGGTTTTTAAATCATCCCTCGTGTAGTGGCATCACTGAGATCTGGGCACCTGGAGTGATATATATATATATATATATATGTATATTGAAGTCACGTTATAGTTACGTGAAATTTCAGTGCAAACCTTACATTTAGTACTAAAGAAAACAGAAATTTACCAGTTGCAGTTAGCAGAGCTAACCATAACTTGTTTGCCACCATGCACTGCTTAGGACCTTACATTGTACATGTTATGGCTGCTACTGCAGAGCACACCTTGCAGCCAGACATACAAAAGTGGGGAGAGTGGCTGAAGTAGGGGATGGGGTCTAGTGGTCCATCTTCTCCTTCAGCAGTCCGGCCTCCTAGAAGCCCACGCTAGATTTTGTCGAGTGCCGCATTATCCGTAAATATTTAAATCATAAGTATACTTACCTGTTCATTATCGATGGCCACATTCTTGTTTTTTTGGGACTTTTGCTGTATCAGATTGAAGTTTCATTGGGTTGCCACTTCCATGAAGTATGGGCTGCCTGGTGATTTTCCGCATTAAATTGCCTCTGTGGAACCTGCGGAGATTCAAAGGGTGATAAAGGTTTACCAACAGCTGACTGCTCTTCTTTGTTGGTAAGGAGCATGCATGCAAAGTACTTTAACATATATTCTCACCGTCCAGGGCTGCAAATCCATGACCTTGTGGATGATGACAGTCAATCTTATGATATCCTTATTCTACAAGGGAAAGAAAATACTATTATTTGTTGTTTCCACACTGCGAACCACGACTGAGGCCTGGGCGGAGCTCGCGGAGTTTCACTCTGCGGAATTCCGCAGAGTTACTGAAAATTTCAGTGCAGTTCCGCGAGCGGGAGGAGTATTTTTTCTACCACATTGACACATAACCTCATGAGCTACCAGTGTGCCCAAAGCCAAGGAGAAGAGGCAGGACTTACAAGGGATGCTGCAGCCGAGCTGCCCTGGTCTCCCATAGCTCTCTCTTTTTAAATGGCTTCGGTTAGTGGTCCGAGCGCCATAATAATAGCCTATTGAGGCATCCCTGTCTGTCAGCAGAATAAGTGCCCAGTATGGCCCCAGGAATGCCTTCTGGAGACTATAAAGTACAAGACAAAGGCAGGAGGCAGACATGGAAGTGGTGGTCTTAAGGGGTGGACAATAACAAAAACAAACAAACTGCTCTAACTAGGGGGCACCAGAAGACCCGTGTGTTCAGAACAAGGAAGACTGAAAACAGAAGTGATATGCACCTTTAGGTGGTGAGCTACCTGTATCGATCCAGGCAGTCTTAGGGCACCTATGTGGAGGCTGCACAGATAGGGGAGAGAATCCAGGAAACAAGCACCCCCTCAACTCAGCTCCCTAAAATGAGGAACATTTCTGAGAGCGCCCCTCCTTCTATACAACTGCGCTGAGGTTTCTAAAGCACCGCTTCATGTGTGAGCGCCCCAGGGATCACGAGCTCACACTGGCATTTCTTGAGACAAGGTTGAAAATATTCGCATTATCGATGGTAGAGAGATTTTGTTCAGCCCAGTCTCTTATACTATACAAATGACACTGGTAATACTGGTAATAGCTCATAATCATCAGGAGTCCATTAGCTTTGACATAATAGCTGCTCCCTAATTTCGAAGTATTTTAGGGGGTGGACTTTTATTTTATACCAACATATTCCTTGATAGGACAGTAACTTTTCCATCTGCCCACTGTCAACAAAACTATTTACTAAATATTCCGGTAACTCAAGAACTTACTCAAGGCGCTCTTGGAGGGAACAACTCAGCCCTTACATTAAACTATGTAAGATTCTGCGGAGTTCTGCCCACCCCTAATTACAACATACTTAAAGACATTAATCACCCAACAGATACAACTGACCGAATCATACCCCTTGATATGATACTAGCAGAGTCCAGTCACTGTTTCCTGTGAAGGTGTGCTCTGTGCACAAACTTTTCATGCGCAAACTAGCCAAAAAGTAGCACTGTTTTGGGGAAAATGTTGTGATGATTTGTCAAACTAATCAGAAGTTATTAGTAACACAAAAAAGTCATTTCCTATGGAAACATGATCCTAGCTACAGCTCACCTGTGGCAACTGGCACTGGGAGAGAGACAAACAGACAGACAGACAGACAGACAGACAGACAGACATCGGGCTGCTATCGTCTTTATACTTTTCAATACATGTGAGTATCTCTCTAGCCCTCTTCTCCATAAACCATGTGTGGCAACCAAAGCTTTCTCTTGGCTGTCTGTGCGTGGCCAATAGCAGCACCTTCCACCTTTCTCTGCAAGCTGTGCTTTTCAATGTTCCCCAGTTCCAGAAGCCTAGCATCCTTGGGGCTGCCTGGAACTGGAGTCTTCCCCTATGATCACTGAACAAAGAAGTTCGTGCCATGTGCCCATTGTATGCTTGCAGCTAGTTGTTAATTGTTGTTGGCTACGACATTGGTGGGCAGGTGATGATCTGTTGACATACAGCACACTATATTCATGCTGCGTGGACTTCAACGAGTCATCCACAGTAATGAAAACAAAAATGTTTCTGGTAAAAAGACCAGAAACGCTTTGTTTTCCAAAATCAAAGTCGACATGAGGGGGAAATGCTTAGATTAGATTTATTGCTGCCGTATTGCACAGGGCGTTGTGCACACTGACGATACACAGCAACACAAAAGTGAAAGCAGCCTGTGCTAATAGAATCTGTGGGGATCCACAAATGTCCAACCACACAGGGTTCCCACACTTCTCCCGATAAAAAAGATACCACAAATATTCACTAAATATTATGCATTTAGTACATTAACTAAACAGAAGCTCATAACACCAATTTTTTTGCTATGACCATAAATATTTCAAGGGTCTAAAATTTTCAAAAAGCAGATTCATACTACACAGATCTTAAATTACAATATACAAAAATTCGAAAATGTTAGTCAATGTTTTGCTGCTGTGTCTAGAGAGGACAATTATAAAACGAATGCTTTCAGCCTCAAAGGCCTTGATTATAGTTTCCACAATATTTGGTTCAAGGAGATGAATCCTCCGCGTGTTGACCGTGGCACAGTTATCTTCTTTAAATATTAAACCATTTATTAAAGCTATTCGTGACACAGCAGGCCTTATTGGGTTCTTTCAGATTCACACTACAGCTAGATGGGTCACTTATAGCCCTCTGCAACAGGCACCATAACCTAACAAACTATCTGGCTCTTGCAGACAAGATACCAATCTGTAGAGCAGATTAATTGTCTCCCCATGTTATATATTTCCCAACAGGCCAGTGTAGGATGGAGCAATGTCAGTCCAATGCGAGTCTACCTGACTTGTGATAAATCTGCCCCAGAACAATAGGCTAATCTAAGCACTATGCCGTATTGGAATCTGGAGTTTCCTGATTGGACATTGCTTCTGAACGGTAGGTTTAGGTTGTGACAATTATTTAAATATCAGGAATAGGAAATATCATGAAAGTTATTGGATTAAAAACAACATGAGGCAATGTCCTGTACAATTGTGCAATGTCTTAATGCTGCAAATTCTTGTTTGTCATACCATATAGGACATGTGAAAAGAGAGCTCAGCTAATGCCCATTGAATTTTTGGCCTCTCAGCTGTGACAGTGAGCCAGTGTTGGTACTACCTTTCCGATCAGTTCCTCACACAACACTGGGGCGTCCCACAGGGATCCAAAATATCACCTCTATTATGAAAATCTACCTAAGCAACTTACCAAACCTGATTAAATCATTCAACCTCACCAAATACAACAATTCATTTGACACCCAAATAATTTTTAACAATGACTGGTCTGGAAGACCGCCACAATTTAAAACTTTACTGCTGCCTTCAGGCCATAAAACATTATGTATCACTGGAGTAACCCGATAGACCACTGGACTTGGGTAAATAGTGGTACAGAAGAAAGAGTCACAGTGGAGATTATTCACAATACATCAAGGAACACATGATCTATAAAAGATAAATTATGACAACACCAAATAACTCATTCAACAAATGATTGTGATTTAATAAATATCACATGGAATGACCGCAGGTCCAAATTATAGAGATACAATGCATATTACATTTAGCATTTTATAAAAACAGGTGCATACAATGTGATGTGACAGGTGCGTAGTTGGGATAAGTGCAGGTGGTGTGCAAAGGGAAGGTAGTGCATATATATATATACATACATCAGCAATCAGTGGGGAAGACCTATACTGCCAGTTTTCTGGCAAACACAAAAATGCAAAATCATAACAGAAAAATGCATATATAAATTCTCTGTCATCAAAGTTTGACACATACAGAAGGACTCGAGGGCCCGATTCACAGAATGAACTTCAGACTCAATCCTAAACTTACTACTGTTTTGGTATTCACAGATTGCACTTACTACTTTTGGTATTCACAGAATGAACTTACTCATTTCGGTATTCACAGAAGTTAGGACCACTAACTTTAGGACTCCTAAATGCCTTCTGTGAATACCGAAAGTCTTAAAATTTGGATTTTTCTCAATTTAGTAGTAGTAAAGTTAGTTGTCCTAACTTTACTACTACTAAATTGAGAAAAATCCTAATTTTAAAACTTTCGGTATTCACAGAAGGCATTTAGGAGTCCTAAAGTTAGTGGTCCTAACTTCTGTGAATACCGAAATGAGTAAGTTCATTCTGTGAATACCAAAAGTAGTAAGTGCAATCTGTGAATACCAAAACAGTAGTAAGTTTAGGATTGAGTCTTAAGTTCATTCTGTGAATCGGGCCGAATGTCGACGTTTTGACCCCTATGGGAACCATCAGAGTTGACGTCTTGGAAATGGGGTCTTCATCAGGACCAAGGAGGGGGGGAAGGCACCGGTGGCAGTGAGAAAACTTCAGGCTGGGATGCGACGGGTTGGCTCTCACGATTAGCACACGTATTCGTTGTCAGTAAGCCAAAGTTTCACAGTAAACTGTGGTCAAGGGTAACAAAGATACCCGTAAAAAGTCAGCAAAGGTTGATTAGTTACCTATAGCTTGCGGTTGCAATGCTACTTTTGACAGCTTCAGGCCATAAAACACATCTATCTTAAGCTAAATACCGCAAAGACAGAGTTTATGTCCTGTGGACAATAACAAAATACCAGCCTACTGCCTTATGGCCTAAGGAACTTGAGCCCTCACAAATATCAAGAGAAGTAAGAAACCTAGGGGTAACCATGGATTCAAATCTATATTTGACACAATGTGTCAACAACGTAAAACAGAATGCCATCTACCAACAGAAAGTATAATCATCCTCACACTCGTAATCTCCAAGCTTGACTATGCCAACAACCTATACCTTGGAGCACCCACATTAATCATACGTAAAATATAACTCATCCTAAAAGCTGTTGCAAGACTTCTTCTACACTTTCACCCAAAAGAATGCATGACTCCAGTCTTGCAATCATTCCACTGGCTATCTAAAGCAAGAAGGGAAATGTTCAAGGCACATTTTTGTTTTTGTTTACAGAGCCTCCAAGGGAAAAGACCGCTAAAACTATTTTGCACTGGGTTCTGCCCCAGCAGTACGCTTGGATTATTTGCTTTATTGAGGAAATGGTTTTTGGACATTTTACTGCGGCTGAGCCTCACTACTTCTGTCTCACCCATGGTAATCACACGGAAAATGGATTGGGCAAGTTTTCGCCAAGTATCGGCGTTTTAAGATAAGGCCACTGCGACGCAGCGAGGGTAAGGGACACTTGGCCTGTTACATGTGCACCCATGTGTGGGCTGCATGTGGGAGACTACTGTGTGCACAGACCTATAAACAGAGGACAGGCAACTCAGTACGATAGGGACTTTGCAGGATTAGGTATTTAGCTAGTTTAGCTCTTTTGAGGGTATGTTACACTAATAAGGAAAGTCAGTGTGCGTCACTGTTCTAATGGCAGTGGTACCCCATTAAACATATATGGAACTACCTACCTTAGAGTGTGGTTTTACTCCCCATTGAGATCTTGAATTAGAGTGTAACCTGTGCAAGAAATCCATATATGGTAATCTCCAAAATGATAACTGTACATCTTATGGGTCATTCAGAATTTCCAATAATTTCCTGGCCCAGCTCAGGATAAGAGCCCAGGTCTTGCCTCACCCTGCTGTGCCCAGCTAATAACAATTTATCCACCATCAGCAACAAAGGCCACCCCCACACACAAAGAGCAATTAGCAGTATTTCTCGCAGATCCTTAGGGAACTGCCATGGTGAATTAGAAGGAGGAACCCCCTGACCTCCCACTCAGGACCAAGGACTCTGCCGAGTTGATCCCAGGACCAGTGGGTCTCCACAAGGGCCAGTGAGGCTGGTCCCCTTACCCCTCTGAAGACCATTTGGGGGAGAAGCGCTGGACTTTTCTGTGCCCACCAACAAAGGAGCAGGGGAGAACTGGTGCAGGGAAGTAGGAAAACCAGCTCTTTAGGACAGCACTGCTTGAGAGGTGAGGAGGGTTTATGCAATCGCCCCTCATGGGTAGAACTCACCACCAGGAGTTAAACGAGCCCAGGATCTTCTAAATCAACCTAATCAGGGCTGCGATGTGGAATTCGAAAGTTTGGGGACCTATGACCTACTTTCCTGCCTCGGAGAGCGTGGGGCTCCACTGCCGTTCCAATAATCACCCCTGGAGTGAACCGTACCAGGCCCGGGGGACGGCGCTAAGAAGATGCTGATGTTTCATGCAGGGATAGGGCATGTGAGTGGCCCCATCTCTGCTCGTGCATCTCGCCCATGAAATCCCATTTCATGACGGGTTCATGCCTAAGGGGCCCGAGGCCCCATTCCCAGACCCCCAGGGTTCCAAAGATGTAGGGGAGCACCATCCTTGCAGGAGGTAGGAGGGGCCCAGGAGCCCATCCCTGGGCCTTGAACTTAGAAGGAGGACTGGGGAAGTGCTGCCGCACCCCCATGTGGTCAACTATCCCCGCTCCCCATGCCCATGTCTGGGGGGAGCTGGAGGTGGCCACACACAGTGCACATCTGCCTGTGGGTGCAGGCAGACACAAATGGAGGCTGTTGGCTCCCATGGCAGCATCCGATTGTGCGACCGGCGATAGGGTGACCAACCGTCCATCATTTTAGTATGATGTCCACAAGGCGTCCGTAATTTGGGGAACCCAAATTACGGACGCCTTACAGACATCATACTAAAATCGAAATGGGAAATCTCAGAAAGGAATGCTGTTCCCATGCGAGAGGCCCAGTGAGTTAAAAAGATTTCACTCGGGCCTCTCGCTCTTATCTTTTAAACTGAAGAGGCTCCCTGCAGCCGCCCCTCCCGGACCTCCCTCGTGCAGACTGTGGAGCGGCCCATTGTCAGGCTGAGACTGCAGCTGATTTTCATTCTATAAGTGCTAATGGGCCCAATTGTAGTGACCGCATGTGGGGTGCCTTCTCCTGCATGGGACTAGGGCAAAGCATTCTGCTTTTGTCTTGGCGCCATGCTGGAGAAAATACAAATAAAATAACTAACACTGTTTTCACTGTACATTTAAAAGACAGATTTCAACATACAAATTAAAAATACTATTTATTAATGCTTATTGTTACTAGCACAAATCTTGATTGCAGAAAGGGCCCGATGTAGCATTGCAAAGTTGCGCGCATACTGAAAAACTGTGAAGTGCACGATTGGATCAACCTTATATAAACGTATTTTTACTTGTACTTATTTTGGTTGTCTATTTACTTACCTATATATTATTGTGCCACCTCCTCTGATATGTCTGTAAAACTTATGTTTCGTCCCAAATTTTTGTCCTGAATTTTGACCTTCTGTCATGAATTTTTGTCCTGAATTTTGACCCTTTGTCCTGAATTTTTACACTGACCGTCCTGAATTTGCACCCTGCCTGTTGGTAACCCTAGCCGGCGAGGGCAGTCGCAGTGCGAGCTTCCCCGGCGTTCTTCCAAAGAGGACAGCGCGTGGTGTTCCCGGGTGTGACCGAGCACCCTGATTCAGAAAGAAAGTATGACACGAGGCCATTTGCAAAACATGAAAACAAACGGTAAATCCCAAAGCAGCTCTCCCTGGTACAGCAGAAGAGCCGCTCTTCGATATATTCACTGCTTCAAGAGAACTCGTCCCAGAATGCTTTGCAGGCCTTTTGATTTGAAACACATTTTCGTCCGTATCTCTGCATGTGCTGATTCCAAGACCACTGAACCACCACCAAATCGCTCAGACCAACACAGCCCTTCTTTGAAGGTTACTTTCTGAGTCCTTACCCTAAGTTGGAGGGATACCAAAATGATCAACTTCCCTGGATTTTTCATGTCTTTTAAAGCACTCCCATGACTAAAGCGTTTGCTCTACAGTTGGGAGTGTGTTGCTCTGTAGGGTCCATGTGTGTGATATTTGTACTTTACTGCATAGTGTTTAGCATTGTGTGTATGCAATAAATGTACTTCTCCTTTTTCAATAGAAAAAATACTGACTAGACAATCATTTATTGAGTGTTATTATTGCATGGCAGTGATTGGCGACTTCTAGCCCACACCACCTCCCTTGAGTAGGCCTTGGGCTGCTCCTCTTTGCTACCCTGTGAGTGTCAAGTGCTACACTGGGGTGTTTGGTTCCCAGTGAGGACAATTGCAGACCTATTACCTGTGATGGCCTCACAACTAATAGCCCAATGTACAACAACCTACAAGTTAAAATCAAGCAATACAAACAAATCAGGATACTGTGCTCTAGGCTTGCACCACTTCTCATTATTCCAACTCAAAATATGAAATCCATAGGAGACCCTGCTTTCTCAGTACAAGCCACAAAGCCATCAAACACATTATCATCCAGCATTCAAAGCTTCCAGGACCGCATACACTTCAGAAGACAGTTGATATCATGGCTATTTCCAAAACAACTACACCACCACACATCCCAGCAACAAAACCTGGAAAGAAAGATGCACCCTTAAGCTGAATCTTAAGTTTACAGTCCACAGATTGGACAAAACCCAACCAGCAACTACTTTTGATAAGCAGGAAGGTAAAGGAGGGCTGGTCTATGCTTTCCCGGAGTATTATATAGTTTTGCAACTTCATACATTACATTTTTGCCTCACACTAAGACTAAGATCATAACACTCAGCAGTCGTTAGCCAACTGTAACTGACACCCCTTAAGTTTAATTAAGGCATATATGCTTGAGGGTTGTCCGTCACCAGTACTGTGCAGCCAATAAACTGCCATCACTAACTGAACAGATATAGAATAACTGAAGCAGTCAATCGATGGACTTTTATCTAATCCATGACTGCAGGTCCCAAATATCTGTACACTGTCGCCACTTCTTTACACCTTACAATGGCTTTCTGGTATGAGATGATGGTAACAATGCACATCCCAGCAGATCTCTCCACTTGTCTCTCCCTCCAACAATGCCAGTTCTTGCTCAGAATCACACACTAGCGGGCAGATTTACTAAGATTTTGCATCAGTGGTGCGTCACTTTTGAGGTGCAGCCCGGACGCAAAATAATTTTTGAAATGTACTAAGCCATGCAAAGCCACTTTGACTTTGTCTGGTTTAGAAAATGAACTACAAAACAAACTGGGGGTCTAAGGGCCAATACTCTGGCAGGCTATCTACAACTTCACAGATATAAGCCGGTACCTAAGTCACAAATAAGCCAAAAAATAAAGAACTCACAACAGAAGAACGCTACAGTGATATGTGGTAAGATCCAAACTCGTACATCTGGATTGCCATCGACTTCTCGTCGTGATCAGTATTATCATTTGGTCATCCAGCTAAAGAAATGGTGTGTCTCTTGATCATAGAGATCTCCATTCCCATGGTAATGGGCTGGATCATGCCCACATTCACTTAGGAAAACACAATGAGTAGTTGACCACAGAGAAGATAAAGTGCAGTGCAAAACACGAAAATATGTGGTGGGTTAAAATAGGGTGATGTGGCACAAAATAGATAACATTTTATTAAGATATAGACACATCCCCTAGTTAAAAAAAGAACAGTGCAAAGGGCAGTTTAAACAAATAGCTGCCAAAACAGGGCCAACATGTTTCAGCCAATCGGCCATGTAATCCTTAGGCTTTCTTCAGGGCCAGTGCTCTCAACAATTGCTACTGCGTAAGCACGTGATAATCCTACCCAGTGAAGATGTAGTGCAAATCAAAAAAGTGAAACCAAAATCCTGCTATTAATCATGAATGAAATAACGCAAACAAGGTTGGAATGAATACAGCCTGCTGTGTACTAATCTTCCGCATCAAGGAATGCAGATGGCATCTACTGGAGAGGTGTGGCTCACTGGTTAGAGGCGGCAGACCCGAGTGCAGAGAACGGCCCGGGACCAGGGTTCGATTCCCGACGCGGCAGGGTCTTGGACCAGGATCAGCGGACTGATAATTCTCGCATCGGTGCCTACTCCGACCAGGGATCACACTCGGCAACTCTGGGCATTAGCTTGCCTCATCTCCACAACGGCCCCACACAAACGCCGGGGATGCCTGGTTTCACCTTGGAGACCCCCAGGAGGGACTATCTCACAGGGAAAGCCAGGACGGGTTCCCCAGCGGTCTATAGCGCTACGAGGCCTCCGGGTAGCAGTGTGCTTTACAAGACACAACAATTACAATTACAACAAATTAAATAAAATAAGGTAAACAAATAAATCGTAAGCGTTCTCTTCCTTGTTAAGTTCGTATAGTGAAATATTAATAAATGCTAAAAATTTTCTTGTGCTCACCCAGCTTGACCAGGGACTCGACCTCACCTCACCTGGACTGTGCTCAGGATTTAGAAGTCCCACTCTGTAAAAGGTAAGGTAGAAGAGGAAACTGTAGAATAGAGAAATATAGAGCTGCATAATAATCAGTCCCTTCATTAACTCAATACTCTATGCCCCTCTTCCTCTTCAAAGGCGAGTAAATAAAAGACAGCTGACTGGTACACCACCACACATCCCAGCAACAAAACCTGGAAAGAAAGATGCAAAGCACTTAGTATTAAGACTTGCAGATGAACTCATAGTCATAGTCTTGGATTAAAGGGAACCAGACCCCCACATAATATATGACAGTGAAGGTCTCTATACCTATACATCCTAAATGTCTCATTACAACCTGGCCTGCCTCTGAGGACAGTCTTCCACACTGGCTTCAAAAAGGCCTTCAAAAATAAATTCTTCATATGGACACTGCCACAACCACCTCCGGCTCTCAATTTACCAAACAACTATGCCAAATAGTCGATAATAGCCCCTGTAACGCGCTCACTGTTAGTAAACCAGCAATACTGCTGTTAGGCTCCCCTACAACCTACCTGTCCGTCGTTGCCTTGAGACTGTCCTGAGTCTTGGGGGAGGCAACGAGCGGATCAGGAGGCTTGTGTAAATAGAGCACTGTGGGGACTATTTGCCCGCCACGCCCACTCTGTAAAAGTCCTTCATGAATAGCGTCCTTACTTTTAGCTTTTTAGAAAATGCAAAGCAACACTAGAGAGCCTATATCGCTGACTTGCGGTTCCTTACATTGGGAAGGGATTCCATGGGTGGAGCAAGGGCATTCACAAGCATCCACCCATGGATTGTGGCACATTCTCATATTTACTAAAACTGGAAGACCTGGGAATGCAACAAAACGCTACGCTTTCCCCAGTGAGGCAAACCAAGTAGAAATATCTTTATTTCTCCTTGTTACTTCCTCATTCTGCGTTCTGCATTACACATATGTAGGAAGCTGGCTCTGTATATACTATACCAAAGTGAGGTATAGTGTGCACACAATCCAGTGGATCTGCAAAGGTAGGCAGAGATAAATGTAAATAGCACCTTACTCTCTATTTGTGGTAGTGTGGGGGAGCAGTAAGGCTTTATCAGAGGGTTGTGTTAAGCATTTATTGTACACACGGAGGCAAGAAATGGTTTCCCACACTCAAAGACTGAACTCTGACCAATTTGTTTTCTATAAAAATATTATTTAGATGTATTTTATTTCTAGAACCAAGCAGGACCTGTTCCAGGTAAATGTAATATACTTTGCAAGAATAATGTAGTTGAATGCAATTGGTTTACAGTTGAAATTACTGAACAGTTACTTTATAATTGGTGAGTATTTCAGACTACTTTTCTTACTCAGTCTGGGATGCCTAGATACCGCACTGGGACATGTTCTGAATAGAGGGAAGTAATGCAATTTGTTATAAAAAACACACTTGTATGGCTTTTCATACAATCTCCAACTCCATACTTAGAACTTTTCTCACAGTAATGCAATCCTATGGGAGGAAATTAAGTTATCGGTTTACAGGTAAGTAGTTGGTTTTGGGAGTTGGGGCTCTGGGGTTAGACCAAGGGTTCCCCCAGGGTCAAGGATGCACTCAAAGAGCACCTTCAGCTGCACTAAGGTGGCTGTGTGAAGAGTGCTGATGTCCAATGTTATCCAACAGGATATAGGGCCCTCCGGTTGGTGGCTGCTTATGGGCATCCCACTTGCATGTGGGAGCAAAGCTCCTTGGGTTAAGTTTAGGGCAAAGAGGGGTTCATGTTAGCACACAAGGTGCAAGGTGCCCTGTTCTTTTCAATGGGGATTCTCCAGTTGCAACAAACACTGCAGGCTCTGGACAAAGACATTTTGGAGGCGACCACCAGTTGGAGAGGTAAATTGGGATGCTGGTTGTTGTCTGGACACCATTGGTATGACCACCTAAGGCCGTGGGGTGTCGGGTACAGGGGTATCTTTTGGCATCAGGTTTCCTTACCAGCTCCTGGTCGCTGTCGGGGGGACCCTCCAGATAGAGGCTCCAGGCGTTGGCTGGAGGTTTGAGGCAGGTCAGGGTTCAATGGATCTCAGGTCAGGATCACCAGTGCGACCTCCTCTTGTTGTGGGCCACTCAAATTTGGGCAGTGGGCATCTGGTGCAGAGTGGCACAGACTTGTGGATCCAGCTGGAACGAGAGTCTGTTGTCAAATCTGGTGCTCACAGGGGACAGAGTCTTGTTTGAGATGGCAGGGCAGGTCCTCCTAGTTCTGGGGCGCTGCTGAACACACCGAGTTTTTGCTAGAGCAGGTCGGGACAGGCCGGTAGGGCTGGGGCCAAGTCAGTTGCTGTCCTTCTCTTCTTCCTTCAGCACAGCTCTGTGGTCCTTCTTCTCTTCTTCTTGCTTGTCTTAGGAGGCAAGGTTCAGGGTTGCCCCTAAATATTAGATTTAAGGCAATTTCAGGTAGGTACAGGTTGGAACCAATGGGTTTCTTCCTTGGGTAGGTACACTCCCTATTATGCCACCCTCCAGTGGGAGGGGTTAAGAAGCCTCACTCTGGTTGGCTGGGTCCCACCATCTCCAAGATTGCGTGGACCGAGTTGTGCTTTGCCTCGCCTCCCCCACCTGAGGAGTGGGGTTGGCAAAGGTTGGCACACCACTCCTCCTATCTTGGTTTTCCCACCAATTCTCCCACCCAAAGTGTGGGTCAGAACCGGTGCGGGCCAGATGCTGGGAGCAGTAAATGGCCTGGTCAGCTCACAAAGACGGTAAGCCTTTGAAGCTTTCCCTTTGTGGACCCTGCCCATCCTGGGGGAGTAGGTTTGGAACCTCTGCCCAGGGTGTGCTTTGTTTCCAGACCCCAAGAGTGGGAGGCTCTCAACCCAGGGGTCCAGAAACACATCTGGGGGGGCAGCTGGCGAGCAGCAGGTCAGGCAGGACACAAGTGTAAATTGTGTTGGAATGGTGCACCACTGAACTTTTGTCCCAAGATAGACAGTATACGGACACGAGTTACTATTTAGATTCTTCTTTATTCAGTCATTGCAAATGGTTTTCCCCTTTCCTTTGGAGCACTACAATGTGAATAGATTGGAATATACTTACACACGTAACTAGGGAGCACCAGAATTACGCGGTATTTCATCACCCAAAAGAATACTGCACCATTTGAGAGTACCCACGATCTGAACAGAAAGAGGAATTTTCTTCTCCGTTTGATCTATGATTAGTCCATGATTAGAGACCGGACTGAGTTTCAGAAACTGATTTAAATGAAATCTTGCTGATTGAACCAAGAAGACCACTGCAGTCATGTGCTCTTGTATCTTTAACCATTCTCTGGGTGTTTGTTGTTTCTGGCTCATCAAGTCAAGTAGATTCCTGATTATCACCTCCTGTCTCCAGATCGGAAGAGACACACGATAGATGCATCTGGAACTTTGCTACTATGAATTCTAATTCTTGGGAGGGTAGCAGTAGAGATTTTTCCTGATTATTCCATTACAAATCTTAAATACTTTTGTTGTTAAGGAGAAATCGGAATGCGGAGTTAAGCACCATGCAAATGTGGAGAAGTGTGGCTCAGGGGTTAGAGGCGGCAGACCTGGAGCTTGAGTTCGGCCCTGGACCAGGGTTCAATTCCCCGCCTCGGCGGGTCTTGGGCTCAATAATTCCACAGACTCGTTAATTCTCGCTCCGGTGCCTTCTCGACTCACGGGTTCACACTCTGCGACTCTGGGCAATAGCTTGCTTAATCTCCACATCGGCCCCTTGCGGTGGGATGCCTGGCTTTCACCTTGTGGATACCCTGCCAGGGTTATCTCACAGAGGAATACCAGGACGGGTTCCCTAAGCAAGCGCGGAGATGCCACAGGGTAAGTCATGCGCTATATAAGCTTCATACATTTACATTTACATTTACATTTACAAATCAATGGCAACCATGAATTCTCGTGGCAGGGCCATTGGAATTATCAAACATCTAACTGGTCTGAATGCACCTGTCAATTTGTTCACCAAAAACAGTATTGAGTAAAATCCCTGTCCCTCTTCTTCTAAGAGAACAGGGACTCTTGTCTTTATTATTTCAATGATGCAGAAGCTGCCTCTTTAATCAGGAACTGGAGGTCTGCTGGAGACAAATACTTCTCTTGGCTAACCCTCTTGCCCTGGTGGCTTGAACCACATTTGGAGTGGGGTCTCTCCTCCTCAGCAGAAGAGGATTCTAAAGAACAACACCTTCTCTTTGATGCACACTTGCATTCCAAGCTGAACAAACAACCAATGAAACAGAAAAAACAAATCCTATGTAAATAGACAAGGTGCTCCAAGAAATTGACCAATAAAGACTTGTAGTACAATCCCTCTTGAGATGAGCCCCAATCAGAGCATTTCTTGCAACTTGAAGTCCTACTTTGATTTTCCCTATTTATTTTTACCCTTTTCAGGCCGAGCCTAGCAGTAGTGCGCATGCGCTGCTCGCTGTGCGAGACTGCTGTAGTAGAGTATAGGAGAGAAGCTGCGCCCCCTCCCGGCCGATATTTTTCATTGGGTTGTGTCATTGTCTTTCGTAAATGCTGCCTTTGGATTTGTTAATAGGCTTGTTAGTCCCTCCTTAGTACGGCCTTCTCTTCATTTGGAACCTCCCATGGCTACTGGCCCCTTTACTTTGTCGTTACACAGTACTATATTATTTCTTGAGTTTTTCCTAGGTTAGGCACGATGAGGTGCTTTGCTTACATTCAGCGGGCAATGCCGGCTTTCACTTTCGTAGCAGCCGGGACAATGGCGGCTCCTTGTTTGTAATGCCATAGGTCTTGCATTTAAAAAAGGAACCAATAGCACTGCCAATATTTTTTAACTCTCTGGCTCTTGGGTTTATTATCCTCATGATTTCCTCATCCATGGCTGTCGGAGACCGAGGTGGGGACATGGGACTCTGCCGCTGACTGCAGTGATTCCTCGGGGTTGCAAATCAGGCCATGTACCAGAAACCAACCCCTCCAGGATTTCGCGATTTGCATACAAATCGCAAAATCAGCAGTTTTGTAAAAATGCAGCGATTTGTACAAAACTGCCCGTGAAATTTGGAATATGTGATCACTCAGTAAATTCATATCAACACGCTTATTCTCCCAAAATTGCTTCTCGTTCTTGCGAATATTACATTTCAACCCTCCATGAAGGAATTTTGCACTTCCCTGGTTGCTATTCTACCCGAGCGACAGAAATACCAGCACAAACTGCAGTTCGCACTGCACTCGCGGAACTTCACTAAGTTTTTATTGTAACTTCGCAGAGTTCCGCATGGCAAAACTCCACCAACTACGCCCAGGCCTATTCATTAGGAAATCTCTGCTCTTGTCCTTTCTGCAGAGACAGTGTGCACTCATCTCTTTAATTGTCCCCTCTACACCCTGCAAATTCAGTTCACTAGTGTAGACTAAAGATCTATGTAATGGTGGAGTGTGTAGTTCCCCCAAATTGCAGCAAGCAAAACAAGTTAACAGTTGAAACTTTTGGGGTCAAATTTACTTTAGTCCTTAGACCCTTGGAGGGCATTCATGAAATATTCCAGTACTTTCATGGCGCACCAGGGAAGACGGGCCTTTCCTAGGAGTAGATACAGTTTTTTCATGTCATAAGTCAAAAATGACTTCCACTATACCAATCATGGGTGATTCCCTTAACCCAAGGAGTACATACAATATGATAGTGCCAGAAATTTACCATGTATATGTGAGGGGTTGTATCCCAGGGGGCTTCCCTTACCTATCCTTCTTCTTCTTGTCGTCCTCCCAGCTGAGTCCATCGGTGTTCCGAGACCTGGAAGGAAAAAGGAAGAAAGGTCACACATACTCGCACCACATTAACGCAGGCAGTAAATGGTGACTGTTTCTTTAAACAAGACAGAGGATTCAACCAATCAGATGAAGACAACTGTGACAAAATGAAACCACAGAAACTGGAAGGAAAGAAGAGGAACGAGGATGCACACACTTGGGGAATCAAGTCAGAGGTTGTTGAAGAAGAAGGCACCGCCCCTCGAGTTCCCGCAGAGAGGAGGAAGAGTCCAACTCTACGGGAGAACACCAAGGAAGCCACAGAATGGGAGAAACCCAAAGAACCCGATCGAGGAGAAGAAGATGAATCCGGTCGGGAGGAGTGGAGGATTCTCCCGGTGGACGCTGGTCTTGCGCCACAACTCTGGAGAGTTTTGGCGTAGCGCGTAAGTACCCAGGGCCAAAAGTGTTGTTGTTTACCTAGATGGGAGGTGGGTGTGGGAGGGAACATGGGGCACAGGAGGTGTGGGTGCCGGGTCAAGTGGTCTAGCCCCTACTTTCTTCCAATCAAAAAGGGAAACCTCTTAAAAGCGCATGCATAAAAAAATAAAAATCCCAGAAGGCAATTGGATCAAAATTAGAAAATTATAGCAGAGTCCATATAATTTGTCTTTGAAGAGTGCTAGGACATGTGAATAACCATTATAATTGATCTAGACCCTTTATTGTTAAACTTCTCGATTATCCCAAGGAATAGGGGTATCGCTTTATCTCTCACATAGTGCAAGACAGAAACAATGGGGAGAAATTATTATTTACAGTAACAGAGAATATTTACTGATAGTTCAGTCTCGCTGTATCTCATATTTTTCTTTCCACTGTGACATGCCTCTTTCCCTCTTACCCACCAAAGGTGTTAATGATTAAAAATTATTGCTTTCGACCCACGAAAAGGTATTTTTGGCTCATTTCGGTTTGCAGGGAAGCCGGAGAGCCCGTCCACACTTGAAGACCAAGAGAAAGAAAAGAAGAGACAAAAATAGATCAATATAATTTCAAGAAGATATTCTCAGTCACACATATGCATGTTTTGTTTATATTGCATTAAAATCTGAATGGAGACACCATTGCCAAACGTATTGAGCCTTCTTGTGTATACATCAGTGTACTACAGGATACTATATCCATAGTCATGGGACCCTTTAAAATTCCCTCCGGTATACAAGGATCAACATTTTTCCATTGACAACCCCTATGAAATGAGTACAGGAAATCTTATGAGGTATGAGCGCAAATGGAGGAAAGACTATGGTCCCGAAAAAAAAGCTTGCTATCTAGCCGAACTTAAAACATATCATAGAGCTGTATGCAGGGCTCGAGCGGAGTACTATGCTTCTGAGATTAAAATGAGCTCCAACCCCGCTAAAGTCATCTTCAAAATTCTCAAAGATCTCAGTGCCAAAAAATCTCCAGCGCCTATTCCTACGTCAGAATTCCAATGCGAAGAATTGGCCTCCTTCTTCGTGGAAAAAATACGGGCTATTTATCGATCTTTTCCTTCTATGGCTATGCCCGGTCCATCTCCTCTCATTAGACCAGCCTTAGCCTCTAATCTGATGGCTATTCCCGAGATTTCCTGGGAAGAATTTAGCAAACGGACTGTGAAAATCAAGTCCGGTTCACCAGCCGATCCACCCAAACCTGCGCAGTTCAGAGAATCCTCTCTGTCCTGTGTGGCCCCGCTACACCAGCTGATTAATGCCTCCTTCTCATCCGCCATTGTTCTGGTGAAATGGAAACAGGCGTGGGTCTCTCCCATCCTTAAAAAACCTAGTTTAGACCCAACGGACCTGAGAATTTTAGGCCTATCTCTCTTCTTCCCTGGATAGCGAAGGTGGCAGAATCACATGTTAATACTATACTCACCAACGTTCTGAGTTCCAATAACATTCTGGATGAAACGCAACATGGTTTCCACGCCGGTCACATTACCGAGACTGCTCTCTCTGCCATGAGGGAACACCTGCGGAATATTCTTGACCATGGCCAAACGGCGGAACTGATCCGGTTAGATCTCAGTGCCGCCTTTGACACTATTTCCCACAAGATTCTGCTCCACCGGCTTGAGGAGGCAGGAATCACCGATCTGGCCCTTGCTTGGTTCAGATCTTTTCTGACTGAGATGTCCTTTCGTGTGTCCACCCCTCCTTTTCTGTCTCAGGCACATCTTATTGAATAGGGCGTCCCCCAGGGTTTGGCACTGAGCCCCACATTGTTTAATCTTTATGTTCAGCCACTAGCTGATGTCGCCAGACAATGGGACCTCACCATCGTCTCATATGCTGACGACACGCAGCTAGTGGTTGCCTTAACTGAAGGATCGGCCCCAAATGTCTCCAGGTTTAAAAGTGGCCTTACTGCCGTGGCAGATTGCATTTAATTGCAGACAGTTAGATGCCATCCAAACAAGAATGAGGTGCTACTGGTTGGAAAAAATGTTGATGTATGTGGCAATTACTGGTGGCCCAATGCTCTGGGTAAAGTCCCGGATCCCAAAACAGAAGTCAAAAACTTGGGGGTATGGCTGGACTCCTCCCTTAGCTTTTGCCTACAGACAAAAAAAGTCGCTGCTACATGCTTTGGCATTTTACGAGGTCTAAGACCTATTTTAAAGTTCTTTGATTCTTCTACAAGGCAGTTGATAGTCCAGTCCACGGTTCTTTCCCGACTGGACTACGCTTGTTCCTTGCTCCTGGGAGCCAATCAAGCTGAGATGTCTCGGATGCAGCCCATCCAAAATGCAGCTGCTAGAGCCTTAGTAGGCCTTCCCCGATTTTGCTCCATTTCTGATACTATCCGGAGGCTTCATTGGCTCCCTATGGCTCAGCGAATTCAGCTTAAGACACTATGCCTTTCTTTTAAAATCTTAAAACTGGACACTCCTAAAATGCTCTGCAACCTTTTGACCCCGTATGTTCCAACTCGCGTATTACGCTCTGCAGGTCAACATCTGGTCAGGGTACCCCGGATCAAGCGCTGCCGAGGGGGAGGACGTTCCTTCCGCTATTTAGCAGCAAAATTGTGGAACTCACTACCAGCCCACATACGAGAGCGGGAAAGCCTGTTGGAATTCAGAAAGGCTATTAAAACCCATCTTTTCCCCCGAAATGAAGCTTTACTGGAATTACGCCCTGCTTAATCTCACCGGAGTTAGTTATTTATCTGCTACAAAGCGCCGGGCCGCCCCTTCGCTGGGGCAGCAGAGCACTATATAAGCTATTTTAACATAACATAACTTATGGCAAGAGTTACCTCAAACATCAGTATAAAATGTTGCTGTGAATTCAACCCAAATGCTAAGAATTACATGCATCATGTCAGGGCCTTCGGCCAAGTGTGGTGGCGCATGTACTGTGTCCCTCCAGCTGGCTATGACAGGGTTAGCGGCTCTCAGTTCCCATGAACGAAACGCTTTGGCTGCCAATTTTTGTAAATAAAGGATTATTCACAACTTCAAACATCACAAGTCTTATTGATTTCTTGAATTCTACTGGTCTCAATACAGAGTGGTGCACGGCTCCAATTTGACTGCCACACATGCACTCGCACACAAACACATACTCTCACACACACATAGAAGCGTGGAGAAGCGTGGCTCAATGGTTAGAGCGGCAGACCCTGATGCAGAGGTCTGGCCCGGGACCAGGGTTCAATTCCCGCTCTTGGACTCAATCTCCCTGGACCTGATAATTCTCGCCTCGGTGCCTAGTCTAATCATGGGTCCCACTCTGTGACTCCCGGCAATAGCTTGCTTAATCTCCACAACGCCCCCAGCAGCGCTTGGATGCCTGGCTTCACCTTGGGGGTGCCCAGGAGTGGACAATGGACATCTCACAGGAAAGCCAGGAAGGGTTCCACAGCGGTATGAATACAGCGCTACGAGACCTCTGGGTAGAAGGCGCTATATAAATACAAACACATTTACATAGTCTTCACACACTCATTCTCACTATATCTCTTGCACACTTTTGTATATTTTGTACTCTGTCACAATCACACATAGACACACTGCCACTTACACTCCCATTAGTCAATCTGCTTTTATTGTATTAGAACAACTTGTTGTGCTGCTTCTGCTATAAATGCCTTGCCTTTAAGTGAAGCTTAATAAAAACATATCCTCTATACGCTATTAAACAATATTATATTGCCTTGTCAAGGTTTGTTAAAAGCATGATGTGACTGAAAGGTTCACTTCCTTAAAACAGCAGCCCAGGGCTTATAGATGGTTTTACATGTGGATCACGCAGTTACAGTATTGGTAATGAACTAATCAATGTTCCTACTTGTAATATCACAGCATCTAACTGATATTATGAAATTCTTGACTTCTTCGGTAACCATGGATGTTTGGGAATTTCGAGACCCAGCTAACAAAGTAAAAAAAACAAACACATGTCCCGAGGTGAAGAATTGTGGTGAATAGAAGTCCAGGACTCGCAGTTACACAATCCTCAATCCAGCACCACACCCCAAAGCCTCAGCCCTAGTGTCCCTCCTCGTGCCATTCCACATTCTCCGTCCACTCTGCCCTTTTGCACCTGGCCCGTTGTTGCAGATGAAATTTAGTAGATTTCTAGTACTGCGGAGAGAGTAGGTATTTTGTGGTTATCTTAGTAGAAATATGTGTATATTCATGAGAGTTGTGGAATGTTATTATGTACAGAGTAAGAGATGTGCTCCTGTAAGTGCTGGGTGATGGTGAATAGTGTGAATGAGTGCACTGTGAGTGGTACGAGTGTAGGATGAAAAATACGCTGATATGAGTGTTGGGTAAGCTGCATGAATGCAATGTGTCAGGAGGGCCCATGTGAGTGTTGGGTAAGGTGAGTGCATGCAGATTGAGAGGCATGGGTGTAGGGTGATGAGAATGGTGTGAATGCAGTGTGAGTGGTGTGCATGTGGATGGTGCAGGGTGTGCAGCAAGAGTGAAAGATGTTAGGTGCGAGTGACTGGTGAGTGCATGATGAAAGGAGTTGGTGCAGGGTGATGGTGTGTCCTTATGAGTTCCGGCAAACTATTGTCCCTATGAGCAGGCAGGATTAATAGAGTGCGTAAATGAGTGTAGACTGAGAGATTTGTCTGTGTGAGTGCAAGGTGAGAGGAGGGAGTACAGAGTGAGTGCTGTGACTCCAGGGTGAGTGATGTGCTTGTTTTCGGGACGAATGCAAGGTGAGAGCTGTGCCAATGTGAGTGGAGGGTGAGCTGTTTGAGTGATAGGAGTGCCTATGTGGGTGCACGGTGAGAGATGAGACAGTGTGAGAGTAGGGTGGGACAGCAGGGTGAGTGACCACATGAGTTTGGGTGTGGGTGAAAGTGCAGAGTGGGACGAATGAATGCATGGTAAGTGATGTGCTTGTTTGGGTGAGATTGCAGGTGAGCATTGAGATCGACAGGTGAGTGAAGTGTCACATAAGTGCAGGGTGAGTGGTGTGCTTGTGTGACTGCAGGGTGAGTACAGGGTGATCAGCACAAGTGCATTGTGAGTGCAGAGTGATCACTGTGAGTGTAGGGTGAGCAATGTGCATATGTGACCGCAGGGTAAGTGGAAGGAGAACTACTTGTGTTCATGGCGAGGGGCATGAGTGCAGTGTGGTATCTGTGAGTGCAGGGTGAGCGCTGAGCTTGTGTAAGCACGGAGTAAGAGGAGGAACAGTGTGAGTGTAGGGTAACAGCATGAGTGGATGGTGGGTAGTCAGTGCAGTGTGATAGCTGTGAGTGTAGGGTGAGCAGTAAAAATGACAGGTGGGTGGAGTGTCATGTGCATGCAGGGTGAGCGGTGTGCTTGTTTAAGTGTAGGGTAGAAGGAGCGCGAACTGCGTGGGTGCATGGTGAGCAGTGTGATCACTGTGGGTGCATGGTGAGCATGAAAGTGAAGTTTGAGAATTAGGAATGGGTTTTCTAAATGCAGGATGTATTCTCAGACAGTTGCAGTAACTCAGCAATAGTTTAACATATATGAAACCCTATGCTAGCTGTCTATACAAGCTTTTATGGTATGAACCAGGAGTGGAGGGTGGAGGACAAAAATAATGTGCTGATTCTGCAACAAACTTTCAGTCTTATGATTAGGGTTGCCAGCTAAGTATTTATATGTACCACCGCCAACCAGTACAAAAATATGTAAAGTGACCAAAAGCCTGTATTATTATTAGCACTTATATGTGCATACTTCAAACAGCAAATACAAACAGAAAGCGCATTTAAATGTGTTCTAGAGCTTCATTAATGATCCATAACTAATAATTCAAGGAAATAAAGACAAACTTTATTTACAACCCTATTTAGTGTCTAGGCCAGTCGTTTGCAGGCTCTTTCGACAACAAATAACCTGTATTTTTATTTTGGAAAGATGGCTTCCCTACTTGTGATATGCCTTTTCATGAAATGCATTCTCCCACTGTAGCAGTAAATGTAAAATATAAGGAATAGGCGGTAGGGGACCCAGGGAATAATGGAACTAGTGAAAACGAGCACTGGCAAATGCATTCAGTTTTGCCTATGTTAAATAATAATAAGCTGTTCTTTGTTGTAAGTTGTTGTTTGCTGAGTAATTGTAGAATATAAGTTACAGAAAATGTCTTAAAGTGTTCAGACTTGTTTATGTAGAAAATGGCAATATATTGTGCTGTTACTAGTGTTTCTGTGCAAGTAAGTAATAGAACATTTTTGAAAAATGAAATGGGGAAAAATTTGAATTAATTGATGTAATCAATCGCAATATTATATGTTTAGAAAAGTTCTGACTACTGTTTAGCCCGATGCTACTGCACCTGCTGCACCATTCAAATCATGCCCATAGTACCTGCAAGAGGAGTGAGTGAGTGAGTGATGGTATTTCGATAGCGCACTAATGCCGAGGCGTCTTGGCGCTATGCACGGTAACTGAGATATGCGCTGGCCATTGTCCTATCGAGTAAAAAGCCACGTCTTAACTTCCTTCCTGAACCCCCTGTGGTTTGAGATTTGTCTTAGCTGCTGCGGTAAGGAGTTCCAAAACCTCGAGGCCAGATGGGAGAAGCCCTTCCCTCCCCAACGTTGTCTATTGATTTTAGAGACCATAGCCAGCCCTTGCGAGGCAGACCTCAGGGGTCGGGTTAGAAGGTACCTTGTAAATAGGTGTTGAAAATCGGAGGCCCCCACACCCGCCAGTGCTTTGTGGACCAGACAGAGCGCTTTGAAGTCTATCCGCCTCTGAACAGGGAGCCAATGTAGCTGCCTGATGGCCTGTGAGGTGGAATGATATTTAGGCAGAAGAAGGAGCATTCTGCTGCTGCATTCTGAATTGATTGCAACTTGGCCATTTGAGCACAACCTGCTCCTAAATAAATGGCATTCCCATAGTCTATTCTGGAAAAGATAGTGGCGATTATAACCGTTTTCCTGAGATGGTAAGGAAAAAACGGCAGGATCTTTCTCAGCCCCTTGAGCATGAAGAAACAGGCAGAAACCACCTGATTCACCTGTGGCTTCCATGACAGATCTTTATCAAAATGAACCCTAGGTTCCTTGCTTTTGCCACTGCGGACAAGCTCCTGCCGAAGTAGGCCACCAGTTGTGGTTCCAGATAGACGCTTTCTGTCCAAACTCTAGGACTTCCGTCTTTTCAGTGTTCAATTTTAAGAAATTCAGGTTCATCCATTGCATGACTTCAGACATACAGCCGGCGAAGTCAGCAGCCATGGAATCCATGGAGTGGGACACAAACGATCAGCTGAGTGTCATCAGCATATGACACCAGCTTGAAACCCAGATTCTTTATTATCTTGGCCAGGGGGGAGCCATAGATGTTGAACAGGGTGGGCGATAACGCCGAGCCCAGAGGAACTCCTCCTGGAAGGGAAAATTTATCCGACTGATGTCCATTCCAAAAGATGACTTGTTCCCTGTCAGACAGGAAGGAGGAGAGGAGATCTAACGCTAGGCCTTTGACACCAATATCCTGCAGCCGTTGGATGAGTACGTCATGGTTTACGGTGTCAAAGGCTGCTGTAAGATCCAGCAGAACCAGTGTGACCCTGCCTCCCTCGTCCATCCCCTTCCGAATTTCCTCAGCTGCCATCAGTAGAGCAGTTTTCGTAGAATGATTCGCACGGAAGCCATGCTGGGTGTTGTCGAGAATGTGCCATGTCTCGAGATAGGAAGATAGCTCCCCATTCATGGCTTTCTCCACTAGCTTAGCTGGCAACGGCAAGCAGGAGATGGGGCGATAGCTCTTCACATCAGAGGGTCTAGTTTGGGCTTTGTGAGCAAAGGCCGAATACAGGCCTTTTTCCAAGCTAATGGAAAGACTCCCGAGCTCAAGACCTGATTCAGTACCGGCAGTAACAAGGCACTTATCTCTGCCGGTGCCAGGTGGAGTACGAAAGGTGGACAAGGGTCGATTGGGGAGCCTGACTTGGTGGCCAACAATAGGTCAGCCAACACATTCTCATCCAATGGGGAGAACCATGAAAGGTCGCTTTGTGCTTTACAAATGCCATCACGCCCGCTCTGCTCGATCTGTAAACTGTCCGCTGCTCTAGACAGATCATTATACACGGATTGAACCTTGTTCTGGAAGTAGGACGCCATCTTGTCCGTAAATACTTTATCTGGTTGGAAGCTAGCGCCTGGAGGACAACTCAGTAAGGTATTGACAGTGGAGAATAATTCTCTACTAGAGTGGGCGGCATCTTGGATCTTCCTAGAATATATAGGAGGTTTTCGCCTGAATTATTAGCTTCTTATAATCCTCTAGTACAGCACAGTAGATTTTCTTCTGGGCTGGATCATAATTCATTCCCCAAACCCGCTCTTGCTGTCTGCATTTGTGACTACCAGCTTGCTAGTGAAATATAGCAATATTTAGTGTTTAGAGGGGTTCCTAGAGCTTTGGACCCCGGTGTCACTGCACCTACTGCACCATCGAAATCATGACCATAGTGTCTGCAAGGTAACTGCAATTATGACTGCTTATTTAGTAGTTAAATATTGCAATAGGTCGTGTTTAGAACAGTTTTCACAACGTTTTGCCCCGATGCCACTGCACCTGCTGCACCATTCAAATCATGACCCTATTGCCTGCTAGATAACTGCACTTGTGGTTGCCTGTTTAGTAGTAAAATAAAGCAATTTTAGGTGTATAGTGAAGGTATGACCCCAGTGCCACCGCACCTGCTGCACCATTCCAATAAATTCCCTTTCAACTGCAAGGTAACTGCAATTGTGACTGCCTGTTTAGTTATCAAATGTAGCAATATTATGTGTTCAGAGGAGTTTTGACAACTTTTGGGCCAAATGCTACTGCACCTGCTGCACAATTCAAATCATGGCCATGTTGTTTGCAAAGTAACTGCACATGGGCTGTTTATAACTAAAATATAGCATAGCTCTTGTATATGAACTTTATGTTTAAAGTGCAATGTTTATTACAACATTTAGAATTTGATCAGAATGACTGAATAGATTGAGTTGAAAAAAATCAATCCGATAATGCCTACAAAGTGCAAAGAAAGGTCCTGAGGCATGAATAGGAAATGCCACAAACGTTCTAAGGCTAAAGCATCTGCTTTACACAACTAAGTAATAAAAAGCAAGCATTCCAGCATACTGTTAAAGCTGCCTGCCTTTTCCGTGGGAAGAGATCTTATCTTGACAGTGAATGGGGCTTAAACAGTGTGAACAGCTTCAGTAGAAGTAGTGTAAATACTTGCAACCAAGGGTAGTTAACAAAAATGTAAGTTCCACATCAAAGTGAATGAACACAGTAATTTGGCGATTGTAACTGTTTAACGCACCCATTTAAGATGCATTAAATACAAAAGATTTCAGAACCACACAGCAAGTGCTGTGCAGGCAAAACCTACAAAGGCTATAGAGTGCAGTACAGGGTCAAAGGCAAAGATCTAGTCGACAAATGATTAAAGATGTGGATGGGTTCTACGGGTAGAAGTAGACAGTAAAAAGAGGTGAGTGTTCTGCTGTGAGTTGGGGCAATACTGATTTATATAGGGATGTGGTTCAACATCCTGGGGGCAAAAATGGAGAAGGCCTTATGCCTTGTTTGGCATAAGTTTGATTGTGTCCTTGCTGCAGATGTGCTGCTGAGAGCCACTGAAGATGCTAAGGCTGTCAGCCAGATAAGCGTGGTGCTGGTTTTGAAGGTTGGTATAAGATGCACCTAGTTTATAAGATGGTGTGAGCTGGTAAGGAGAGCCAGGTGCAGTTCATCAGTAAAGAGCTGATGTGGTAATGCATCTTCGGATTATAGATAACGCTGCAGAGCGTAAGATGGTTTTAATGGAGGTCTCTGGAGAGTCCGGAGGCCAAGGTGCCCAGCACTGCCACCATCTAGCTGTGGGAATAAGAGGGCTTGAAAGGTAGCTCTGAGCTCACTTCCTGGGAGGAACCGTTTCACCTATAGTAGAGAAAGGTGGCACAAGGTGCCTTTGATTCCTTGACAAGGTCTTCCTTGAGGTGACGTTGATGCCCTGGGTGAGTCCAAGTATTTCCGCGTTGGATGGAAGTTGTGGCTCACAGCCGTTGAGCGTCATGTCTATCATCAAGGTTTGGGCTCGATTTTGCTTGCTGTTCATAGCAAATAACAGGAAGTCTGGCTTGGTGAAGGTGAGTTTCAGGTAGGTAGCCGAGATGCAGAAAAGGTCTGAGCATCAGTGATGCAAGGTACATGCAGGATAAAAGCCCTTGAGCTACATCTGTTTTGAGTAACATAGCCCTACTCTCAGGGCTCGAGTCGGGGTATCACGCGGGTGGATGGCGTCCCCCCACTTATTTTACCGGGAGCCCGATAACTGGAGCAAATGGAGCCACACATTCACTCTTTGGCCTCTCTAGGGCGAGATCGGGGCTCATTCAGAACACTGCTCATGTGCTGGCTTCTCTGATGCAGTCGCATCTAAGGGGTGAGCGAGGGGAGGCAATGAGTTTGATGGTTGAAGCCACCTTTCATGACGTCACTTCCTGTCATGACGTCAGCGTCCCCCACTTCTTTTTTTAGGACTTGTGCCCTGCCTACTCCTATATCCATCTCCGGTCCATTCCCCACAAATAACAAACAAAAATACTAATCAGAAACGCTCGTAGGCTGGTGATGATTTGGGTCAGCACATATGAGACATTATGTTGATATGGACAAAGTGACTCAGTTGAATGAATATGTCTTTGAGTGGACTGAGCATCTACTCTTTTCGTTGCCCGGTGAGAACGATAATTGAAGAATGAATATGGCTTGGCAAGTAGATCTGCTCGACAAATCTCAGAGGGGATTCTGAAAGGGCAGGTGTAAGGTTGAGAAACTGTCTAAAACTCATGGGTTGGAAATGAGTCTCTTTAGCAATCTAAATGTGAGGGGAGTTTCAGTTACTACTTTAAGATTTTGAGATATGCAGACGTACACAGAGTAACCTGTGTTTACGATATTTCTGCACATTTTACTGCACGTCTGTGCATTTGGTTATCTCAGTCTTTTGAGGGTGAAATCCATAAAAAGATTTCTGAGGAGGAATGTAGTCCTTGCACATTTTTGTGAATCCATTGGTGTGCAGAATATCTGCAGTAATACAGATATGACCGCTTTTACTATTACCACACAAAGCATTCTTGTAGACACCAGTTGTTACCTCATCACTATTACTACAGCAAGGCCAAGCTCAAGGAGCAACTCGGGCATGAAGGGAGCACTTTGAGACCTCAAAAACAAAACAAGCATTTACAATGCAATGGTTTCGCCTTTGGAAAAGTTTGAGCTATTGGCATTGTAAATGACAACATTTTTATTTATGTGTTGGTTTTGAAAATAGATAAATAAATGGCATTGTCATTTACAATGCCAATAGCTTAATCTCTTGCAAATGCGAGGCCTATTGCATTTGCACCCACACAGAGCAACACACAGAGCCACATGCACCCACACAGACAGAACCACACACACACAGACGGACCCAGACAGAAAAGCAAACACAGAAAGGGCACACCACACAGACTCACTAGCAGGCAGGCACGGCAACAGAAAAGTACAGGGAAAGAGACAGATGGATACACGAACAACCAGCGCCAGAACACATCGTGCCGGAAATGGAAGGTCCACTCTCCCCCCTGACCAGCATCCCGGAACATACTGTCTATGTGAGGTCCGAGGCAGCTCACTGACAATTGGCTCTCAAGGATTCCAGGAATTTCTGCAAGCTCACAGATATAATGCGAAAATATTTTGCTAGCCACTTAAGTCAACTAAAGCGATCAAACCGGCTTAAGCTTCAGTAACTCTTCCTTACATTGCGTAGACTTGAGGAGATATTCTGTTGCCTGAGAAACTAAAACCATGGAGTGGCTACGTACAATACAGAATGCTCTTTTGAACAACACTGGGTTTTAAAAAAATGTGTTGCTGAGACATCGACTTCATTTATTTATAACCCTGTCTACAGTTTCCATTTTCCAAAACGTAATCCTTGCATTTGTTTATTAAAAAGTAATGTTTGTACTTTAGTACAGAGATTGGAATAGAATATGGATAGCGAACAAAGCGAGAAGATAATTATGAGTGGGTAAAGTTCATAAGTGCAGTGGGTGTGAGGCAAAAGAAATCGGGGAATGACAGATATGAAAGAAAGATGGAAAGTCATGATGAGCAAGTGTGAGAGGAGAGCGAGTGACAGAAAGGTGGTAAGAGAGGAGTTTGAATGAGAGACGACCATGCAAAAAGTGAAAGCCAGTGAGGTGCTAAGTTTGCGAGCCAAAGGGAGTTGAGAAAGAGAGTGAGAGAAAGAGAGGGGTGACAAAGAGGGTGAGAAGGAAAAGGGTAAGAAAGCGAGAGGAATGAAAATATGTAAATGACACACGGGTGCAATCAAATGTACCAGTACCAGACGCTACATAAAAGACACAGCTAATATTAGAACATGCCTGGCGACACATCACACTAAATGCACATACTTACTTATGGAGGCTACACATTTTGAAGTTCAAACAGGCTTCATACTGGGAGGCTCTCTGCCTCTTTGCTCTCCCTTGAACCTGGTGGCATGGCTATTACAATCCTTGAGCATTGGTAAACCAATCTGATGTGCTTTTCTCATTTCTCCTGATTCCCAATTTGACGTGTTTTTTTAATATACCAGTTTTCCATGTCAAATTCTCACCAAGTGTCTGTTTTTGTAGTCCTTCATTTACCTGACCATGCTTACTCCTTTCTTAGTGTGTGGATGGATTTGATTTCTGCCTTGCTTAGAGGGTGTACACATTTGTGTTAAACTAACACAGTCCTAAAATACAGTCTTTAGCTTAGTAGTCCTGCATGGGACTTGTGATCATTTTGAAGCCGCCCGCCCCAATTTAAAACATTCTTTAAAGTTGAGATGTTTATTTTAGAGTGAAACCTACCAAACGTTGGGGTACCAAATATTTCTGTTATTTAGGGTATCAAAATGGGTTGCAGCATGCCACAGTGCGGACTTTTCACCACAAAGGGCCCGAGTATGAGTCAGGCAGTGGTATTCTTGGGTGGGATATCGCTCCGCATGATCACAAATGGCTCGGAGTTCCTGCACCTCTGGTTTTTTGGGCGCAAGAATAATGGATTCGACTTTACCGACTAGAAAATCTGCCCTGCAAAATCACAGGAGGCTTTGGCTACAACAGCAAATAAGCCTTGAATAAGCCTTGAAAGCTGGTGCTGGTCGTCCTGTTTCTCTGGCAAGGGGGGAGGGCAATGCTTCCCACCTGTCATGACTCAACCTCTTTGTCCCTCCCTTAATCTCTCAGCCCCCTTCGCTCCCCCGCCTCCTTTCCGGCCTCCCCTGTACACATTTACCACCAGGATCAGGATACCTTCCGGGCAATAGTGCACTCTACATTTCTGCATAACATGACCTGCTGAGTGCAGGTGGTAATTGGGGGTCAGAGTGTTGATTGCATTGGGAGAATTTCCAGGGCTTTCAGAGCAAATGTTTCAAAACAGTGGTTCAAAGGCTACCAATACTAACTGTATTCCATCCATTAGTGGCCGATAACATGAATAATTTCGTGCTATGTAATACTGGCACCTATAACAAAGCCACAAGAGTATATTCAGTGCATTGAGTGTGCCAGGGACATGCCCTGAATTCAGTTCAGGTAAACTGAATGTTCATCATTTGTGTTATTTCATTGTCATTGATTATTTTAAAGGCGGGGTAGTGTTTGTGTGACCATTCACCCCCCCCTTGCCCCCCCCCCTGGCCCGTGAAGCGAAGTTCTTTGCGTGGCACTGGCATTGCCAGTGGTATGTGTGGACTGCAGATGCACAAATGTGCCTCGGCCAAAGGCCGTGGAGTAAGAAAGTAATGCAGAGAGAAGATGCATGAAAATGGACTTATGGAACAGGGGACTAGGAGGGGAACAAAAGAAGTTGCTTGAAAGGGAACGGGAAAGGGTTTGAGAAGGTTTCGGGAGAATAGGAGGGATCTTGTATTTTTCCTGGAGAACAGGAGGGTGGTGGGGGCTGTCTCAGGTGAATGGCATGGGTCATTTCACCAGTGAGGGGTAGGCACCTTCACGTCAGAGAGGTGCTGATGCATGGGTTGTCAGTGGTTGTAGCTGGATGTCGCAGGTTCATCGTCCAGCCTAGAGCTCTGCCAACAGGGGGTCTGACAGCACAGGGAGAGCACAAGAGTCTTTCATTTTCTGTCCTCATTTCTGAATAAAGCATGCCGTTTTGTTTGTTTTTGCCTTGTATCGTATTCTGGAGCCGACTGTGGCCAGCTGTGTCCATTGGTATCCTGGGTCAGACCTCTTCAGTATGATAACAGGATGGACTCCGACCCTACCTCAGCCCGACTCACCTTTTGATAGCAATTTGATGTTTTGTATTTTTTTTTTAACTCTTTATTGCGTTTTCAAGCAAGAAATACCATCAGAAGATGGTACAGCATGAACTTAAAACCAGTTTAGATGGAAACAATACTTTTCCACCCAAATGGGCATTAAGAGGCATACAGTATACCTATGGATGTGATATTACAGTGGGCAACATTAAGGACATGTTTGCCTGGGCAAACCTGTAAAAAAATATGTCCACGCAAAAAGCCTGGAATTCGGAAATGACGTATAAAAATAGGTATGGAAACACCAATGTCCATTGTTATTCCTCATTCCATTGGGGTAACGAACTGCGGAGTCATTTTGCAGTCCCGTGCCTATGGTGTTGTTAAATCCAGTCTTAAAATGATTGCATTGGATTTACGTATGCATTCGGAATCGTGGCGTTAATGCCCCCGGCGAAGTGCTTCATGGGTGAACTCACAGATGCCCAAAAGCTATCATTGCCTGAGAGCAGCGTGTTTCCCTCTCGGAACAGGGGTTATATGGGACCCTCTATGGGCTGGGGCTGGGGCTGCGCGTCTTAATGTGGCTGTTGATTTAGGAACTACTATGGAGTCCCAGAAGTCTAGTCTAGATCACATTGGGCAGTTCTTGAAGGGCGCATTACACTTCCTTTCTCAAATAATTTTTCAAGTACAGGAGCACCCTTTCTGGTGGGATTACCTCAATGTGTTACTATAATATACCAGTTGTGAATAAAATATATCAAAACATTTAGGGAAGACATAGGTAAACAAGGAGGCTCTGCCGGGGGTCAGGGGCCACGTCACAACCCCAACCCTAGGAGTCTGAGCAGGGTGCAGTCACTGCGGGATTCAGGAAGATAACAATTCGCGCCCCATCAAAGTGGTCTTGAGAAATTGGAGCCGGAGGATACAGAGTGCAAGGCTGGCACCACGGAGCTCCGCGGAGCAGCGAGAGGCGCGGCCGAGGGCTGTGGCACAGCTGGCAGTCCAGGCAGACCAGGCTGGGCCACAAAAAGCGCCGGACGGCTACATCCGCGCCCTCCTGCCCACCCCCCCTCCTGCTCCCTGAGCAGCGGTCCGGCATGTTCAGCAGCTCTGGGTCCTCGGAGGCTGCGGGCAAGGACGGGGTCCCCTCGGAGGGCACTGCCCCGCGCCACAGTGGTGCACCCGGCGGGGGCTGTTGCTGCAAGGGTGGTAGATCCATCGTCCCAGCGGCGGCGGAGAGGCTCTCCCGGGAGCGCGCTGGCATGGCTTCGGACACAGCACCGCTGCACAGGTGGTGACTGCGCTGTGCAGGGGGGTGGGGGAAGGGCGTGAGACGACAGCAACAAAACATGCAAAGACGGAAAACAAACACGGAGACGACATAACAGCGAAAACGTCAAAATACGTAAACATACAAAGGGAAAACACATTTATAAAGAAAACACTCCTTACCTGATCGCTTCGTGGGAACTTAAATCTTGCAGCCAACTCCAGCAACAGACACTTCTAAAAAGAACAAAACAGGCCGACACGAAAAAAAAAAAAACACACACCAACCGCCGCGATGACGATGCGAAAAGGGTGGAGAGGGAAGAAATCGCGGGAACGCCCACGAATCTGGTCCGGCCATGACGGACAGATCTCTGTTCCAATGGCTAGCCTCCATTTATGGAGCTAGCCAATGGAAGACAGAGGTGGGACCAAGCCCCACACTGTAGGAACATAAGATTTCTCCTGGGCGGAGCTAGTGCTCCGGCCCAGGCGATACCTAAAAAGAAGGGTGGATTCTCGGGTGGAGCAGTAACTGGTTCAAGAGTTCAAGCGTTCAAGCGATAACACTGAGAAACGGACCACTCTGGCCCACAAATCAGAACTTTGAAGAACTGGTCATTGGCAGAGCGACATTTCTGTGGGGGAATGTGAGGTGCAATGGTTTTCTGGAGGCAAGCAGAGACAGTGCAGGTCACCTACTTCCAGGTGAGGTGAATTATGTTGTGCTTGCCAAGACCTTCTAATAATGCTTCATTTGGAATCCGATCACCGATCACCTGATGCATTTTGAGGGTGAGTAGGCCAATATTTAGGGCTCCCGCATCACGGATGATGACCACCTCAAGGTTAGCCAGAGTCCGCCACAGCATGCCGGAGTTTATCAGGGAGAAAGAGATGGCTGTGATTGACCTGATGCAGCAGCAGAAGACACTTTGCAAACCGAGTCGATTTCCAAGTTCACACTCGAATTACAACTAAAGAGGACAATCAGGGTATTAATTAAAGGTAGAGATGCATGCACACAAATGGGAGGGTAAGGATTTGGTAAAAATTGATAACCCCCGAAATGTTAGCGAATGAGAACGATGCCTTTCTTTTGGAAAAGCTCACACTAATGAAGAAATGGCAAGACCTGATCTGGCGTGTAACTGAGAGGGGCTTTGCAAGTCCTAACAGAGCCTAGAACAAGAGCAGACTCCTGCTCTGGTGCTTTGATCGTGTGCAGTCTTTCCCTGGTCAGATGACTGTTACTTCTTCTGCACAAAAGACTTCAAGATATGCAGAAAAGAGAGGGATGAACAATTGGTTCCTGCTCCTAGGACAGGGGGTCCAGGCTCCCCCTGCACGATGAGGATCATCCCACATTCCAAAACAGGGGGATCGAGAATTAGATCGGTTGTGCCCAGACTGCGGCCAGTGATTGATCTTATTGGCCACCAGAAGGATAAAACAAGCAGACAGGGCTATATTTTTTTTATTTTATTCATTTTTCTGCATGCAAGTCAGTGGATCAATAGTTCTGCAGGAATGTACAAACATGACATCATATGAGACCACATTTTCTTTCACTTTACAATATACTAGCAGCCCGTCCCGACGTTGTCCGGTTATGAATTGCTGCCGGACAGTAGTTTATTGTTTTGTAGGATTTCGTTTTGATAGCATTTCTTATCTGTGACAGGCCTGTGAAACGCTCCGATTCACAGTGCACTGCTGATGCACTTAAGAGTGCGCGTTCAGTAGTGTGTGAACTCGAGTTTCCCTACTTTATTTTTCCTTGCAATATTATATAGCGAGAACTCGACAACATGGCATGAGCACAATTTACATTACAGAAGAACACATTCATTTGTGGTAGCCACGGGGAGACAAAGCGATTTGCCTGGAATCACAGGATGTTGAGCTGATGCCGAGATTCGAACGTAGCTCCCCAGCTCTAAAGTTCGCAATTCTAGAACTTGTGGCGGGAGGTGTGTCTAAAAGTGTATGTCGGTGCTGGCCATCAATGAGAGAGACCTGTGCATTTTTCAAATGGGTGGTGAAAAAATATGAGTATGTTGCTGGAGATGTGGGCCGCCGTGCCACCAATGTACTTACCGGGGAGGGTAAACACCCATTATTCCGCAATTTTCTTTCCGCATATCATCACTCAGCATACTTTCATTACGAAAGTACCATGACTCCGCAATGCCATTCATTATAATGCATGGCATTACATTTCATATGCTTTAACCACGCATACATTTACAACGAAATACATTTTAAATGCATGAATAGTAAAAGCATGTTTTTTTTAATGTTTGGATAAGGTATGTATGGGTATAGGGGTATATGTTTTGGGGTACTGAGGTATATGTTTTGGGGTGTTTGGGTATTTTAAGGGTTCAGATATAGTTTTGGGATATGGGTTACAGGGGTAGTTTTAGGGTTTAGGGATAGGTATGGGTTTTGGGGTACGGGGTATTTTTAGGGTTCAGGGCTATGTTTGGGTTTTGGGGTATAGGGGTATTTTTAGGGTTCAGGGGTAGGTTTGGGTTTTGGGGTACAGGGGTATTTTAAGGGTTCAGGGGTAGGTTTGGGTTTTGGGGTACAGGGGTATTTTAGGGATCAGGGGTCGGTTTGGGTTTTGGGGTACACGGTTATTTTTAGGGTTCAGGGCTAGGTTTGGGTTTTGGTGTACAGGGGTATTTTTAGGGTTCAGGGGTAGGTTTGGGTTTTGGGGTACAGGGTTATTTTAAGGGTTCAGGGCTAAGTTTGGGTTCTAGGGTACAGGGGTATTTTAGAGTTCAGGGGTAGGTTTGTGTTTTGGGGTACAGGAGTATTTTTAGGGTTCAGGGCTAGGTTTGGGTTGTGGGGTACAGGGGTATTTTTAGGGTTATGGGGTAGGTTTGGGTTTTGAGGTACAGGGGTATTTATAGGGTTCAGGGCTAGGTTTTGGTTTTGGGGTACAGGGGTATTTTTAGGGTTTAGGGATAGGTTTGGGTTTTGGGGTACAGGGTATATTTGTAGGGTTAAGATGGGCTAGTGTTTAAGGGTGTTGGGGTATTTTAAGGATTAAGGGTGGGTTATGATTATGAGGTGCAGGGGTATTTAAAGGGAGCAGGTTGGGATTCGTTTTTAGGGTGTAAAGGGTAAATAAATAAAATAATAAATAAAAATAATATAAATAATGCAATTTAGAAGAATACATGTTTTAATTAAATTTAAAAAATGTGTATATATATACATCCTTTGAAAAACCCAACCCACTGATGCTACAAGAATGGGCAACTAACAACCTAGATGCGTCAATGAACATGGTTTGTATGCTCATCAAGTATGCCGAAATAGATAGAGCAGAGATAGTCAAGGAGATTGTCGCTCTATTACTGGAGTTGGGTACCTTTGAAAATCAAGAGATGATCAAAAAGGAAAAAGAAATAATAAAAAAACGTCTGGACAAATATCAGGAGACAATCAAAGAAAGAAAAATCTACAAGTTTGCTAGAGACAAAAAGGACTATAAGACCGGCAGGATATTTACTTTCTCTAGAAAATTTGATAATGTAAAGAGAAAGGCATCAACATCTAAAGTGTTAGCCAAGCCGGCTGCAACATCAATGGAAACCACAAACAATGAATTGTCTTCCCAGGAGGAAACTAATTCCACAAATTCATTTAGCAGTAACGTGGAATCAGAAGATGACACAGTAGCAAACATGGGACAAGCTAGCTTTACTCCATCAGAGGAATTGGGGTTTATCATTGAGGATCGCAGTCAACTCTGCGATCTTGGACACCCCAACAGAAAGAACAACAACAAAAAACACAAGGTCCAAACGTACCCAACACCGCAACAAAAGGCGGAAACGCAAGAGGGAATTGGAGAGGCAAAGAAGGGAGAGGGAAAGCGCAGTAAACGTGGAAAATGTTGAAAATAGTAACACCGTAATAAACCTCACCAATATGGATTTGGACACTGCGGAATTACAATTACAGTCACTGGGTTTCTCTTTTTGTCCCAAAAGCGGCTTCAAATACACCCAAACAAGAATAGATGTTTTTACGTTCAACCGGAAACTGAAGCTGATCAAATTCCACAAAATAAAAAAAAGCCAATGACCGTGCATCTAATATCATTGACAAAAGTGCACCCAGCAAGACTTTACAGGTTTCTGATATCCCGGGATTGAGAATAGCACAATCTTTGGCATGTGATGACGAAGAGTCTGAATATGAAGACACACAACAGGAATTGGGCATTGCGTGCAGCAGCTCCGCCCTGAGTCCATTTAACCCCGCTTCAACGTTCATGCCGGTCATGCCACGGGATGCTATTGACATTTTTAGTGATGTTGTTGTAAATGATCTTAAAAAACTGAATAGAGAATTGATAAACAAAAAACCCAACAGGAGTTATAAGGAAATACAATATACTAAATTGATGAAGAAAATCAAGGGCAACAACAGTATCATTGTTAAAAATGCAGATAAAGGTGGAAATATTGTCCTGTGGCCTAGAGAAATCTCTACATAGAAGAGGCAAATAAACACTTGGATGATGCATTGTGTTATAAAAAGGCTATGTTCAATGAATTGAATAAAGTCAAGGAACTGGTTTTCAAATAGTTAGCCCAATGGAAACGGATGGGCTTAATCACTAAGGAAGAATATAACTTTTTGAAAGTTGACCATCCCATCGCCCCTACGCTATACTTTATACCTAAGGTGCATAAACAAATGAATCCTGTACCCGGTAAACCGATTATATCAGTACAAGGGGGTCTAATGGAACCAATTTCCAAATACGTTGACTTTTTTTTCAGAGACTATGTGGAAAACTTGGATTCTTACATAAAAGACACAGGACATTTTTAGAACAAGTTGAATGAGGTAGTTTGGTGTGATTCCTACTGCTTTATTGTGATGGATATTTGTGCTCTATATACAAGCATAGACCATGAAATTGGTCTGACTGGAGTACAATAATATTTATCAACACGCAACATCAAACTTTATGAACACAACAAAATCATACTGCATATGATCAGGTTATGCTTGTTTAACAATTTTTTCATATTTAACACCTCTGTATATCAACAACTCCGAGGTGCGGCCATGGGGGCATGCTTCTCCCCCAGTTTTGCATGCTTACATGTAGGCTGGTGGGAGGAGCATGTCCTGAGGCGCATCTTGTTGGAGCTCTTTCCTGATATGGTTATTGCTTGGTGGTGTTTTATTGACGATGTTTGTGTAGTTTGGCAGGGCTCTGTTGAATCTGCACAGGCATTTGTGGACACGATCAATGTCAATGACATGAATCTTAGTTTCACGGCCAATATTAATAGGGAAAAAGTAGAATTTCTTGATGTAGAGATATACATTAAAGACAACACAATTAATACTAAGCTGCATAGAAAAGCCACGGCCGGAAATTCCATCCTCCATGCCAGAGGCACCCACCCTAGACATCTAATCAAAAGTAAGAATTTTTAAGGATCAAACGTATCTGTAGCAACAGCAATGACTTAAAAATATGTTTAGATGAATCTGTGCAAAGATTTGCAGCCAGAGGCTATAAGATAGAGGCAGGGGCGGTGGGTGACATTTCAAAGTGGTGGGGCGCAAAATGATTAGCATACCGCACCGTAGCGAGCGAGCCCGAAACCCAAAAGGGGGGGTTTGAGGGGATAACCTCCCCCCCCAAAAAAAATTTTTGAAAAAAAAGAAGAAAAATCGTGCATTTTCAAGCAAATTTGAGAAAGCAGGAAGGTTAATAAAGCAATTGTGAAAGTGCAGTTATTACATTAATAGATGGCATAACATAGGTAGCTGCTTATTCTGTATAACGACAGAATGACCATGCACGGTTCTACAGCATATTCTAAAGCAGAACAAAACAAGTGGAACTACGCCTCCCTTAAACCATACAAAAGAGGATGAATGAACTAGTCAAATAACAAAAAACAGGGAAGAAATAGGAAACATACCTGGGCAAAAAAGCAAAATGACAGAGCAAATTTTACAGCGTGATAAAGAAACCAGTAAAATTAATAAAATATCAGATATGCATGTAATAGCAACCCAGCGGTAGGCTGCTCTCCCTCCTAGGGAGGGAGGAAGAATTACAAGGGCTGGCTACAGAGCCATGAACACAGTTGGACGGCTCTCCGGAAGAACCAGTGCACTAATCTGGGGGAGACCCTAAGATTATGTGGTTTTAATGCATTCACCGCCATGTATCTGCAGCAGAAATGCTCTGGGTCTGAGACAAGCACTGGCTTTTGAGAGATTTTGTTGCTGCCGTCTCTTGCTCAGGAATGTTTGTGTTCTCTTGCTCTCTCCTCTATGTGCTGCTTTCCCTTTAGTTTCCCCCACCTCGTCACTTTCATTGTTGCTTCCCTCTACTCGTCCACAGCTTCCTCCGCTCGTCCCCATCCCGCTCAACTTATTATAAAATATTTCACCTTTTCCCCATTAGCCCCTAGCCATTTGTTGCCTGGCACACCTTCCCATGCCTTCTAACCTTTTCCCAACACTCCTCTTCCATTTTTTCAAACCTTTCAGTGCCTCCTGCACTATCTCTGAGTTTTTTGTTGTTTTTATTTCCATTTCGAGGTTGCTGTGTGCGGGTGTGCTTGCACAACCAGGAGCCGGGGGCACATAGGAATACTTTGGTAATACTTTAGCATATCCCATTAAAAGCGTACATCCATCCATCCCATTAAAAACCACATCCACTTTGGGAACTGATGCTTGTCACACAAGTCCTTTCAGCCAGTGAGAGATCAGTGGTCGTTCAATACTCAAGAGGCATGAGGCACAGGGTCAGACTGATTTGCATATGGCCATGTCTGAACTGGGGTGGCGGAGTGAGCTAAAAAACTGTGATGGATTAAACCCAGATCAGTTGACTGGGGGTGAGTGTTTGTATTGTCAACGCTCCGTCCATCACCACCTTTGGTTTTTCTTCATAAATGAAGGGAAGCATTCTTTAAATACAAAACACTCACAATTTAATGTTCACATGGAACCTGTGTTGCACAAACTACCTTTAGATGTATGTCCTGTTTTTTCATAACTCACATTACCAGAAAGACATGGGGGTGGTGTACTTTCTTAAAGAATGTGACTGGGCTGCAGATGGCTACTAATTTCAAGAGACCTGTAATTTTCGATATACACATGATTGTGTTTTGCCTCCTTTGGATCGTATTACTCTCAAAAATAGACAACAACTTTCAAAAGCAAGATCAAAGTCCTGAAATACTCTCCTAGACTGCAGTGGTTCTAAAATATCACTTCCAGCTGTGGGCCTCAGAAATATTCTTAAACCTGCTGGTTGATGTTTGTTTTATTACTGAGTCACCTGCTTTACTTCCTATGCCCTTATGGGACTCTAACAAGTCCAAGAGGCAGTCTGGCTCTCCACTCCGATCTCAGGCCTATGAAACGTAGAGTTGAGTGATTGCAAGCGGCATCCTGCACAGTTATTGCCTTACACTGACTTTTATCACAACAGCTAACATTTTACACACTGAAGTAGTCAGACTTTCAAAAACTAGGCTCCCTTCCAATTTCAGTCTTAGCATTTTTCTCACGAACTGAATAATTCTGGAACTATGTTAGAAAACAGGTACCGCTGTCAATGACATCAAAGAGTAATTATTAAATGTATGGATATTCTCTCCACGGCCACCTCAAAGGAATTTATACATGTTACTAATATGATGTGATCATTCAGTACAGCGAAATTGCAAAGGACTGTTGTGGACGTGGTAAATATCAAGATGTACAGGCAACATGTCAACATTAATTGGAGACCCGTGGTTTTGTTTGGCAAAAAATGATGATAGTCTAGATTTTACTGTCTTAAAACTTTCTTCATGTCAGTGAAAGTTAATTTGTAAAAATACACATTTCCCATTATCCCATTCTCTAAATTCACAATTCCAGATTCTGGCAAACACAGATCACAGCCTACATTTACAGATATCAGCTTGCCCCATGTCAGTGAGTAGGCCTTGCCTTGATTTGAGTTTTAGTAGTTGTAACCTTGCACTTATAAATGTAAGATAACTAAAATTACATTTTGAAGTGTTTCAAAATGTAAAGTGAAGTAAACAGCCTTTCCTTGGTTTTTAATGTGCTCGCAAATCTATTGTGTTGTATTTATCCAATTCATACCAAAATACCAAATACCCAATACCAAAGCTGGGATCCAATTTAGAAACATTGTGGTTCTTGTCAAGCAGCATGTTAATCTAATTCTATTGTAATACAACAAGAATTTGCATAACTTCACATATGATCAGGCAGGTAAGCCAGAACTACATGCTCTACATTTATATTCCATTGCCACCTTCCTATTTTTTCTAACTATAAATCGACAAGTCACTGGATATATTTCATAAATTTAACTGTAACAGCTCATTCTTGATTGACAATAATTTGTCTTTATTTCAGTTCTGTGACATTATTTTATATAACTGAAGCAAATTGTGGCTTTGATGCGGGTCCATGTGGCTACGCCCATACGCCCCAATGGACGCACAGCGGCTGTGTCCGTCTGTAACGAAACTGGTGCTCATGTAAAGCGCTCTGATACCCATACCGGGTCTAGTTCGCGCTCTATAAAACTCTATTAAGGTAAACACAAGTCCTTAGTAAATCTGTCCCCTACTGCTTAGTTCCCGAATTGAAACTCGAAGCTTCCCAAAGGTAAGCATAATTTGCTAAGTGTTTGAATTTGAAATGCTTACATGGCATCTGTGGGGTGTGTGCTATGATTCTTCTTTGATTTTGTGATGTGTTATATCCTGTTTCAACAAATAAAGAGAAATATCAAGAAGCAAGTAAATCCATTTGTATTTGGCTTCCCACTCCTCATATCAGTGGAGATTTGAAAACTTCAACAGGACATAAATCAGCCTGGCTTGCTTTGCTACAGGCACCCCCAAATAATTCTCCAAGGCACTACGAGGCAATACAAATTACACATTTCTGTTATACTTCCACTGCTTCAAGGGGTCAGAGCATAGATGAAATATTTAAAATGCACGTTGTCTTTTAGTCATTGTCCTGCACCAGGAAGTAAATATTCATTACACAAGAGAAAGCTATGAAGCGCCGCGAAGCAGTTGATGTGCGATATTGTGCCTGGGAGGGGTTTAAAAAAAGTGTAAACGGTATCAGCGCTTTACAGCATTTAAAGGGCAGATTGATGGATCTGGGCTTTGTGTCAGTATTAAACACGAAAGCCCTAACCGAAAATCCTATAAACCCAGAGGAAATTCATAGAAAGTTTTACTCAGGAAAATCCACAAGGCAAGGTTCAGACTGCAACCACTGAAGGTTTAATAAAAATGTCGGAATCAACACAGAAGGCAAATGGCATTAGTCGCTCATTTCAAAATGCAAATAAATATAAAATCATTGGCAGCGAAACTTCGCCCTAATTTAGTCACAAGTCAGCATCGAATATAGTCCATCACATGGCAATGAAAACCAAGGAGCACTTATCTTTAAGGACTGCGCTAATAGTCAGGAGAGAAGAAATATGGAAAGTATTCCAAGTTTTATTTTTTTAAGTTAACAAAAAAAAAAAGCAGACAACTAAGAGCAGGAGCCGGTGACATTTGCAGGCCTGCTAACGAGAAGAAGTGCACATGTCCTGAGCGGTTCTCAGCATGGAGCTGCCATGCGCCGAGGTCGGCCAGGCTCGCAGTAATCACTGCCAGATACGCGCGGGAGGTCAGGGCCGGGGGGCGGAGGGGGGCCGCCATGTCACTTTTATAAACACTGCAGTTTAATTTCCAGATGGCCGCTGTCCCCACCACCATTGCTGTGCCCGTCTTCCCCCCCATGCTTTAATGACCCCGGTCCGCATCACAAACAGTGCCCATATCAAAGACTTTATGTACCTCTCAATCCCGTGCCTCAACACTCACCCTGTGACCCTCGCCAGCCGACAGAGTGACTCACCATATTCCAAGGAGCTCTTAGTCTCCTTCCACTCGGTGTGATCCTGAGTTCCTCAGCATGTTAAGGCCGAAATCTGAAGCACACGACACGAAAGAGACGCCAACCCCGCCAGAGCTCTTTGCTGGACAGAATGTCCCCCCAGCCCCCACACGTGGCATCCAATGGGATGCTGCGCCGGTGGACCAGCCAATCCTGGCGCTGCATGCAGCGCCAGGATTGGCTAGGGGGGCACATTTGCTGCTCGCCCTGTCGCCCCTTGTAAACCCAGGCTGTGTCAGGCGAGCAAGGTCCCGCTGGGGACCTTACAGTGCGGTGAGTGCGCATGCTTGTGCAAGTTGCAAACAAACTTGCACTTGCGCACTACGGTCTGCTGCAGCCTGAGTGTGTGGACTGTGTCACTCAAGCTGCAGCAGGCCACCCACCCTGCGCAATTTGCGGCGGCTGCCGCTGGTATTATGTTCTGTCATGAGTGAGTCTGTCACAGTAATTTATGTAGATAGGAATGGATTGCGGCCAAGCGGCCGCACTGCGGGTCCATGTGGCTGGTGCGGCTACTCCCCTACGCCCCAATGGACGCACCGCGGCTGGATAGAGGACCTTAAGAAATCTCTATCCAAACTTGACACCATTGAGTCTGGTGAAAACACTAATGAGGTCCAGTCAGATGTCTCTAGTGGTCCCAATGTGTTAGGTCTTCAACGGAAGGCTCCTGTCAGGTTAATAACAACATATAATTGTCAACACAAGCATGTCAGACAAATCATAACTAAAAGCTGGCCCATTTTGAAATCGGACATGATTTTAACAACTGAAATAGATGACTCTCCTATAGGAGAGCTCCATCAATGAGGGATGCCCTGGATAAAGACATGCCTGAGACCGAAACCAAAACCACAACCAAAAGCGATTGGCTAACAAAGAAAAAAGGATTTGTGAAGTGCAGCTCTTGTCGAGCTTGTAAATTTGGTATTAATATAAGGGAGGTCCAGGATGCATTCTCAACTGATTTATATCAACTAAACAGTTTTTTCAACTGTAAAACTGAATTTGCGGTTTACGTTTTAGAATGCACCAGCAAATTAAAATATATAGGCAGCACCAAGTTACCTGTGTCCACACGTATTTTACAACATTTACATGCCATCGTCAATTCAGACTCAAGCTACCCTGTGGCCCGTCATTTTAAACTTGTACATAATAATAATCTTAAAGATCTACTTATTTTGTTTTAGATGCGGTGCCAAAACAGATAAGGGGTGGCAACAGGGACAAAAAGCTGCGACAGTTGGAAAGTCGATATATAATGCAGTTTGACACCAAAATGCCTAACGGTCTGAATACAGGGGAAGATTTATATACCTTTTATAGCCATCTGAGTTGTTCCTGTTGTTAAATTGCCTTATATTTGATTTTGATCAGCAACGTCCACTGGGACCAGTGGTCGTATAATGAATTTTCTCATTTGACATACGTGAGATTTTAGGAGGTATTTGATATTTATTCATGTTTTATCCTGTTGTTTTTATGCGTGTTGGCGCCGCGACAGTTGATTCTTCGACCCGTTTTTACTGGATTTTAACTCGTTTTACTACTCAGTTTTACTGGTTTTTATTTGGTGTCTGCGGGTGGAGGGTTAACTGTATTGTGGTTTGCGCGTATGATAATAGCAGGATGAATGTATATTATCGGCTTCCTAGACGGATGAACTATTGTATGAATTTTTTGCATCATTATTTATTTCCCTGCATCTTGCACTTGGCACATTAAAGCACAGCTGAGATATAAAATTAAAGTTATGAACCCTTCCAATTTACAATTCATATGAATGTATAAAAATGGAAAAAGAAGGAAACTTATTCGGGTTTCATATGATCTCTAAACTATGCTCAAGATTTACTGTTTGTTATCTATATTATCCAAGGTTCATTCATTATTTTTTAAATTTCACTGGTTTCTGGTTTTGCACTACTATATTACTATGGGCCATATGTAGGTGGCCAAATACCGGTCGGTAACGGCCGATTTCGGCCGTTACCGACTGGTATTCGTAATTCCAGATGTAGGGGGCCTGAAAATTACCGAATCTGTATATTTACCGAATCGGTAATTTTACCGAATCGGTAAAGTACCGATTCGGTAAATGTACAGAATCGGTAATTTGGGATGTAGGTGGCACTGGAAACAGTGCAACAGGCCCTTAGAAATTCGTTATTTACCATGAAATACAATGGCATGGTAAATAACGAATTTCTGTGTACATGCACATCTGTGCATGTACACCTGTGCCATGTGGCACACATACATGCCCTAAGGGCATGTATGTGTGTCACATTGCACACAAGCCAAAATCAGGGGTGCAACAGGGTGTCAAAGTGACACCCTGTCCCCCTTGACAAATCGGTAAAATTACCGAATCGGTATTTACCGATTCGGTAATTGCCATCGATTCCTATGGGCCTCAAGGCCCATAGGAATCAATGGCAATTACCGAATCGGTAAATACCGATTCGGTAATTACCGCATGTTACCGATTCGGTAATATTTACAGAATAATTACCTACATGGCATTTACCGAATTGTAAATACCGAATCGGTAAAATTCGGTATTTACGATTCGGTAAATGCCATTTACCTACATATGGCCCCTTATCTGTTCCATACATAAAATCTAGGGGAAATCATGACAATTACATTCTTTCATGCTCAATGATATTAGAATACAATTGGAAGAATTTGGGCACTAGCCCCCGTTGGTTTACTATGTTTTATGGTTCTTACATACATTTTGGATATAGAGGCACTGGCCTATGTCCTCATATATGATGTTGTGCATATATATTTTAATATAAAAGTATATACATGTTTTTTCCATAAATTTTTGCACTTGATGTATTGTCTCTAATTAAGTCTGTTTTCCATACCCATGAATGAGAAGGAGGGGAGCGTATTATGTTGTGGAATAGTATTTAAACACTGTGGGGTCACGACATGTCATGTGATCAAGTCCGGGAGTACCGGACGAAACGCGTCAGGTATGTATTGAGATAATAAAGAAGCACTTTATTCCTACCTACCGTGTGGTCCGTATCCTGATTCCTGGTGGCGGTTGAGCCGGGAGTTCGTATATATATATATATATATATATATATATATATATATATATATATATATATATATATATATATATATATATATATATATATATATATATATATATATATATACCTCAAACCCCATACCTACCCCTGAACCCTAAAAATACCCCTGTAACCCACAACGCAAACCTGGCCCTGAACCCTAAAAATACCCCTGTACCCCAAAACCCAAACCTACCCCTGAACCCTAACATACCCCTGTACCCCAAAACCTAAACCTAGCCCTGAACCCTTAAAATACCCCTGTACCCCATAACCCAAACCTACCACATAACCCTAAAAATACCCCTGTACCCCAAAACCCAAACCTACCCCTGAACCCTAATACCCCTGTACCCCAAAACCCAAACCTACCCCTGAACCCTAAAATACCCCTGTACCCCAAAACCCAAACCTACCCCTGAACCCTAAAAATACCCCTATACCCCAAAACTAGCCCTAAACCCTAAAAATACCCCTGTACCCCAAAACCCATACCTATCTCTAAACCCTAAAACTACCCCTGTACTCCATAACCCAAAACTATATCTGAACCCTTAAAATACCCAAACACCCCAAAACATATATCTCAGTACCCCAAAACATATACCCCTATACCCATACTTAACTTATCAAAACAAACAAAAAAACATGCTTTTACCATTCATGCATTTAAAACGAATTTCGTTGTAAATGTATGCGTGGTAAAAGCATATAAAGTGTAATGCCATGCGTTATAACGGCATTGCAGAGTCATGGTACTTTCGTAATGAAATGAAGCGGAGTTATGGTATGCGGAAAGAAAGTTGCGGAATAATGGGTGTTTACCCTCCCCCGGTAAGTACATTGGTGGCATGGCGGCCCACATCTCCAGCAACATACTCCTATTTTTTCACCACCCATTTGAAAAATGCACAGGTCTCTCTCATTGATGGCCAGCACCGACATACACTTTTAGACACACCTCCCTCCACAAGTTCTAGAATTGCGAACTTTAGAGCTGGGGAGCTACGTTCGAATCTCGGCATCAGCTCAACATCCTGTGATTCCAGGCAAATCGCTTTGTCTCCCTGTGCCTACCACAAATTAATGTGTTCTTCTGTAATGTAAATTGTGCTAATGCCATGTTGTCGAGTTCGCGCTATATAATATTGCAAGGAAAAATAAAGTAGGGAATCTCGAGTTCACACACTACTGAACGCGCACTCTTAAGTGCATCAGCAGTACACTGTGAATCGGAGCATTTCACAGGCCTGTCACAGATAAGAAATCCTATCAATACGAAATCCTACAAAACAATATACTACTGGCCGGCAGCAATTCATACCCGGACAACGTCGGGAAGGGATGCTAGTATATATATAAATACACATACATACAAACATATATTTGATGTTTTAATAATCTACTTTTACAATGTATATGACTTTACCAAAAATGCATTTGCGCTATAATGGCATGCGTGATAGTCATATGCGTTGTAAAAGTTTTAGAAATAATGTCTTTGCGGAGTAATAGTCCCGCGTTATAAAAATTGCTGAGTGATGGTATGTGGGATGTTGGTTTGCAGAATATCATCACATATTCCCGGGGGAGGGATCATCCCTTTCTAGTTATTTCCGTGGAGGCGGGCCTTGTGTCCGGATGTACGTGGCTCAAGGCCTGTGCGCAACGGGAAGCGGAAAATCTCCAGTGTGCGCTTCAGGCGTCACCGGAGGTTAACGCGAGATTACATTTCCTGCACAATGGCCCCTGTTTGCGCTCCTTCCGGCCCTTGGGAACAGCGCCATGCCGGACCTCCATACAGTAAAGCAGGTGCACGTCACTGGGAGCGCGGGGCAAGCACACCCGGAGCAGGAATGTACAGAACCTGAGAAGAAAAAACAATGAAATATTGGGCACAACGCTCGCTTTTTTTCCGTAATCCCGCGCCCCGCACACGCCCACAGCACACGATATGAGACATGGCATTAAGGGCGGAACGCACCACACGCCCCCAGCGTTTGTCATGCCCCCAGCACACGCCCACAGCACAACGCAGACACAGCCACAAGGGACGACTTTGCTGGCACAATTCTTTTACCTTTTAGAAGCATATGGTGGGCGTCTGCATAGCCTATGTCCTTCTGCTGCAACTGCCTTTTCCAACGCTGTATTGGGTGTTGTGACTGGTGCTGTGGTTCCTGAGATTACCCCCCTCAAAGGTTTGGGCTCTCTCTTTATTATATTAGTATGGATCTATAGTGACCTGTACAAGAGGCCAGTGCACACAACTTTGCAATATGCAGAGCAAAATCTGCGTATCTGACACTTTTGAAATATTAGTTGAAACCAGAAAAAGACAGTAATGCAGGTAATATAGAAGAACACTCAAGGTATCACGTTTTCTGTGTTTAATGTAGAACGATTGCCCAGCCAACACGTGTTTCGTCAGGGTGGAAACCCACGACTTCTTCAGGGCTTGTAGTCAAGGTAGTTGAGTAGTGATCGATGGCTCTGCCGGTTGTACTTCCATCCCAGCTGGCCTGGGAAAGATGCTTCTGAAATATAGTATTGGTCCGGTGCGTGGACCGTTTCAGGACCGGAAGGGTGTCACTCCTACTTGGAGCCGTGATATTTGCGGCATGCGAGTAGAAACCGGTTATCGCCGCAGGTCCACGGGTTGAGCAGCGCACTCGCTGTCCTGTACAGGCTCCAGACAGGACCACGTACCCTGAACCAAGACTTACCCAGCTCCCATCTACTCGCACGCCACAAATATCACTGCTCCAACTAGGAGTGACACCCTTCAAGTCCAGAAAATGGGTCCACACACTGGACCAATACTATATTTCAGCATCGTGTGTACAGGCCTCTTGTACAAAATGTTGTTGTCCTTGTGTTTGTTGTGGGAGTTCAAGGTTATCCTCCCGCTTGTGGCACCGTAATCAATTGATAATCACTTCACACTGACGTACACGGAAGTAGGAGCCATCGCATACCGCATATGGTTCAAACCCTTTTTTGCATTAACCTATCTATAGTGACCTGTTCGGCTCTGAATTAATCAGTATTGCGTTTTCTCACACACTACCTGTTCTGTGAGTTGTAGTTGGCTCTGCTGTTACAGTGATAGGTTTACAATATATCCAAAACATTATACAACACTCTGAAATTTCAAACTTTCCCCCTCCCTCCCTGCTGACGGCTTCTGTATAATGAATAAGAGAGAAGTACGACATTGTAGCTAAATTATAACTTGATGAGATTGCTAACTGTATATCCGATACTACATAATAGTTGTTGCAGTTTATGACCGGGTACTAAGTCGACTCATATGATATCCACTGGTGCCAACATTCCCAGGCCTTGCCAATGTCTAAGACCACATCTATCAACTACTAAGGGGCTTATGTGCAAGCCCCTTGCACCTCTTTTGAGTCACTTTTCTCATGTTAAAAATGATGCTAAAGTGCCACTTCCAGCTTGTATATCTGCCCCTAAGGGTATTAATGTCCAGGGTTGAAAGTGTCGGCTGCTTTGATAGAGGCCATTAGAACATCCTAACTCATGGCGATGGGGTTTTTCCGCAATCCTTTCCTTTCTTCTGCACGAATGGCTATACTTTCTGCTAGTCCCCATTTTCCTACTTCTTCCTTCCAATCTTGTACGGTAGGTGCTCTTGGGGATTTCCATCTTCTAGTTATGCAGACAGGGCTAGTTGATGAGGAAACTGTACTGTGAGGAGCCATCACTGGTGCCCACTGAGGCTTCACTAAGGTGGCACACCTCATGGCAGGCTTCCAGCGTTGCACATTCTCTGGCAGACCTGGGTCTTCCCCTTCCGTTTGTGTGAGACAAGAATAAATATATATGTGTCCTTTTTTATTCTGTTCAAAGCCTTCATACAGCACAGACAGGGTCGCAAAGTACAGCTGAGCGCTGGCTCGGACTGGGAAACACATGACAACGCACAGGTTACCGAAGCAAGGAGGGCTGCTGACAAAAGCATGGACTGAGAAAGCATCACAATCGGCTGCACCCGTGCAATAAGTGGCACAGAAAGAGCCAGGAATAGAGCTAGCTTGGTTTCAAATTTGGATCTGGGAGCCACAGCCACAGAGAGAGTGTTCAGAAGTTAGCAAGGTTTATTGGGGTGAATGACTTTGTATGCGGCGTAAAGTGCCTTGGGTTGGATGTGTGCTTGCGGTAAGAGTCAATGGATGTTCTTAGAAGTGGTCGAATACGGCGATGCGGTCCAGTTTAGAGTGGCAACTGGTCAGAAGGGAGCCACCATGAAAGGCAGCACCCATGCAAAGATAGTCAAAGTGAGAGAGTACAAGCATGTCTTGTCAGGGTGAAACGGCTTGACCTTAAAAATCCATAAACTGTGGGTTCAGCGCCACTGACACTTGGATCAGGTCGAGGCTTTGTTTTCCTCCGTCCTGAGGGAGATTAAACGCCTTTATTTCCAGCGCTGTTCCTGCAGCGAGGCCCCGAGCTAAAAACACAATAAAAGTGTACTTAATAAATGTATACCCCCTTTCTCTCACTGGTACTCCATTCAGCAGTCCTGAAACGTATAGCCGTCTATACAGACCCCCCAGGATATAGCGGCATGGATTCGCAAATTGAGCGGCACAAATATGAAAATTTTGCGGCATAAATATGGAAATTTAGCTGCATTTTTGCTGCACTTTATTTTACTCATAATCATTCATTTTCAGCCTTAAATCAATGGAAACTGTTTTAGCAGAGTATTCCACTTTGAATAGGCCACCTGGAATATGGAATAGAGGAAGCAGCCCACAGGTGAAGGCTGTTATTCCTTGGAATTGCAATTCTCCATTTGCTTTAGTACTAGTACTTCAATGAAAGGAAAGAGGGGCTCCAAAGATGGCTGCCCAGTGTTGTCGACCTTGTGGTAAATCAAAAGTGGGAAGCAGCGCCTCGAGCGGATTCTGGTGTAATGTCGGTCAATCCGTTTACTCAGTGTCAGAAAGAATAATTGGGACGACCTCGTCAGGTGGTGAAGTTGAAGTGCTCGGGCTGGCATGGGTCATGGGGCTGGAAGTGGGGTCAGAACAGGAGCCATAGGCAAGACAGACTCAAATGGTCCAGCTGGCTTCATAGGTGAACTCAAGTGGAAGGCATCTCTGCTCCTTGGGGCCCGAAGGCACACCATAGGGAATAGGTAGGAATGCAAAGATCCAGATCATGCCTACGTGGAACTCCTTGATCTGAGGCAGCATGGCAGAAGGCCCCAGAAACTCGGGTTGTGCAGTATCCAGCTGCAGGATCGGCTTCGGAGTCAAAGATCGAGAAAGGTTGTGCCAGCTCCGTGCCAGGTCAGGCATATGTAAGTGATATGAGAGGGCAGAATTCCACTTAAATTTCCTGTGTTTCTTACGCTTACCTGAGGAATAGGGTGTTACGTATCAATGGGGAAACCCGAAAAACTTCCAGACCCAGATTAATAGTACAGTACAATACCTGAGGAATAGGAGCGTGACCAAGACCGATCTCTGGAGCAGCTCCACTAGCTCAGAACTGAGATCAAACCTTGGATATGGCGTGTGAATTGGAATGGTACCAGCTAGGAGTCTTCTTATGCTTGGTGACGTAAAGTTTCACCTTGGGCTGACTAATTGCCTTTGAGTTCATCGATATGCAGTGGCTGCAGGCCTTGGAGACGTGACTCAACCCCAGACACCACAGGCAGGCGCGCAACACCCATTGGGCTCACCGGGCTTCAGCCACCTCCCCCCCTGTCGTGTGTGTCAGCCCGGGCTGACACAGCTTCGCGCTGGTGTTTGTCTAATTGCAGCCGCACCCGAGTACTTCACAGGTCTTTAAAAGACTGTTTACTTGTAAGTGATGCTTTTGTTATGTATTCACCCCTTCTTACAGCCACTCTGGTTACGGCTGGAAGAATTAGCCCCCCCCCCCCAAAACTTTTTCAGCCCCCCCGCCCCCGAAATTTGGCTCTAGTTGCCCGCCTGACCACAGGCAATGGGTATCTGTCACAGATATTTGTTTTCAAAAGTCGATAATGAGCTTAAAACCTGTTGGTTGGTTGATATGCTTTATTTCGATACATAAAAATATCTTAAAAGCGGTACATACAATAAATATTTTAAAAAAGGTACTCAGTAAATGTACATAACAATACATCCTAAAAGATAAAAAGGACAATAAAACATTAGGATATGTACAGTTAAAAAAGAATTAAATTGGTGTGTACAGTTAAAAAAGAATTAAATTGATACAGAAAGCCTATTTGATCGGATCAACCAAGACCATTTTAAAAATGTTGAGACGCCACAAACTACAAGGGGGGGGAAGTGCCGGTTAGTAGAATGCGTAGGGCCACTGAATATTGGCTGGTGCCAAATGATCTGCACACAGGTTTGAGCCAACGCTTTCTTGGGTTACAATAGTCTGGACATTCAAAAAGGATGTGGGCAACTGTCTCCACCCTCGAAGAACATAGGGCACAATAGGGGGAGTGCTGGGAGGATTTCCATCTCGATATCCAATAGCCTACTGGTAGGGTACCCACCCTAAACCTAAAGTACAGAGCCCTATCAAATGCGATGGAAACCAAGTCAAGATAGGGTTCGTAAGCCACCACGTCTTTGATTCGTAAGAAAGCTGCGGTGGAATTGCAGTGTCGTGGGTTGCTAATGAGTTTGAGAGAGACCCAGTCCCAGTACAGTTTCTTCAGGGTGGCTTTGGGTGGGGCAGAGCGAGTAACCCATGCTTCGCCCAGTCCCAACTCCCCCAAAAGGCTTTTGACATCCCTCAACCACTTTTTCCTATGCCAACCCCCTGTGGCCATCACCTCGGACAGGCCTTCAGCGTATGAGGCGAGTTCTGGGACCCTCCACAAACGAGCCCACAACAACAGGGGCCGTAGTCGTGCCTGATCCGCAATAGATCTACATCCCAGGTCCAGTAGTACAGGGACTGTGGGTGTGCTCAAGGGGAGAGCCATTAGGTCTTTCAAAAATTTGCTCTCCACTTTGACTAATACCTCCAAATTACAAGAGCCCCACAGCTCAGCCCCGTATAGTGCAGCGGTGACCCCTCTTGCTTTATAAATATCAATAACAGGGGCCATACAACGTTTGGGGGAAGAAAAGTGTTCCCTAAGTAACACACCGCCCACCCTTTTGTGGCTGAGTAGCATTTTATTAATATGCGGGGCCCAGCTCATGGATTCACTAAGCCGGATTCCCAGATAGTCAAACTCTGCTACCTTCTCCAATGGACAGTTATTCAGGACCGGTGGACGCACTAATTTCCTGGGGGGATTCATGACCAGATATTTGGTCTTGTCGATATTGATCACCAATCCCCTCAGGGAGCAGAACTCCTGGAAGCGGTCAAGAAGCTTTTGCAGACCTTGGGGGGTCTTTGAGATGACGAGAGTATCATCCGCTAAAAGCAGGGTAGGGATCCGGATGCCCGCCAGGGAGGGTGCATCGGCCGGTTCTTGTTGTAAATACTCCACCACCCCATTCACATACAAAGAGAATAGGGTGGGGGCCAGCACACATCCCTGGCGAACTCCCCTACACACCGGGATCCTATCGGTCTTTTCCCCCCCTGTGCCCCACCGCACCTGTGCATAGTTCCCAGAGTGTAGTTTAATTAGGAGCGACAAAAGATAGGGGGGCAACCCCATGTTCTGCAGGACCCTCCACAATTCCTCCCTAGGTACCAGGTCAAAGGCAGTCTTCAAGTCTATGAAGGCCAAATAAAGACTGCCCTTGCCCAGCACCACCACCTTCCAGTGCAGGAGCATTAATCTAAAGGCCTGTTCAATAGTTCCAGTTCCCGACCGGAAACCCGCCGGGAAGTCTGACAGGATCTTATTATCATCTACCCATTGGAGAAGCCTCCCCAAGATCGCCTTCCCTGCCACCTTCTGGGAGGAGTCAATGAGGCTTATGGGCCTATAGTTGGCAGGGCTGTCCCGACATCCCTTTTTGATTATCGGGACAACCTCCGCCCCTTTCCAAGAATCGGGTACAGGACCTCCCCCCAGAATTGCGTTCAGTAGGGAGGCAACCAACTTGCCCCATTCTTTGGGGAACGCTTGTAGCAGGTCGCCAGGAATCCCATCTGATCCTGCAGCTTTTAGTGGGACCAGGGTCTTGATCACGGCTTCGACCTCCCTAGTGGTGAAGGCATCAGGGAGGCCAACCATTGCCTCAACCACCGGGATAAAGTATCGCTGTTGGCCCCGCCAGGTAGGGAATAGAGGGCCTCAAAGTGGTTATACCAACTCTGAGCTGGAATGTTACAAGTGACCAACGTGGCTACCGGCCTATCCCTGTTCCTGACCAGGCTCCAGAAACCCCTGGCATCCCTTCCTATGCTAGCTACCAAAAGATCCGCCCAAAACTTCTCCTCCCACTCCTTTTTTGCTGCCTTCAATGTCCGATAATAATTCTTTCTTGCAAGCCTGGTAGCTACTTGAGATTTAGATTTAACTGCTCCCACCAAGGCTTTTTTCATGGCCCTACATTTTTTTGTATACCATCCCTGTTTGATAGGCGGTCTCTCCCTAGTGTGAGCTCCCAAACACCTGCCAGGAAGAAGAAATAAGTTACTTAATTCCCTGGTTAGGTTGCAGAAGGTCAATGAGACCTCTTCAGACACTTGGGAAGACAAGTCTAGTTTGTTCGAAGCTGCAAGCAGGAGACACTCTAGGGCTGCCACTTTCTCTGGGGATAAGGTAAATTTGGCCCACTTCAACCGTCGGCCACAGTTAGAAATAGTGACTGCCTGGGGGGTGGGGGCCATATGGGGGAGGGGTTTCTCCCTTCCCTTAAGCCACTGGGGAGAGAGGACAATATCCTGGAGGGCTCCAGTCAAACCCAGGCCATGTAGCACGTGGGTGAAGCTGGGGACCAACTGGATTATCAAGGTAAGATGGACCACTACTCCAACCCCTACCAGGATATGGGCAAATGGAGATTGCAGCAGGCCTTGGGTAGAAATAGGTCAGATCTACTACACCAATGTTGGGACCCCCATTTGTGTCCCTGTGGTTACAAATAACTTGTGCTACTCTACTGTCTTTGAAATTAACTATCACACAGTCCCCTTCAAATTGCTTTTTGCCATAACCCACCCACCCTACTCTTCTTACTCCCAGGATCGGCCCGTCAACACCCCTGGGAAGTGGTCTGTTGGTTTTTAACCAGTGTAAGGTTTTATTTTTGAGTGTTTGGTGAGATTCGTATTGTCCATCCTTCAAGATTGGTACATTTGTAAGGATGGCGACATAGGGATGGCAATCAGGGGGCAAATTAACCGGGGGGCACTTTGGGGCAGTTTTTAGCACAGGAATTTCCGGTTGAGTGGTCCTGGATATACTGGTGAAGGTTGGGACTGGACGTGCCCGATCAGGACCCTTGCCAGAACCCAGTGAAGACATCACGGACTTCATCTCTCCACACGCGCTCCCCTCCAAAGACTATATTCTTCTGGGAGACCTCAACTTTCACCTTGAAAAGATAAACGACCACAACACCGCCACCCTCGTGGACAACCTCGCCAACCTCGGACTTAAACAACTAGTCACTTCCCCCACCCACATCGCAGGTCACACACTCAACCCCATCTTCACTTCCAGCAATCATGTCTCCTTCAGCCACACTACGGATCTCCTATGGACCGACCACAGCTGCGTTCACTTCACCTACAACAAGCCGAAACCCATCAACCACTCCCAACCTACCCTGCAAAGAAACTGGAACAAAATCACCACGGACCAAATCTCCGCATCGCTCCTTCGAAACTCCCCAGCCCTCTCTTCTAACGCCAACGTAGCCGCCGCCAACCTCACCCTATGGTTATCCAACACCGCCGACACCTTAGCACCACTGAAAAAACGTCAAAGCAAACCTGGCAGCAAGAAGGCCTCATGGTTCAACGATGATCTTAAGAAATCCAAGAAACTCTGCCGCTCCCTTGAAAAGGCCTGGAAAAAAGACCCAACCACCAGCACCAAGGACGCCTTCAAAAGCGCCACCCGCACTCACCACCAACTGATCCGAAAAGCCAAGAAAACAGCATTCAAGGATCGACTTGACAACAACGCCCACAACAGCAAGGAACTTTTCAACATCGTCAAGGAATTTTCCAACCCCTCGGCCAACTCCAACGACATCACCCCCTCTCAAACCCTCTGCGACTCCCTAGCCTCTTTTTTCCACAACAAGATTGCAGACATCCACAACAGCTTTGACAACCAACCCGGAAACCAACCCACCCTACCATCTGCTGACCATCTTCCCCCCGTAAACACCCTTAACGCCTGGAACCCAATCTCCACTGAGGACACCATCCGCCTGATGAATTCCATCCACTCTGGATCCCCCACAGACCCATGCCCTCACCACATCTTCAACAAAGCAGACTCCGTCATAGCACCGCACCTCCGAGACGTCATCAACTGCTCCTTCAACTCCGCTACCTTCCCAGAAGACTGGAAACACGCTGAACTCACCGCCCTTCTGAAAAAACCAACAGCGGACCCCACCGAACTCAAAAATTACCGCCCCATCTCGCTTCTTCCATTCCCGGCCAAAGTCATCGAGAAAGCCGTCAACAACCAGCTCGCCGCCTTCCTCGAAGCCAACAAATCCCTCGACCCCTCACAATCTGGCTTCCGAGCAAAACACAGCACTGAGACCGCCCTCATCGCAGCAACAGACGACATTCGAACTCTACTGGACAATGGAGACACAGTCGCCCTCATCCTCCTCGACCTCTCTGCAGCATTCGACACAGTCTGCCACAGCACCCTTCTACAACGCCTCAATAACATCGGAATCCAAGGAAAAGCACTTGAATGGATCACCTCGTTCCTCACCGGAAGAACCCAGAGAGTCCGCCTTCCTCTATTCAAGTCCGAGGCCTCTGAAGTCATCTGCGGCGTACCTCAAGGATCCTCACTCAGTCCCACCCTCTTCAACGTATACATGAGCCCCCTCGCGGCCATCGCCCGCCAACACAACCTCAACATCATCTCGTACGCGGATGACACTCAACTGATCCTTTCTCTCACCAAGGACCCCAGCACCGCCAAAACTAACCTACACGAAGGAATGAAAGAAGTCGCCGAATGGATGAAACAAAGCCGTCTGAAACTGAACTCAGACAAAACAGAAGTCCTCATCTTAGGTACATCCCCCTCTGCTTGGGACGACTCCTGGTGGCCGGAAGCCCTCGGAAAAGCACCCATCCCGACAGACCACGCACGGAACCTTGGCGTCATCCTGGACTCTTCACTCTCAATGAACAGACAAGTAAGCGCCGTATCCTCTTCCTGCTTCAACATTCTTCGCATGCTCAGAAAAACATTTCGCTGGATCCCCTCCGAAACAAGGAAAACAGTCACCCACGCTCTGGTCACGAGCCGACTGGACTACGGAAACACCCTCTACGCAGGTACCACCGCTAAACTCCAGAAGAAACTCCAACGAATCCAAAACGCCTCAGCCAGGCTCATATTAGACATCCCACGCAACGAACACATCTCTGGTCACCTTAAAGACCTCCACTGGCTACCCGTCAATAAGAGGATCACTTTCCGACTGCTTACCCACGCACACAAATCACTCTACGACATCAGACCAGATTGCCTCAACTCTCGACTGTCCTTCTACACCCCCTCCCGCCAACTACGTTCTTCCAGCCAAGCCTTCGCCACTGTACCTCGCATCAACAAGACCACCATGGGAGGCAGATCCTTTTCATACTTGGCTGCTAAAACATGGAACTCACTCCCCGCTTACCTTCGCCTCACCCAGAACCACCTAGCGTTCAGAAAGCAGCTTAAAACGTGGATATTTGACAAATAATCCTCCTCCCCTTCCTAAGCGCCTTGAAACCCTCTGGGTATGTAGTGCGCTATACAAATTTTATGACTTGACTTGACTTGACTTCCCCTTCGATGTGCTCGTGTTAATGCCAGAGCCCTTCCCTCCTGGCGGCTTGGCCTTACTAGACTTCGTCGCCTGGGCTTCAGGGGGTTTGGGGATACTCGTAGGTGTATCGGGAATCAGGGTAGTGCTCACTGGGGTATCCACAACGCATACTGCAGGAGCATTTTCAGACGCCTGTAGAATTGCTGTGTTTGCAGTGGATGTTGTTGTGGGAATTATCTGCGGGGAATCCGGGATCACCCAGTTGCCAACTACCCCTCCCTGACCGTCCTCCCTCATCCTAGAGTGCAATTTGATGAGGGTTTTCAACGAAAAGAAGTTATCCAGGGTTGTCTGTTCGAACCTGTCCACCCTTTCCCCTAACCGCCTTATTCTGTTCAAGTTTAAAATTTGTATAGCGCACTACTCACCCAGAGGGTCTCAAGGCGCTTGAGGGAGGGGGGGTACTTTACTTATCGAATGTCCAAGTTTTTAGTTGTTTTCTGAAGGAGAGCTGGTTCTGTGTAAGGCAGAGGTAGGTGGGGAGAGAATTCCAGGTCTTGGCCGCTAAGTAGGAGAAGGATCTTCCCCCCATGGTGGATCTTTGGATGCGTGGAATTGCGGCGAAGGCTTGATTGGACGATCGTAGTTGGCGGGTGGGGGTGTAAAAGGACAGGCGCGTGTTGAGGTATTCGGGTCCTAGTTCGTAGAGGGCTTTGTGTGCGTGGGTGAGGAGACGGAACGTTATTCTCTTGTTGGCGGGGAGACAGTGGAGGTCTTTCAGGTGACCGGAAATGTGATCTTGGCGGGGGATGTCTAGGATGAGTCTGGCTGAGGCGTTTTGGATGCGTTGGAGTTTTTTCTGTAGTTTGGCTGTGGTTCCGGCTGTGGTTCCGGAGTAAAGGGTGTTTCCGTAGTCCAGTCGGCTTGTGACCAGTGCATGGGTGACCGTCTTTCTTGTTTCGGTGGGGATCCAATGGAAGATTTTTTTGAGCATACGTAGGATGTTGAAGCATGATGATGATGAGACGGTGTTGATTTGTCTGGTCATCGAGAGGGAGGAGTCCAGGATGAAGCCCAGGTTGCGTGCGTAGTCCGTTGGTATGGGTGCGTTTCCCAGGGCCGGTGGCCACCATGAGTCGTCCCAGGCGGAGGGGGATGATCCTAAGATGAGGACTTCCGTTTTGTCCGAGTTCAGTTTTAAACGGCTGTTCTTCATCCACTCGGCTACTTCTTTCATCCCTTCGTGTAGGTTGGTTTTGGCGGTGTTTGGGTCTTTGGTGAGGGAAAGGATCAGCTGTGTGTCGTCTGAGTAGGAGATGATGTTGAGGTTGTGTTGGCGCGTGATGGATGCGAGGGGACTCATGCATACGTTGAAGAGGGTGGGACTGAGTGATGATCCTTGTGGTACGCCGCAGATGACTTCGGTGGCCTCTGATCTAAAAAGGGGGAGGCGGACTCTCTGGGTTCTTCCGACGAGGAACGAGATGATCCAGTCCAATGCTTTTCCTTGTATTCCAACGTTGCTGAGGCGTTGTATAAGGGTGTTATGACGGACTGTGTCGAAGGCTGCGGAGAGGTCAAGTAGGATGAGGGCAGCTGTTTCTCCGTTGTCCAGTAGAGTTCGAATGTCGTCTGTTGCTGCGATGAGGGCGGTCTCGGTGCTGTGTTTGGCTCGGAAGCCGGACTGTGAAGGGTCGAGGGATTTGTTGGATTCTAGGAAGGCGGCGAGCTGACTATTGACGGCTTTCTCAATGACTTTGGCAGGGAATGGGAGGAGCGAAATGGGGCGGTAGTTCTTAAGTTCAGTGGGGTCTGCTGTGGGTTTCTTCAGGAGGGCGCTGAGTTCGGCATGTTTCCAGCTTTCCAGGAAGGTAGCGGAGTTGAGGGAGCAGTTGATGACGTCTCGGAGATGGGGTGCGATAATGGAGTCTGCTTTGTTGAAAATGTGGTGGGGACATGGGTCGGTTGGCGATCCTGAGTGGATGGATTTCATCAGGCGGATGGTGTCTTCAGTGGTGATTGGGTTCCAGGCGCAAAGGTTGTTGGAGGGGGGTTTTAGTTCGGAGGTGGGTGGGGTGGACTGGTCTCCAAAGCTGTTATGTATGTCAGCGATTTTGTTGTGGAAGAACGAGGCTAGAGAGTCGCAGAGGTCTTGGGAGGGAGTGATGTCGTTGGTGCCGGCGGTGGGGTTGGTGAACTCTTTGACGATGTTCAATAGTTCTTTTCTGTTGTGGGCGTTGTTGTCGAGTCGATCCTTGAATGCTGATTTCTTGGTGGATCGGAACAGTTGGTGGTGTTTGCGGGTGGCGTTCTTGAAGGTGGCCAGGTTGTCAGTGGTTGAGTTTTTTCGCAAGGCTTTCTCGAGGGTGCAACAGATCTTCTTGGATTTCTTAAGGTCATCATTGAACCAGGGGGCTTTTTTGCTACCTTGCTTGATTTGATGGTTTTTCAAGGGTGCTAATTCTTCAGCGCTGTGGGCGATCCATTGTGTGAGGTTGGTGGCTGCTTGGTTTGGGTCCGATGATTTGGCAGGAGGGTTTTGGTGAAGCGATGTGAAGAGCTGGTCGGTGGTAATTTTGTTCCAGTTTCTGCGGGGAATTGGTTGTGGGTGGTAGTCTTTTTGTAGTTGAAGTGAACGCAGCTGTGGTCAGTCCAATGGAGAGCTGTGGTGTGATTGAAGGAGATGTGCTTGCTGGAGATGAAGATTGGGTTGAGCGTGTGTCCGGCATAGTGGGTGGGGGTGTGAACAAGTTGTTTGAGTCCGAGATTGGCGAGGTTGTCCAGAAGGGTGGTGGTGTTGCTGTTGTTGTTCTTTTCCAGGTGGAAGTTGAGGTCTCCCAGTAGAATGTAGTCCTCGGAGGGGTGGGTGTGTGGGCTGATGAAGTCCGTGATGTCTTCGCTGAATTGTGTGCGGGGTCCTGGTGGCCTGTAGATGAGGGTGCCTCTGAGTGTGGTCTTGGGGTCTGTGTGGATCTGGAAGTGAAGGTGTTCGGCGGCTGCGAGGGTATCGTCGGAGCTGGTCGTGATGAGGGTGGTGTTCTTATGGACGATGGCGATGCCTCCTCCTGTTTGGTTGATGCGGTCCTTTCGGATGATCTTGTAGCCGTCCAGGATGGCTATGGCGATGTCGGGCGTTGATGAGGCGTTCATCCAGGTTTCTGTAACAAAAGGCGACATCCGGCGATGTGGTGTCTAGTAGGTTCCAAAGTTCAATGGCGTGTCTGTGGACCGAGCGGGTGTTGAGCAGGATGCACTTCAGGTGGTTAGTGTCGGAGCTCTGTTTGGAGTTTGTGGATTTGGTGTGGGTTCTGGTGTAGTGGAACTTGCAGGAGTGGCAGGTGAAGGGTCCATGGGTGTGTCCTGGTGCGGCTTGGTAGCAGTTTGGGAATCGGCCGGGGTTAAGTGCTGAGAGGGTTGCGGCGTCGTACGTTATGCGGGTGGAGTGGATTTTGCGGGGGCCAGGCAGTTTGGCGCTGGGCGCGGTCCAGGCGTAGACGGGCTTACCTTTGGCACGCTTTCGGTGCACATGGGGCGCGTCCGCTGCGCGTGAACGCTGCGTGAAAGTGCATCTGTCATAAGTGGATAGTGAAGGGGGGCGGAGCGAGGGAGGAGCAGCTTGGAGGCGGGAGCGGGGTGGAGAGACGGGCTAGGAGGCACAACAACAAAATGGCAGCAGAAAACAAAAGCGAAACAGGACGAGATTGGGGCACAATGAGGAGTATAGCTATGGGCAGTGGCACTGGCATAATCAATCACTAATTAATTTACCAATTAATGCGAGCAATGCAATGGTAGTAATGGGCAATAGAGCGCTACGATGATAGTCAGGCACAACAATTTTTAAAGGCAATGCGAGCGCAGCGCTATGATAATAGTCAAGCACAACAACTTTTAAGGCAATGCGAGCACAGCGTTGGAGAACCTTCCCCCCGCTTGGAGAGGATGCCGGGCATGGTGAGGGGGCTGGAACATCCTGGGAACACAAGTCCAGTACACTACCAACTACTGGAGCGGGGATGGGTTGCGCTACCAGGTTCTCCAGCCTATCAATACTGTCCCTCAAGGAAGCAATTCGTAACTGATCAGATGTAAGGGGGGTGGGGTTGAGGGGGCCAGAGTTGCATACTGGTGACTTGACCTGGGCTAATAAGCCCAGAGAAGAGCGCTTTGACGGAAGCTGTTCTTGGGAAAGGCGGCGCTCTGTCATTACAATCTCTTTCTCGATAACAGCAGCTACCAGTGTGATGAACTGGTCCATAGTTCCTATAATTGTACTAGGCCCTGCCTCTCCCCCTCCCCTTAGGATTTACCCCGAGCGTGTGGACATTGGTAGTAGCAATGGGGGTATAGCAACACACTATACCTGATGAAGTCCAACCCTGACAGCCGGGAGTAGCAGATGACAGGGGGGGGGGTGTCCCAGCCCAGCCTTGGCCAGCCCCGGACTGCCACAGACTGCCCTCCCTTTGTCAGGGCTTCGCCCGGCGTCCTGCTCGCGTCCCGCGAGACATTAGGTGAACCTTTGAAATAGAGGGCGTTGCAGGCAGGGGACGTGGCTACCAGGGGGCGCGGCCGCGATGTTCGTGTCTGTACAGGGACTCCTGGGCAACGGAGTCCGTGCTGCGCACCACCCCTGAGGCTGCTGCTGGCTCCCCATCTCCCCAAAGTCCGCAATCACAGCTTCCAGGTTTAGCCCTCTGACCTCGACGACGAAGCGGCCCCCGCGAAGTGGGTGCGGCGAGATGTTAGGCCAACTCCAGAGACCCACAGAAAACAAACAGCAGGGTCCAAGGTCAGTATCCTTGTTCAGTAGTGTGGCAGTTAAATGAGCGTCCCACAAACTCGCAGGGAGTACCGTACTTTATTCACCTGGTCAGGGAGGGGGCGTGGCTACCAGGGGGCGCGGCCGCGATGTTCGTGTCTGTGCAGGGGCTCCTGGGCAACGGAGTCCGTGCTGCGCACCACCCCTGAGGCTGCTGCTGGCTCCCCATCTCCACAAAGTCCACAATCACAGCTTCCAGGTTTAGCCCTCTGACCTCGACGACGAAGCGGCACCCGCGAAGCGGCACCCGCGAAGCGGGTGCGGCGAGATGTTAAGCCAACTCCAGAGACCCACAGAAAACAAACAGCAGGGTCCAAGGTCAGTATCCTTGTTCAGTTGTGTGGCAGTTAAATGAGCGTCCCCTGTTATTTTAGGGGGTGAAATACCTTGCACATTGAAGAAAATTTGCTGTTGTGGTCCGGTGTCTGGAGGCGTGGATAGTTTCGAAAGCAACTGACATCAGCATGTGGGAGTGGTCCATATAGGCCCTGCACGTCACTTCTGGAGCAGAAAGACATCAGTGTAGAGCCACACAATGGCACACAGGGAATTTGACCATAAGACCAGGCATTCACATATGAAAGGCTGGATTAACCACAATGGGGAGGGAGTTGAACCAATGTTACCATGCAGTTGTTGACTTTAGCCTCTCGTGCGCTGAATCTGGTATTTCTCACAAACACTGACTTATCTTCACAAAAAAAAATCAAGAAGTTATTATTAGAAGTTATGCCACAATATGTACTGAACACATTGGATCGTTCACTGCTGTTTTGTTTTTGTAAAGTAAAACAAACTAATGTATGGACATGGCATTTATTAATAAAACCGTGCAGCTTTCAAGCACTGTTAACGTCAATCAGATGTGTACAAGTCTCCTCTACTGACAGGAAGGATAAAGGCAACCGTTAACGAGCCCCACCTTTCAACTGTCACTGCATCATTGTTCCGATGGAGTAAAAGCTTTATTCACGCACAGGGAGGGAAACTGTTTGACCGAGATGTGCAATTACTGTTCATCTCGCTGTGAAACGCCGAAAATTTCCATTTTTGTGCCAGTGGGCAGCTGATAAGGGCGATTAGCAGGGAGAACATTGGCTACCTTCCTGAGATCCGTTAGTCATCCCTTGTATGCCCCTTAACTAGGCGACAGCGATTTCCGAAAACATTTAGGCTGCTCAGTGCTAAACGAAACAAAAGCGCATTGTCAAGTCAAGAGCGCTCAGAGCCTGAAGGGCGTCTCTCTGTAACCCGTTGGAATGATCGCTCTCTCTTGGTCACTCGGATTGTTTGGTCTCTTCGGCTCACCGCTGAAAGGGACGCACATTGAGCCACCACAGGGCGTTGAAACCTAACCGCATTTGTTCGATCAAGGGAAGTAAAACTTTGTTTATAAAGACAAGGAGGGGCCGAGGGGGAGGCTGACACTTACACTGCGCGCCACGCGCCACGCGGAGCCCAGAGGAAACAGCACGCCTTGGCAAAATGAAGGTGACGAGGAGCGTTCGGAGAATACATCTGTAAACTTCATGTGCCGGTTTTGTTGTTGTTGCAGGATGCCCGTCGCTGCCCGCGGCCTTACACTGGATGGTTAGCTCAGAACGTCTTTTTAGCTTACATGCAGCACGTGTCTCAGTAAAGAATTATGCACCATGGTGAGGAGTGCTCAGTGGTGCACCATCCTGTGATTCTGGGCAAAGGGGGGCTTGGGGAAGGGAGCTGACCGTAGGGAGGTCTCCTCCCCCGGGCAGTTTGAGAGGGCTGCGAGGGGTTTTCTCTAAGTTGCCAGAACGTTCTGGAATTGGGCTGGCCTAGTAGGTTTTGCCAGCCCAATTATAAATTCCGGTTTGCCCGCCTCCTAGCCACCATTTTAGGTTTGGTGACCTGGTGGCTAGGAGGACAGTTAGCGTTTTTTGTCAGTTCGTTTTTGTGGTGTTTAATTCAGGGTTGTTAGGTAGCTCTTTAGTGTTACTTTTTCCCCTTTTACACGTCTGAATGGAGGATTATCGAGTTTTGGAGGCAATGAGGCTGCTGTCGGAAGCAGGTCGCATGGACTTGTTGGTGGGAGGGGGGCCGGCGCGCCCCCAGCGCCAGGCCTCCGCTGGTGTGTCTGCTGCGGTATTGGCGTGTTCATCGCCGAAGAAGAGGCGCTCTGGGCAGGTGAGTGAGAGGGGCCGGTCTCGTACGAAGAAACCGGCCCCTCCGGTTTAGGCGCGTGTGGTGGTGGGGGCGGGGGAGCTCCAGCGTTATCTGGAGCTCCTTCCACGTGTGAGCATTTGGCGCGTCCGGCCCCTTTTGCTGAAGCGCGAGGGGCGCTTCAGGTGGGGGAAGCTCCGGCGGTGTCTGGTGCTTCCGCCGGGCTTCCGAGGGAGGCGGGAGGAGCTTTGACTAGCACGTCGGTTCTGCAGGCGGGCGGGGCTCCTATCTTGCAGGGCTTCGGATCGGCAGCACCAGCTGCTGGGAAGGCGGCTGGCAGGAGGGGGGGGGCAGAGAGCGAGTGGGAATCGCCCCGCCTCTGACCCAGTTGCTGAGAAACGATCGGAGCATGTGAAGGGGCAGACAGTGCGTGGAGCGAGAAGAGGCTCCCTTCAGTTTGTGGAAGTTCAGGGGTCATGTCAGCCTATGAGAGAATCGGTGGGGCAGATATTAACCCCTCCAGGACAGGTTGTTGTGGAAACACAAGGTTTAGTTGGCTGTGAGGAAGGGACATTACTAACCCCTTCAAGGCATGTTGGGCCACAGAAGCCTGTTGTTGAAAGGAATACTACATGCAGGTTTTCTTCAGGTGGGTTAGAGGGTTTTGGGGGTTTGGAACTTCAGGTGGGCCAGGTTTTCTCTGAGGCTCATACAGGTATGGTTGTTCAGGGAATAGAGGGTAATATGGGGAGTCCTTTGCTGTTTTCTACGCCTGGTTCTTCTGTGGGTGCTGCATTGTCGGTGGGGGGGGGAGGGTTCCAGGTCCAGGGGAGAGGGGGAATGGGCTCAAATGGGGGTGGGGGGTTCAGTTTCTGGTGCTGCTTTGGATTTGGATGTTTCACGGCCTGCGGATACAGGGTCTTTTGGTATTTTGGATGTGGATGACCGTTTTCAGAGGGAGGGTAGGGGTCGGTCACAGGTGGGCCAGAGAGCTTTTTCTTATGATACTAATGTTGGAGGGGCAGTGGTGGGTCATTCTGCAGGGGTATGGCAACCTGTTGTAAGGAGTGTGGGGGGTGTTGGTTTCCCTGACACGGCACCAGTACATGACAGGGCTTTCACACAAGTAAGTGGTGGGCCTGTGCAGGGCTTTAGGGAGGCTGTTCCATATTGGTCTGGGGGTGCGGGAGGCCCCTCTTTGATGTTTGGTTCTCCTGGGTGGGAGCATTTTGGTGCTGCAGGTTTGGCGCAGCGTGGATTACAGAAGGATGGTGAGGGTCAAGTTTGGGGTGCTGGGGCCCCTCTTCGGGTTTCTTCTTCAGCGGTGGCGGTTGATAATTTGGATGGGAGTGATGATGAAGGGGTGATAGGCGACTCTCCGGTCAGGGGGGTGCCTTTGAGGGGCTGTACTAGAGGGCGTTCTTTGGATAGGTTTCAAGGGATGGTTGTTGGTTCTAATTTACAGGGGACAGGGTCTGTATCAGGTGTTGTATTCAGGGATCCTAGCACACCAGTCCAAACTTTTTCTTTTCAGGATAGGGATAGGTGCGGCAGTCCAGACTTGGCAGGGCGTGGTCCAGTCCAATTTCACCGAGGTGAAGTGAGGAGAATGCCTAGCGCGGCCCTCTCTGTTCCACCAAGGGAACCTGCCGCGGTCAGCACACGAGGGTCCGGCGTGACCCCGCTGGCCCCAACGAGTAGCAGGTATAGGTGGCCTACCTTACTGGTGACTATGGAGCCACAGAGTCAGCGCAAGGGGAGTTACAGGCGGGTACAGTCTGCTCCCCCCCTGGAGGTTCTTCACAAACATTAAAATGTAATATTGTTGATACCGGGTTAGGTAAGACCCGTAGTGATGTGTTGCTTACTGGATTTGATTCGGTGGTCCTGGATTATGATGAAGATAGTCCCAAGGAAGGAGAGTTACGGGACGTAGGGGGGGGGGGAACCCTCTCATGTGTCTGGTAGTGTTTTTCAGGCTCAAGCGGTGCAAAGTCAAGTGCAAGTGAGAAGAGAGCACGGCCCGTCGGTCAGGGCGCCTCGCAGACAGGATGCATTGGTTTCAGCACCACGAGTGGAGCCTTCGAGAGTGGTCTCTTTGTTACCAGGTGAGCAGTTAGCTGCACAGGCCAAACCTACTATGGTGTCTGTGGGCACAGGAGGGGAAAGCAATGTTGGTATTGGTGAAGGGAGGTTGCTGAAAGGACGTTACGTTAAAGACACTGCTGTGGGCACTGACGATGTTTTGGAGGTCACAGGTAAAGTGGAGAGTGGTACTAGCACTGATGCTCCTGGTGCGGTAAAAGAGCCATTGGCCAGCAAGGAATTGAAAATTAGAAAGTTGCCTTATATGGGGGTCACAAAGCCTTTGGGTGCCCATTTGATGTTGGCTACAAAAAAACGTATTTGGAAGGGAGAGTATGTTGAAATTCTTAAGCTGCTGCACCGGGAAGTCCGGTCCAAAGAAGGGTCGAAAGAGGAGGAGTTTGAGTTGGCAAAACGTCCCAGAGTTCCGTTAACCATTGAAAATTGGACGGCTGCATTCCTTATTTATGAGAGTGTATACTGTGAAAAGTTCCCTGAGCGCAGCGTGTCTCTTTTTAAATACATGGATGTTATACGCAAGGCACAGCTTACTGGCGGGGGGTTTGCTTGGTCCCAATATGATGAGGAGTTCAGGGCCAGGATGGCGTGGGATCCGGAGGCCAAGTGGGGGGAGCTGGACACTGACTTATGGCAGCATACCATGGGATCTGCATTGGGGGTAAGATTATTTTTACAGCCAGTGGTCTCCCCTTAATTTACCAGCCCTTTCAGTGGAAAACCACCCGGGGAGGGGTGGGGAGTAGTTCAAACACACAGTCTGGAATGGGCACATGCTGGGAATTCAACAAAGGGGCCTGTAGCAGGGAGTATTGTAAGTTCCGACACGAATGCTCTGGTTGCGGTAGGCGGCACCCATTGTCCAGATGCTGGGATAACCAGCCAGCAGGAGGTCAACAGGGGAAACAGTCAGGTGCAAGTGGCTCGGGGACGTCCAAACAGTTCTCAGGGGGTAGGGGATCCAGAGGTACTCAGGGTGTTGGGCCCAAGGGCTCATACGCCGGTTAAGTTGGAGAAGTTGCGCCTTGCGCTTCAGGATTATGATAATGAAACTGTGAAGGAAAAATTGTTGGATGGTTTTGAATTTGGATTCCAGTTGGGTTACATGGGTTCCAGACAAAGGAGATGGTCTGCTAATCTGAAATCAGCATCTGAGTATGGCACAGTAGTGCAAGACAAGTTAAATAAAGAAGTGCATGAAGGAAGGATGGCTGGCCCTTTTTTCGATTGGCCGATCCTTAATTTGATAATATCACCTATTGGAGTGGTCCCGAAGAAAGATCCGGGACAATTCAGGCTTATTCAACACTTGTCATGGCCGGAAGGGTCGTCTGTCAATGATTTTATTGATCCAGATGCTGTTTCAGTCTCTTATTCCTCAGTTGATGTGGCCATGTCACTTGTTGTGACCGCAGACGCAGCTGCTGAGATGGCCAAGTGTGATATAAAGTCTGCCTTCAGGCTGCTGCCTATCCATCCGGATGACTGGTGTCTCCTAGGTATACAATTTTCAGGAAAATGGTATGTGGACAAGGCTCTGCCGATGGGTTGCTCCATTTCATGTGCTCTTTTTGAGTGTTTCAGTACTTTTTTACAATGGTACTTTACTCATCAGTCTGGTCACTCACTGGTAACGCACTACCTAGATGACTTTTTCTTTGTCGGGTCCCCGGGCTCCACGGAGTGCCAGTCTGCTCTGGACACTTTCCAAGGGCTCATGGAGGATCTGGGAGTCCCTTTGGCTCCCGAGAAAACTATGGGTCCTGCAACTGTTTTGTCCTTCTTGGGAATTGAACTTGATTCTGGGGCAATGTGGGCTAGCTTGCCCGAGGATAAAAAAGTGAAGATGCTGGAGTTGCTGGAAACCATGTTGTCGAAACGGAAAGAGTTTGTTGGGAGATATTTAGGTGTTGCTAGGCCATCTCAATTTTGCCTGTAGGGTCGTGAGAGCAGGAAGGACTTTTTGTCGCAGATTGGGCAGGGCTCTTGCAGGTCAACATTTGCCTCACCATCGTGTTCACTTGTCTGCTGGTGTAAAGGAAGATTTGAGAATGTGGAAATTTTTTCTCTCTTCTTTTAATGGTGTTCCTTTGGTTCGGGACGTTGACTTCCAGTGGGATGTGCAAATGTTTTCGGATGCAGCTGGCAGTGATGGATTTGGTCTGTATTGGAATGGAAGATGGTGTGCAGAACGTTGGCCGGATGAATGGTTGAATGGTGGTTGCAGCATTACCTTTTTGGAGCTTTTCCCTTTGTTGGTGGCTTTGACCCTGCGGGGGAGGTCTTGGCACACAAGAAAGTGCTTTTTCGTGTGGACAACATGGCTGTGGTGGAAATTGTTAATCGACAGTCTGCCGGGGATGAACAGGTCTTGAAGCTCATGAGAGTCTTCGTGCTGGGTTGTTTGAAACACGACGTTCACTTTCGTGCTTTGCACATTCCTGGTGTGAAGAATGACATTGCAGATGCTCTGTCTCATTCACAGTGGGGGAGATTCCGTGGACTGGCGAGGGAGGCAGACAGAGCGCCGACCCCGATGCCGATTCATCTGTGGCACGTAGGCAACGTCGGGTCTTACAACTGATGGTAGGTTTATTTATTTATTTAGGTTTCTTGTAGAGCGCTAACAATCATCCCCAAGGGATATCACGGTGCTGAGATTGCTAAAGTGCGGGTGCAGTGGGCATAGTTGAGTGGTTTAGTCGGAGTGGGGGAAAAGGAAGGTTTTTAGTTGTTTCTAAATGCCAGGTGGCATTCTGTGAGTCGGAGGGCCACAGGCAGTTCGTTCCAGTTCCTTGCAGCGATGTGGGAAAAGGCTCGTTCACCCATCCTGGCTCTCTTTACCCGGGGGTGCTGGCTTGCGCCGAGGCTTGTAAGCGGAGGTTTCTGGTGGGAGTGTAGAACTGAATCCTGTTTCTAAGGATAAGAGGGCCTGTCTTGTGCAGTGCTCTATGAGTGATACACAACATTTTAAAAGTTGCTCTTTGCTTCATTGGCAACCAATGTAGATAACGCAGACAATTTGTGGCTGAGTCGAATTTTCTTTTCATGCAGATAGCCTTGGCCGCTGCGTTCTTCACCATTTGGAGTTTGGTGAATAGGTACTCTGCCATGCCTACGAACAGGGAGTTTCCATAGTCCAGCCTACTCATCAGGAGAGACTGGACTAGGATCCTTCTGCACTCTATTGGAATCCATGGAAAGACTCTTTTAAGCATTTTCAGAGTTGCAAAGCCTTTACCGCATATAGAGGCTACATGAGTTTTCATGGAGAGGGAGGTGTCAATAGTTATTCCAAGATTCCTTGCTGTTGGTGTCGGGGCAGGAGGGATACCCAGGGCTTCTGGCCACCAGGTGTCGTTCCACAGTTGAGTGTGGCCTCCGAACAGCAGTATCTCTGATTTGTCTGCATTTAGCTTAAGGTAGTGCTTGTGCATCCATTCAGCCAAATCAGAGAGACAGTTTAGGTTCTTTGTCTGTTTCTACGCGTTCTGCTTATTCTCTGGCCTGGAGGGAGTTTCTGGAGTCCGGCGCTTGTAGGCGTGAGGAGGTTTAGCGTCGTTCTGAGGATGTGGTAAATTTCATTTTAGATCTCATGGATAAAGGTCTGACCAGGGTAACCATTGCAGGTAAATTGGCAGGGATAGCTTTCATGCGTAAGTTGGTATGGGGTTATTCGCCTTCAGCTGGGGAGATTGGCAGGAGAATGCTTGAGGGATGGGCTAGAGAACAAGGGCACACCAGTAGATTCAGGGCTCCTTTATCTTGGCAGATTCTGGCTCGGCTGATAACTATTTTACCTTCGGTTTGTTCAGATGACTTTGAGTCATGCTTATTCTCCAGGTTAATGGCATTTATGTTTTTTGGAGCTTTTAGGGTTTCGGAGTTGTTGGGCTCAAAATGTAAGTGTGGCCTCTTTTGGCGTGATGTTTTCTGTTCTGATGAGGGGGTGCATATTTGGTTAGCCAGCTCCAAAACTGATCAGAAGAAGAAGGGGAAGGGAGTGTGGTTGCAAGCGCGTTCTCCGAGGATTACTTGCCCTTTACTGTTGGCTCGGCGCTGGCGTTCTTTATCTGGGGGTGGTGATGATGCTCTTGTTTTCCAGCATATTGATGGCACTCCTGTTACAGCATACCAATTTCGCATGGTTTTGCGCAAGGCGTTACACCACTTGGGTCTGGATGGGAACTTATATGGTACACATTCTTTCCGGATTGGTGCTGCAACTGAAGCTTTTAATAGGGGTTGGACACAAAGGGATATCATGAGGTTGGGGCGTTGGTCTTCAAACTGCTTTCAGCGCTACGTGAGAAGTCAAGCGGAGGAGGCGCATGCGTCATCTTCCTTCCCATGAGCTTTAACTCTGTTTTCTTTTATAGGATCTGTTGCTGGGCCCCGTTCTCCTGTGGTGACAGTCTGGATAGTTGGGCATTCCTTCGTGAAATGGGCCCCGAGTCCAGGCTGCGCAGAGTTACTTCGGAGAGCTTCTGGGTTTTAATGCTCGCATGTTCAATTTGGTTTGGAAGGGGAAAGGTGGTATGCTCTGGAGAGAGTAAATTCCATGTCTCAACAACAATATGGTGGGCGGGCTATGTCCTGACGTTCTGGTGATTCATCTGGGGGAGAACGATCTCTGCACCACTAAGGGTGTTGTATTGTTGCGAGCTATCAAGAAAGATTTGAGCCTGATCAAGGAGTTTTGGGCTGGGTGCCATGTTTTCTGGACTGAGCTAGTTCCGCGTAGGATTTGGAGAGGAGCGTTCAATCCCAGAGCTGTTGACAGAGCCAGGAAAAAAGTAAATTCTGAGGTTTCTAGATGTTGTCGTTGCCTTGGTTTCAGCAGGATTTCTCATAGCGAGATTAGATTCGAGACAGTGGAATTTTTCAGGGATGATGGTGTTCACCTGTCTAGAGTGGGGATGGACCTCTATTTGTTAGAGTTGCGTGAAGTTTTGGCACGTTCACTGGCAATGCAGCGTTAAACTTTGTTTGTTTCTGCTTCTATTTTTCTGGTTGGGGGGGCAGAAAGGGAGGTGGTGTAGTTTTCTCTACCCCCCCCTAACTTTCTGGGTGGCGGGGTTTTGATGTCTCGTGCGGTTTATTGTAAAGTTTTGGTGAGTATTGGTCTGATTCATTGATTGACAGGTACAGGGGAAGTTGGTCATTGTTTGACCGTTCAGGTTTTGGGGGTATTGACAGGGGTGAAGGGTCAGGCAGGGTTTCTGGTTATCGAGGGCCTGGCTTTCAATATGTGATTGGGGTGTTGATGACGTAATGGGTTAAGTGATGATGTAATGATTTGATTGATGACGTAATGCTTTATTGATGATATGTTTATAATGTTATTGTAATGTTTTAATGCTGTATTGTTGGGTGGGGGAGGGGCCAAAGAATTTTAGGGGAGGGGGTGGGGGGCGGGGTTTGTAATTAATTATTTATTTAGTGAGGTATAGTTTTGTAATGCGTTGCCAGGGTTTTATATATTGTAATGTGCACCTGTTTCCTAATAAAGCAGCCTTTTTCACACTCAAAACATCTTGGTCTACTTTTCTCCCACCCCTCGCCCTCCCTCCCAATGGCTTAATGTCTCTGGGTGATAAATTGGCTATGTACATCTGCTGTAACGTGAAAGAGGTGAAACTTTATGAAAAAATAGTCGATTTTAAAAGTATTTCAGCGACCGGGAAACTGATAAGAGAAGCACACGAGGAACAAGCTTTGGTAAATAATGGAAAATATGCTTCAGCTGATAGAAATGGACGAAAAGTGGCGAGCGCAGGAACCAATGAAAAGAGAGGAAAGCAAGGAGGTGGGATGTCTGCCCCTTTTACAATTTATATTAAAAACAATAGATTTCACAAGCACAGCAAGCGCTGTGCAGGCGAAACCTAAAAACTATAAACCTCATTAACTAGTGTATAAAGGCATGTAGATATGTAAACGCTCTTTTAAAGACCTGTGAAAACCTCAGTTGTGGCGGAGACAGACTCCAGATACTGCCCGGCCGATGCCACAGCGGGTCAAGCTGCAGCCGACAGGGCTGAGACAGGCGACCTGGGTGGGGGACACAGGAGGGGGGGTGGTCTGCTATAGCCTTTTCAGCTCTATGGGCGTTGCACGCCTGGCTGCTACCATAAATAAACACTGTCCAAGGCAACTTCAGTGAGAGGCCTGAAAGTAATAGTACTCAGTCCCCTCAGGTGCAGGCCGCTCACTCAGCATCGCCATAGATCTATCGCCTGCGTCCCAGTCAACAGTAACTCAAGCTCGGCACGGACTACTGTGTCTGTGAAGGAATTCATCCCTCATTTCACAATGAGAGGAACAAGGAAATGGACGGAGAGGTAATGTGTGTTTTCCCCCCCCCCCCCATGATCCACCCCTCTCCCCTCCTCCATCTCTCCTGCACCGTTAGCGCCAGCCCAGTCCCGGCCTCTCCATCCAAGCAGAGCCCTGTCTCTTTAACCCTAACCCCTGTATGCACTCAGGGGCAGATCCACAAGTTAGTGCCGCAGCATGGCACCGAAAGCCCTTTGGCTGCGCCACGCTGCAGCACTTTCAGAGCACAGGGATGCAACATATTTACAAGAATATGTTGCATCTCTCTGCTTTCCACTGCGCCAACGCACAAACTGCAGCCATGCACGGGCACAGGCACCCTTGCACCATGGTGCAAGGATGCTTGCGTCATGGGGAGATTGTTTTTGTGCAGGAAAGGGCACCTTCCTGCACAAAAACAATCATTATAGGCATTTTCCTCTTTCAATGCATGCTGTAGAATGCAGCATGCATTAAAAGAGGAAAAAACGAGGAGAAATGAAAACATTTCTCCTCATTGCGCCTCGCTAATCCATCTCTAGGGTGGCGCAGCATTCAGACACATACTCAGATTTACGATTTCTTGTAAATCTGGAGATGTGTCTTGTTCCATGGGTGTTGCGTTGGAACACCCAGAGCAACACCCATGGAACAACCCTTCAACACAAAGTGCTGTGTGCAAAGGTGGCAGAAAGGGCCTGGCGAGCGCAGTATAATCCTGCCGTCAGACTCGAATACAGAACCGTGGTTAAAGCATACCACCGAGATATTTTCCTTGAGAAAAAGAGCTACTTTGCCAGGAGGATTGAGGATGCTTCAAACTCTTGCAAAGAGATCTTCACGATCGTTAGGGAATGTACTGCCCCACGGTCGAATGCGGCTCAGACTGCTCCCACAGAGTCGTGGGCATCGGATCTTGCATGCTTCTTTACGACAAAGATCAAGCTGATACAAGACTCCTTTCCGCCGAGGCCGGCTGGTGCCTTTCCTTGTTCTAAGGCCGGTCTAATTCCATTGGTTCCTTTAGGGCCAGTTTTATTTGACTTCCCGCCTATTTCAATGGCCTCGTCCCTGACTCTTCTGGCCAACCTTAAATCTGGATCGCCGCTCGATCCATGCCCGGCCAAATTTTTGGCGAAGATGGCGGCAGTCGTAAATCCGCTGGTCAATCGCCTTTTGAACCTCTCTCTGAGCCAGGGTGTGGTCCCTTTGGCCTGGAAGCAAGCGATGGTTGTCCCCCTTATTAAGAAGCCCGGCCTGGCTCCCGAGGTTTTGGCCAATTACAGGCCTATTTCTCTTCTCCCCGCTTTGGCCAAGACCGTGGAGAAGCACGTGCATAACGTGCTTTCCAATTTCCTGGAATCACACGACCTGCTCCATTCCACCCAATCGGGCTTTCATCCCAATCTTAGTACAGAGACGGCGCTGCTGGAGGTGTCGGAGGCCATCAAGGAGACGCTTGACTCGGGTGGTAGAGCCATGCTGATCATGCTTGACTTGTCGGCGGCTTTCGACACCGTCCCCCACGAGGATCTGCTCATCAGACTTCATGAGATCGGTCTGAGGGGGACGGTGCTCAGCTGGTTTATATCTTTTTTGGCTGACCGCCGACAGACGGTCTGGGCCTCCTCTAGCTCTGCCGAGATGCCGCCATTGGGAGTCGGAGTTCCACAGGGCTCTGTACTGAGCCCGACTCTTTTTAATATCTTTATGACCCCTCTGGCGGCTCTGGCCGAGTCCTTCGGGGCCCAGATCGTTTCCTACGCAGATAACACCCAGCTGCTCTTTACCTGCCGGAAAGGAGAGGATTTTGATGGAGAGAGTATCTGCGAGTGCCTTGGGGCTGTGTTCAAATGGCTCCAACTGAACAGCCTCAAGTGCAACTCAGATAAATCTGAGGTGCTCTTCTTCGGTTGTCAATCCGATCCGGACTGGCAGGTATGGTGGCCTGCCGACAGGTCTCCCCCGGGGCGGTCGTCTCAGCCAGCTAAGAATCTGGGGGTTAACATTGACAACGGTCTGACTTTAAGATCTCAGATCCTTACCCTCACTGGCACCTGCTTTGGGCTTCTCCGCATGCTTCTGAAGTTTTTTCCGTTGCTCTCCGAGGACCACAGGAGGATTACGGTACAGGCCCTGATCGGGTCAAGACTGGACTATTCCAACGTCCTATATCTTGGCCTGTCCGAATATCTCCTGCAAAGGATGCAGGTGGTCCAGAACGCTGCAGCACGTGCCATTTTTGGCCTGCATAGGCGAGTCAAAGTTTCTGGCCTGTTGCAGTCGCTTCACTGGCTGCCTATTCGACAGCGGATAGTTTTTAAAGCTCTAACCCTTGCTCACAAGGCCTTCTACGCCACGGGGGCAAAATACCTTCAGAAGAGGTTAGTTTCCTATCGTCCTGCCCGATCTCTGAGGTCAGAGTCGAAGTTCCTTGCTATTGTTCCACGTGTGAGGAAGGCCCGTATTGGAGGTCGTTCATTTATGCTCCGGGCCCCTCAGCTCTGGAACACTCTGCCCCTGACGTTACGCAGCACCTCAAATCTGCTGGCTTTTAGGAAGGGCCTGAAAACCTGACTCTTTGCCTCTTAGTCTCTCTTTGCGTTCTGTTGACCCTGCCTTCTTTTATCTGTTGTGTTGTGTTTGTCTTCCTAGGTTGTCAATAAAGCGCCGGGACACTCTTTTGAGTAGCCGAGCGCTATAAAAGACACAAAATAACTTAACATAACATAACAAAGGGGCCGTATTTACAAGGAGGGGATAAGACAGCAAGGTGGATTTTCCTCTCTTTGAAAAACAAGGAGGAGCCCCCTGCGTCACCAGTACGTCACGAAAAGTGACGTACTGGTGGCGCAAGGGGCTTGTAAATCTGCCCCACAATGTCCCCCCAGTCAAGCCATCAGGCTTTAGACTTACGCATTTCAGTGTGGTGCTCGCATCACCCGCAAGGACATGCTTTGTCACGCATGTTAATGCATAGTCTTAGCTGTCACAACACAAGCGCTGCCGCTGAACCTGCTTGTGTATGGCCCTGACAGGCAGCTGGGGGCGCGCGCCTATGGCCTGCGCCCTGCTTCCGCGTGCTTGAGGCGCTCCAGGCATCAGCTGCAGGCTCACAGAGTGCCACAACTATTATTTTGCATCGATTCCCGGGGCACCGCTGAGTCACACTACACTGTAGTGTGACTCAGCCTGACGTCACGGCGTGGCTGGGGGTATGCCCAATAGCTACTACCGAGACGCCCAGCCCGGTTGAGTGTTACTGTGTGGAGGGGGGCGGGCGTGACTTCACGCACTGCTGCCTGCCAGAGTGTGACAGTGGTGGAAGAAGCGGAGGACAAGTCCTGGCCGGCAGAGCCTGCTCACTGGCCGTTTGCTGTGCGATGCCGGCCGGGACAATCATGGTGCACCACCGTGCTCGGCCCAGGAGGGCTCCGAGGTGCTTTCCCAGCACTCAGGCTGTGCAGCTCGCACCTGCAGCCCGGCCGACTGGGATGGGGGCATTTCCGTGCCCCACGGCCCGGGCGAGTGAGCGTCGCAGAGGGAGTGCTGCAGGGTGCAGCCATTGATGGGTCACTCGTCACCGGGGTGTCACTCACTGTACCCCCGACGGGCCCACGAGCCGCACTCAATATGGAGCTGCAATTGAAGCGAGGATCACACCAGTAATGAGAGCGAAGAGGAATTTGTTGCAGTGATTTCTTTTTTAATATCTAAGTGTCTAATGTTGTGTTTTTGATTGTATTTTGTAGTGTTTGCTTATATGGTGTTTGCTAAATACCGAATAAAGCTATCTTTGAATTGAATTGAATTGAATTGAGAGCGCTGTGCGGGGACTCGGTCTCGCTGGCTTGCTTTGCAGCAGGGAGCTGCAATCTCCCGCCGTGTGTCTCTGTCCAGTGCACAGAAGCTCCCGGACATGACACTGTACACCGCCTGACGTGTAATCCTCCGACTCCTCCACCCAGGTCGGGCTGGCACACAGGAAAGACCTAGTTCGTGAAGAGGGCTCTGGCCGTCATGTCACAAAGCGCTACGACGAACATTGGTTACACATTCATACATTCATTCAGCCATACACGGACACCCATCACAGCGCAGAGCAGCGCAGAGAATCCAATTACAGAGCGACTTCACACATGAAACGGAAGTAGAAAGGCTTTGATCTATTCTCAGTGTAGCATCGGAAACAAGCCTTGGCAACACCGCGCTTTAACCCTTCAATAATGTCTTCCCACTTTCAGTGTCCCGGAATCATCTCCCACCTTGTGTGCTAAGCTCGGGGTGCGTTCAGAGACGCGACTGTACACGCCCCCAGCACCCCTGCACCACAAACAAAAACCGAAATATTGTACATTGTAATGCAAATGGTTTCATGATTAAATTCGTATTTTTGAAACCAATACAAATTATTACATAACATAAAACCAAAACTAAGAAATCTACAGTTTATAAAGATGCACAATTTACGAACAAAATAAAACAAGAACATGGTACAATGAGCCACTTCCGGTTATTGGGAGGCAGACATTGTAGGAGAAATTGCACTAAAGACACTTTCGGAATCTTGTGTTTTGTGATGGCGGAACGTTCTCTTCCTTATTAAACTGATCAGTGCATAGAAAAGACGGTTGTTTACACAAAGACATCCCAATGAAAGCCGCACAGAGCGCTCTATGAAATGATGATTTCAATATTCGATAAACTAAACTGACGCGTCTACCAGGCGCTATTTAACGACAAGTTTCCTAAATCCTAAGCACTAGTAAACAAAGGCGTGAACAGAACCACGCGTGGTTATAAAGCAACGCTCCAACTGGGATGTAACTATTTTAAATGTGTTATCATATATACGTACACCAACCTCCATAGGCGCTTTCGGCTCTTATGTACACAAGCCTCGAACACAGACACAAGGGATGGGGTCTAACGCGCCGGAAGGGGGTTTAGTTCAGATTTGAATATTGAACAATATAAGTAAACCGACCTCCACTAGGCGCTATTATAACATATTTTTGTCCCTTTTAAAAACAAGGCTGGGACTTACATACGGGGCAGAGGTCCGAAGCTGCAGTTCTGGTTTGAAATTAAATTGTATATATTGAATAGCATTAGAAAACCAACCTCCTCGGGCCTGTAGGAAAATGTTTCCTGTGAGACTCGGACATACATACGGGGCTGCGGGGGATGTTGGGGGAGGGGGAGAGGGAAGGGGGCGACACTCTGGTTCTGGGATTCAACTATAAAACATATTCAATAATATAAGCACAGCAGCGTCTGTAAGGCGCTATAAAAATATTTTGGGCTCTTGTAAACACAATCTTCGGACATACACACGGGCGACGGGTCTAGCGCTCAAAGGCTGGAATATAATTACAATTACAATTTAAATATTCTGTAACACGTGCAGGCTAGCCTCGACCAGGCGCTATTAAATACAGTTTTTGTGCCTAATAAACGCGGAGCTGGGGTCTCACGCTGCAATTCTGCTATGACATTATTATGTATATATTTTCAGTAATATAACCACACCCATCGCCGAACGGTACTAGGAAAAGGCCGGGATCTAACCTTTCTGTTTTGGGAAGTAATTATAAGTTAAATATTCAATAGTGTAAGAACACCGACCTTCAGAAGCCGCTAAAATAATACACGTTTTGGGGCTCTTGATAACTCAAGGCGCACAGAGACATACACACAGGGCTGTGGGTCAACGCACTATCAATTTTCAATTTAAATCTTTATTCGGCACTTAAAAAGACACCATAAAAGTACATAAGCAAATACATTTAAAAAAAATAATATTTAAAACAGAGACGCGTTTAAAAATGATTTAAAAAGGCCACAAGGTATTACAATCATTTAAAAAGGGTTCTAAAAAGTAAGACTCTAATTACAAGGCAATACAGTCTCTTGCTTCTCTAGTGTTCCTTAACCTTAATGCCACCTTGATGAAGCTTACTGTGCAGAACAATGTGTGGGCATCCGGGGCTTCCTGTAAAAACATTAATGCTGCTTTGACTCGTCTAAATTTAGCATCCTTCAGGATCCCCACTAAAAACGTACGTCTAGGGACAGAATAAAAACGGCATAACAAAACAAAGTGAAGGGTATCCTGCGGAGACCTATCGTCACAGCCGCAGGTACCCTTCAACTCCAATGATGGGGTGAAACCAGAGGGGACAGAGAGTAAGTGGTGTAACATATTAAGTCTGAAACGAGTCATGTAAAATCTATCCTGAGCATTATATTGCACGGTGAGGTATGGTTCCATTCCCTGGGTCTGTTTCAATGAACAATAGGTCAAGACTGTAGATTCACGGTTTTCAACAACAGTCCTATCAGTAACTGTCTTATCCTTGAAGAGTTTTTTGACCATTAACTTGTTCTCAGTACTTAAGGTATCCAGTGCTGTAAAAAATTTTTTACAGCCAATTGCATCCAAGGAGACCTTTACATAGTTTATCCAGGGAATTTGATCCCCTCTGTCACGTTTCAGGCAGTCTTTAATGATTTGCCTAGTAAGGCCTGCCACTGGGTTAGTCCAGATTTTAATCCAAGATAAAAGCGGTCTGATCTTAATTCGGTCCTCAATGTAGGGCTCTCCCAACTCTTTGTGTGTTATATAGGCTGGAGTACTCTGTGGCACTTTCAAGATTCTTTTGAAAAACTTGTTTTCCTCCATCTGAATCTGGTGCATATGTTTATTTGAGAAACCCCATACTTCTGAGCCGTAGGTTACTTTAGCACAGCAGATTGACCTATACAAGTTTAGCACTTGTTCTGGTGACCATTTGCCCAGTCTTCTCCCATAACCCATTATAGCCCCGATGAGACCACCAGTTTCGCTGCATGCTTTTCCATGAGGGGTTGGAAATTTAGGTGTTCATCAAATAACACACCTAAATGGGAGAAAGACTTGACCTGGCCTAGTTTGTGAGAGCCTATCTTGTATACGAATTTCCTATTTGCTCTATCTCCCGCTATCATAACATAGGATTTTTCCAGGTTAGCTGAAAGGTCGAGTGTGGCCATAAAGTTAACGAATCCGTCAATCAGCTTCTGGAGCCCCAATGGTGTTCTAACTAGCAGCACCGCGTCGTCCGCGTAAAGCAGCACGGGCACTGCATGGTGTCCTATTTGGGGGGAATCCACACTCAGTTTAGATAGTTCTTTGTCCAGATTATTAATATATACCGAAAACAAAAAAGGCGCTAAAATGCAGCCCTGGCGCACTCCACTCGTGCATGAAAATTGATCCGTCTTGCTGCCCTCTTGATTATATCGGACCGTTGCTGAAGTGTTCCAGTGTAGGGCCTTGAGGATATCCACTAATTTCTGTTCCACTCCTATATTTATCATCAAAGCCCATAGTTTTTCTCTATTTACACGATCGAAGGTCGCAGAAAGGTCCATAAACCCCATTTAAATGGCCCCCTTGCTAGCGATGGTATACTTGGCGGTCAAAAGATATAAATTCAGACACTGGTCGGTTGTAGAGCTGCCTTCCCTGAACCCATATTGTATGTCAGAGAGAATTTGATTGTCCTCGGCCCATTCTTGTAGACGGTTTAAGATAACACGACCCAATACCTTGGCCGTCACGTCAATTAGAGATATAGGGCGATAGCATTGTGGGTCGTCCCGATTCCCTTTTTTGTAGATTGGAACAATAGTTGCCGATGACCAGGAACGTGGCAGCCCTGCCACCACTGCCTCGTTCAAGACCCTCGTAAGAATGGGCGCCCACAACTCTATGTTGCTCAAATAGAGGTCAGGGGGTATACCATCGGGGCCTGGGGCTTTGTTTTTAGTGAACCCTAAAATGGCCGATTCCACTTCTGCCATAGAGAAGTCTAATCGTATGGTCAATTTTGGCCTCTGTTCTTCATCGTGAGTGGATTTCCCTGTGTAGTTATAAAGGCTTTGAAAGTGATTGTACCATTGTTCTGGTAAGATGGAGTTTAGTAATTGGGGTTTGTCGGGTTCATGGAAGCAAGGTGTATTAATAACTTTCCAGAAACCGACATGTCTCCTCTTTCAGCCGCCTCCTCCCAGGCTTGTATTTGTAGGCTTAGTTTGCAAGATTTCAAAGCCTTTTTGTATTTTAATCTACAGTGAGCTATTTTGGCATTATCTCTAGGCCGCTGCTTCAGGCTATGTTTGAGGTCATTATGTGCCTTAATACAATCTTGATCAAACCAGCGCGAAACAGGTGCTGTATTAGTTCCTTTGGAGGTTTTTAATAAACAATCTACGAGGTGTGCTATTTCCTCAAAAGCACTAACCACCATCCCACCCTCAATGCTTAAGTCAAGGCATGTATTTATTACATTTTGCCCTACAGTTATTACATTTCTATAAAATTTGTCCCCATCTGTCTTAGCCCACTTAAGCCTCCTCCCCTGGTCCACCGCCTTTTCTATTGTGTCTATTCTGCGTGCTAGTTTCTTGCAATTTAGACCTTTTAATTCAATGACCAGGGGGTTGTGGTCACTGAATATACTAATTTCTATTGCCATACTGCTGATCCTATTTTTGAGTATGGGCGAGACCATAACGAAGTCTATATATGAGTGGCAGCCTCTGTCCTTAAATGTTGGATTCGGGTCTCCATTGTTGTCTAACTCTATCAGGTCCATAGTATGGACCAGATTGTATCTTTTGGTTACCTTATCCATTTCCCAGCCCACAGGGGTATGAGCAAAATGTGGTCCATTTAACACAGTGCACCAGGACCAATCCTTGTTCAGTGGCCTCAGGTTCTCACAGAGGTGACAATTAAAATCTCCCCTAAGTATTATACTAGGGATACTTGTTGAATTATTTAGTGATGTTAATGCATCTAATCTGGTGTCTAATTCTTTTATTACATTTCCTCTGCCGTTTAATCCCACCGCATTGTACCAATTTAACACTAAAATATTAGTCCCTTTAGCGCGGTACCCTATCGCCTGCATATTTTGTGAGTCCCAGTTATAGTTTAACCAAACACCTGATATAAGGAGGTCTACGTATATTAGTAATCCTCCAATCGCTCTCCCTGATGACGATCTTACAGCGGGAACAGGGAAACATTTGTACCCCTCCATGCTGTACTGGTTTGGGTCAACCGCCCAAGTCTCTTGCAAACAAATGATTTGAAACTTGTTTATGTATTGACGCCATTCCTGCAGTGGCGGCTGGTGACATTTGAAAGTGGCGAGGCGTAAAAGTAATGGTGGAGCACACCGTGCGAGCGAGCGCAGCGAGCGAGCCTGAACCACCTAAGGAGGGTTAGGGGGGATTCTCCCCCCGAGAAAATTTTGAAAAATGAGTAGGCAAATGGTGCATTTTCAAGACTTTCGGAAGCCACTGTGCCAAACAGAAACAGGCCACGGCCTCCCCTCAAACTATCATCAGTTCCAAGAGCTCATGAATAAACAATTCTAAATTGCAATAAACCACAATTAATTGTATCAATGTTGCATAAATAACTACCTCGAAGGGAGATGCAACATAACATAAGGTAATCCTATCTGAAATCAGCATCAGAGCTGCATAACTGCAAATAGATGCGATGGACCTATCCTATCTGCTTTTAATGAACACAGAAACACATCGCGGTAGCTTTCCTGCAATGCAAAGATTATACTAAAGAACATATAACCCATCTTCCGATTTTTTAAAATTTTTTTAAAAGAAAGATTATAGGATGTTGCGACTAGCCATTAGAGATAAAATGTTAGACTACAGAACTACCCTACCTGATACCACGTAGTGCCATGCCATGGATTATTACCTAACCTCACAACAGAAGCGAATAAAATTAACAAATGTTCGGGGATTCAAGGGTGCAGATGTTTTTCTTTTGCAGCTTGTGGTGAAAAAAATATTGTGCAGCCTTTCAAAGAACATGCATACAATGAGTTCTGCAACAACCAAATACACATTTCGCCAATATAATCACTATTGAGCCAGGTGCGAAAGGCCCACGTGATGACGAGTCAACCCAAGCAAATACTGCAATGTTGGCATTCAGCTGAGTTATAGAATATGACTTTAAAGTGCAGAGAAATTACAGTTTGAAAAGCACGACTTGCAGCGATAAAGCGCTGCATTGGAAGTGACAACATTACTGTCTCCGGATAGAGAGACACAAAAAAGCAGGGAAACCAAATGCCATAAAAGCGAGCAAGGCAGCTTGGAATGGAATTACAAAATGATTAATTGGTAGACATGATAAAAGGTACAGGAAGTGGCAGTTAGTGAACAGCTCAAATTACCCTAATCGCTTCCCCTCCAGGGAGACTGAGTGGAGAGTAAGAGGGGAGAAAGGTCTGACACAGACGACAGCAGAGAGTGAGGGGGTGAGAGGTCTGACATGGAAATGAGAGCAGAGTGAGGGGGAGAGAGATCTGACACAGACAAGAGCAGAGAGTAAGGGGATGAGAGGTCTGACGCTGAGACAAGAGCAGAGAGTGAGAGAGAGGTCTGACAGACGGACACTGAGATGAGAATGTGAGGGGAGAGGTCTGACACAGACGACAGCAGAGAGTGAGTGGGGAGAGATTTTTTCAGACAGATGAGAGCGAAGAGTGAGAGGGGAGAGAATGGCGAGTGAGAGGGGGGAGTGAAGAGTGAGAGGGGAGAGTGAGTGGATAGTAAGAGGAGAGAGAACTGAGACAAGAGCAGAGAGTAAGGGAGGGGGTGTGGATGACATGGAGGTGAGAGCTGAGAGTTAGAGGGAAGAGACTAAGAGAGGCCTGACACTGGGATGTGAGTGCATTAACGGTGACAGCAGAGAGTGCTCTGACTCAGAGGTGACAGGTTGATGAGGACAGGATGGTGGTGGAGTCCCTGGTTATGGTCAGGGTCTGAGGTGAGACAGAATCCGATCCTCATCACTGCCAGGCTCCTTTGCTCTGCAGCAAATGACGCAGTGCTTGGCAGGAGCACGCCAGCCCCCCGCCGATGGCTCGCATTCTAGGTGCCAGCCTTTCAGGGAGGATATTGGAAATGTGCAGTTATCGCATTACGCCGAGGGTCCAAGAAGGGGGTGGAAGGGAGAGGGATCATTCTGTAGAGTGGGCTTCAATATGTTATCCGGATTTGTAGAGCGCACAGATGCCCCAGCAAAGGGGCGTCCTGGCGCTAACAGGACAGAAAACCGGACAGAAGCAATACCAGGGACATAAACACAACAACACTAGGAATCCAAAGGAAAGAGGAAAGTTTTAACAGCCTTCCTGAAGGCCAAGAGTCCGTCAATCGCACGGATATGGACGGGAAGAGAATTCCATAGCCTAGCAGCAAGCACTCTAAAGGAGCGGCCGCCGGCTCTAGACCTCTTGAAGCGCGGAAGTGTAGCCAGGTGTAATCCTGAGGACCTCAGAGACCGCGTGGGCGCATATGGAGAGATGAGATGCTCCAGAATCTGAGGAGAAGAGTGTTTCAGGATTTTAAACGAGAGGCAAAGAGACTTAAACTTAATTCTCTGAGCAACAGGAAGCCAATGGAGCTTATGAATCGTTTTTTTGGCCGAGCAGAATGTTGGTAAGCCTACCAGAGCCCTGGCGGCAGCGTTCTGAACGCGTTGAAGTCTAGAAAGTTCAGCCTGATTAGCTGGTACGATGAGTCATCGTACCAGGGGCTGGATTCGGCGCGCCGATGCTTACTCTCAGCAATTGGAATCAACCTGTCTAAGGCTTTAATCAGCCAGTTACAAAAGAGATCGTCGACAGACTCAGCATCAGTAAAGGGGCCCAGAGGATAAAGACTAAGAAGCTGATGAAAATTGGCCAATTTCAGTTTTTTCCAAGGAAGCCTGAGAGTGACAGGAATAGGGGCTCTAAGGGGGGAATCACTAAGCGTAAGGTGCAGCTCTATTAAATGGTGATCAGTCCAGGCCATAGGCCTCGGGTGCAGCACCTTAGCCACAGTTAGGTTTGTAAAAATCGGGTCCAAAATATGACCACCAACATGGGTGTGGTGATTAACTAGCTGAAATAGCTGGAGAGCCTCCAAATCGGCGAGAGTACCACTAGCCGCAGGGGAACGGGGGGGGGAGTCAAAGTGGAGATTTAAATCACCCACAATGTTAAAATTGGCAGCTCTTAAAGCCAATGAGCTGACTGCGCCAGGAAGAGCTGCCCTAAACGCAGCGTCCGGACCCGGAGGCTGGTAGATAAGCAAGCCAGAAAAGGTAAAATGGTGGCTGACAGAGACACAGAAATGGGCACTTTCGCAGCCAACTATGTCCATAGCCTTCCATACACATGGGTAGCAAGATTTAACAGCAGCCGCAATGCCACCACCTCTCGAGTTACGGTTGAGGACGAATATCGAGTACTCAGAAGGGAGTGCCAGATTAACTGCTGCCAGAGCTTCCTCATGTAACCATGTTTCTGACATAAAAAGAATGTCAGGAGTCTCCTCCGTTAATAGATCATAGATGTCCAGATGGTGCTTAACCAGTGATCTCACATTGAGATGGCACACCTTGAAGTCATAAAGGCCCTGAGATTTCACATGAGGGGAACCAGTAGTATCTGGACCTCCTAAGGGAGCTATCCTATGGGCAAGTGTAGGGGCTGGGGATGTAAGATGAAAAGCGCACCCGGGGCACTGAAAAGGGCCGCAAAGAGGATATAAAGGAGTATAGGTGCAGGGCAGCGAAAGGTAGAGTAGACGGAGCAGCTCGGCTCTAGAATACATTCTTACAGACATGAGTCGAATACAACACAGAAGAGAGAAAGCTATAGAGCCCTGCCCTAGCACTACCGTAGCGCTGACAAGCGCAGACGGGCAGGACTCTGGCACGACTCAGGCGCAGTGAAGGCGCAACCGCTGCGCGTCACCACTGCACGCTAAGGGGCAGGTTAAAGTAGGGCGGGCTGGAGACAGCCGCACCACTAGAGCGCTCGGTAAAGCGCCTCCAGAACGGCACAACCACACCCAAGATGGCGGCGAAACCAAACAAGCTAAGAACCCACAGACCCGGACCCGCTAAGCAGCGGTGCTTCAACAATTAAAGTGCAGGTGAGGGGCAAGAAGACCCAAGTAAAATCAGGGAATAAAAAATAAAAAAATCAACAGAGATACAAAAACGGGCAGTTTTTAAAAGCGAGTAGCGCAGCCTGCAGAGTAGCGTTGCAGCGTGCGAGTCCTCAGCACACTAGTGCTCTGGCACCATGTCCCCACAGTGAATGGGCAAAGTCCCATTCACTGTGTCTTTGCGCTTCCACAAAGCCGGCATCCTTGCAGTTTGCGCCAAAGTCCTGAATCAGAACAGTTAACAACATTTTCATTCTCATATGTAGTGTCACTGAATCCAGCAAATTGTTCAAATACCCACATGCATAAACATTCGAAGCCCCCTTCACCCCAAGCATGCTATTCAGGGGTGGAACCGGATACCAGCACACAGGTGCGTGAACAATGCACAACCAGCTAATAACACATATACCGCTGATAATTGAGCCTGAACCAACGAGGACTTCTGACACTAAAAGACTTAACATCATTATCAGCGACATGCAGCACATCAATAAACAAAAACAGCAAATAATCCTACTGCTGTTATTACTGTACCAACGGCAATAACTAAGGCAATAATATCAGCAGCAATACTACGTTTACAACCATCACCACTAAATATTATTAATAATGTGAAGATCAGAAGAATAAACCATGCTCTCATTTTATGGTTTCTAATATAGTTAAATTCTACAATCATCATTCCATTGCCTCAGTATAAAAGGAAGAATTGTAATATGGATTACATTGGAATTTAAAAATGGAACAGGACAGTGAGAAGGACTACACTCGATACACAAAACGCTATACCAAATGCTAATTTATTAATATGATGAACGTACTTTCAATTAAGAAATGATGTGAGTGAGGGGATAATAGGTAAATGAAAAAGAAAGTGAGAGGAAAGTGACAACGAAACCAAGAAATAAATATAAAAAGAGAGGGAAGAAAGTAAGCCAGACAGAAACAAATAACAGAGGAGAATACAAGAGGGCGAAAAAACGAAATATGAAAATTTAAATAGTTTGTTTCCGAGTAAGAGATGCAGAGAAAGGGAGAGAGGAGTCTGTATGAGAGACTGAAAGGTGTTTCAGAAAGAAGAAATGAAGATGATTAATAAGAAAGAAAAGAGCTTAAGTAAGAAGAGAGAAAAGAAAGATAGGTGATAAGAAGGAACACATGAGAACTACACAAAATTGAAACTACGAAATACAAACGAACGAAAGAAAGGAGAGGGAAAAAATTATAAGAAATCCATAAAAATAGGAAGAAAGAAAAAATGAACAGAAGGATAAATCAATGAACAATAGTAATTGAGGCAATGGTATTCTTTATTTTTGCACAAATGAGAAGAGAGAACATTTGCCCTTAGTTTGTTTGTGTAAGTTTTTTTTTAGATTCAGTCAGTCCCATTTTAGTCACCCCACGGTGCTATCGGGTTTGAAATGGCAGTCCACGTTTATAACATGTTTCAACGCAAGTTTGGGCTCAGCCTCCTGAAGGAAAAAAACGATGAGGACACCACAGAACCAAACAGTGAAAGCAGACACACACCCTGGGAGCCAACCCTTCCCCGCTTAGCTTGCAGTGCGCTCTCCCCCATCACCCCACCCCCCTGCAAAGGTGGGATGCATCAGTGACTGCTGCTTTGAGCATGTGGGAGAGCTCCGAAGATGGAGCTCTGCAAAAAAAACACACACGCAGGCATATCTGAAGGCAGGAGCATCCTTCTACAGCGCCTCAGAAACATCGGAATCCAAGGAAAAGCACTGGAATGGATCACTTCGTTCCTCACCGGAAGAACCCAGAGAGTCCGCCTCCCACCATTCAAGTCAGAGGCCACTGAAGTCATCTGCGGCGTGCCACAAGGATCTTCACTCAGCCCCACCCTCTTCAACGTATACATGAGCCCCCTCGCAGCCATCGCACGCCAACACAACCTCAACATCATCTCCTACGCAGATGACACCCAACTGATCCTCTCACTCACCAAAGACCCTAATACCGCCAAAACCAACCTTCATGAAGGAATGAAAGAAGTAGCCGAATGGATGAAGCATAGCCGTCTAAAACTTAACTCAGATAAAACAGAAGTCCTTATCTTAGGAACCTCCCCCTCTGCCTGGGATGACTCCTGGTGGCCAGAGGCTCTTGGAAAAGCACCCATCCCGACGGATCACGCACGGAACCTGGGCGTCATTTTAGACTCCTCACTCTCGATGTCCAGACAGGTCAACTCCGTCTCATCATCTTGCTTCAACATTCTCCGCATGCTCAAAAAGACATTTCGCTGGATCCCCACCGAAACCAGAAAAATGGTCACCCATGCGCTGGTTACAAGCCGCCTGGACTACGGAAACTCCCTATACGCCGGCTCCACCGCAAAACTCCAGAAAATACTCCAACGCATCCAGAACGCATCAGCCAGACTAATACTCAACATCCCACGTAAAAACCACATCTCCAGTCAACTGAAAAAACTCCACTGGCTCCCCGTCAATAAGAGGATTACTTTCCGCCTCCTTACCCACGCACACAAATCACTTTACGAACTCGGACCCGATTGCCTCAACACTCGACTTTCCTTCTACACCCCCCCCCGCCAGCTACGGTCCTCCAGCCAAGCCTTTGCTACCGTACCTCGCATCAATAAAACCACCATGGGAGGTAGATCCTTCTCCTACCTGGCCGCTAAGACCTGGAACTCACTCCCCACTCACCTTCGTCTCACTCAGAACCATCTAGCATTCAGAAAGCAACTTAAAACTTGGATATTCGACAAGTAATCCCCCCACCCTTCCTCAAGCGCCTTGAGACCCTCTGGGTATGTAGCGCACTATATAAATTCTTTTGTCTTGACTTGACTTGACTTGACTTGAATCTGCGGCCTGTAGTCTAACGTGTTCACAGCCAGCCATGGACTGAGCTGAGGGACGCACACTCACACCATGCGTGTGCATGTGCATACGCTCGGGAAGACAGTGACAGATGTCCTGTTAAACATGCATGATAACAGTCACACACAGAAGCACGCACGTGAAATCTGCGACCTCTACTTGTGACTTTCCGCAGTTATGCTTCCCATACTTCTCTTGCAGCACTCCTCCCCTGCCTCATCTCCCTCCCACGCCATCCTCGTTCTTGCTCTCCCCCTTTCCGATGCCAGACCCAGCATGCGCCCCTCCCATCCGTTAATAGCATCACTCTCCTTGCCCAGTTGTTTTCTTCCTACCTCCTGATGTCGCTTTGTCAGGGTCCAGCCTGCCCCCCTCTGCTCTGTCTGAAGGGGTGGGGTGGGTGCATGCCCTCTCACGCATACTGCCCGCACAGTGAGTGACACAGCCCACTTGTTGCATACCTCTCCGGCCTGCGTGATGTGTAGTGTAGGAGCAACTCACGGCCCAGTCAGTCTACAGACAGAGCACGGTCAACTTAACACAGGCAGGCAGGCAGCACGTAGCAGGCAGCATGTGAGTGTGTGCAGACAGTGTCTGCCACGTACAGGGCGGTGTGCACTCCTCTACTATTAAACAGCAGAGCTCTTCTGTTTCCTGCTTCGGTGCACAAGGGGAGACAGAGCCAGGCCCGGGCAGGCTGTGACCGCACTTGGAGCCCAAAAGCAGACGTGTCTGTCATCCATGCTGCACAGAAGTGCTCCCTGCACCGCTGCCCCTGCGGTTAGTATGTGGTGCATGGACAGAAATAAAAATAGCCAGGGATCCCATAGTCACCCGAAGCTTTACCTGGCCCGTCAGTCCAGGGCAGCCTGTGACAGCATGAATTACATCTCTCTCCATTGCGATTAGCTGGGTATAGAATGGTTTATGGTTGCAGACACCACACATTTAACATGTTAATGACCAGCGCGTGTATTTAATAATAATAATAATAATAATAATAATAAGCATTTATTGAGCGCCTGGCTACACAAAACTGTGTGTCCCCGCGCTGACTGCAAAATGCAAACCCATCGGGAAGAACATGAACCGAAAGAGATAAAGTTAGTTTTTGGGGAATAGGTGAGTTTTAAGTTTAGCTCTGAACCTTATTTCAGATGGCTCCATCCGCAGCTGGATTGGCAGGGCATTCCAAAGCTTAGAAGCTAGATAGCAAAAGGATTTTCCCCCCATTTTAGCTTTTGTAATGCGGGGGATTTTAAATAGCATCATGCCCGCCGATCTTAGGTCTCTGATCGGCCGGTGGATGGTGATGAGACCTCTCAGATAGCTTGGGCCTTTGTCTTGTGCAATGCGATGTGCATAGCAGAGAGTCTTGAATATGATTCTCTCTTTAATAGGTAGCCAGTGAAGCTTGGCAAGCACATGTTTGATGGATGATCTCCGAGGGAGACCGAGCACCAGTCGTGCTGCTGAATTTTGTATGCATTGAAGCTGATGCAGACCCTTCTGATTTAGGCCAAGTAAGAGAACATTGCCATAGTCCAAATGAGGGGAAATTAAGGCATGGACTATGGTTTTTCTCGCATCTGTCGGCAGAAGGTCAAGTACTTTACGGAGTACTTTTAAGGTGCTATAACATTTGCTTGTCACTTTATTCACCTGAGCTTTGCCTGAGAGGTCGGCGTCAAGCATGACTCCGAAATTTTTCACTTTCTCCATTTCTATTTGATAATGTTTGCCTCCTGCAGTGTGCTGTCCACCCCCAGGCAGCTGTAGAGGAAAAATAAGTGGCGGTCTCCAAAAATGGGTGCCGGTGGCCACCGGATCAAATTAAGCACTGGGCTGTGCACACGCGTCTAGGAGCGGCGCGCACCTGTGGTCCTCGGCTAGCAAGGAAGCCATGTGCAGCCATGCAGAGGTGTCGAGAGGGGCTCAGCAGCAGTCTACACTCGCAGGCCCCCCTCGTCCAGCTCGCGCTCTCTCTTTGGACCTAAAAGGATGACATTAAGTACAAGGCTGGAGTAAGCGAGGCGTGCAGCTCATTACAGCGCACTCCTGAGACCTGGCCCAGGCCAGGCCAATAGCAAAGTACCGTCCATTAATGTATACTATCTTTTTCCTTTCACCCACGCTACCAAGCTGATTGCTGTATTTTCTCCACATCCCACTGCACATTTTGTTTGTTGTTGAGTCAATCTTAATCACAAGGCAGCCAGTATAAAACTTTTAAAACGACTAGCTACGCCAGTGACTGCACACCACACCAATTACTTATAACTAATTACCAATAAACAGTAATGCGTCCTACTAACCTCTGAGTCCTGGCAGTCAAGTCAGTCGTGGCACCGGGCCAGTAAGCAGCAAACTGGCATTAAATGATGGACCCACAACTCGAGTCAGAGAGAGTCGTCTCTGAAGTCCATGTCCCCGCTCTCTGATGCAGTGGCTTCCAGAAAGTTCCTGGGGAGACACGCGGGATGCAGTCTGTGGTCAAGTCTGCGCAGACTCGAATCCTCTGCTTTCCGCCTGCCACACCCCTTTACCAACTCATCACAGGGTGGGTCCCACCGCGCCCTGTAATGAGTTGGGAAAGCTCTCTGCACTCTCTGATTGACGTGGAGGGTTAGCGATCCCAGGCTTGGACTTAAAACGCCCGGGGCTAACTTAACCTCCACGCCATCAGGGGATGGAGACTCGGCCCTGAAGCTCAGTCTTTGCCGAGCTGATGACATCACAGCCTTCAGGGCTGTGATGTTCTCAGCCGGCAAACGCTTAGGCTTCTTTGGGCCCAGGGGAGTCAGTCACGTGACATACCTCACGGCGGCGGTATTGGTGAGTGGCTGGGGCTTCTGGGGCAGACAGGCTTACTGTCAGTGGCTGCTGTCAGAGCCACTGTGTTGATTTATTGATTTATTGGAGCCAAAATTTAGAAGACGTTAAAAAAAAAGTATTTAAAAAAAATATATGATTGAGCAATAAGCAGCTTTTGGGAACGGGGGCGGAGCCCCTACGCCCTCGGGGAGAAACCGCCACTGCATTTCTGGCAATCACATTTGCCCGCCAGACCTGCAACGTTCCAAGAGACAATTCTGATGCTATCCTGATTCACCAGTATTCTTGCTCCTTCCGTTTTTTACTGGACAATCTGCATTCGACATAGCTAATTTAGCTGACACCTTAGGTTCTTTGTGATTTATCTCCCCCTGTTGTTCAAGGATGTTCCCTCTACTACCCCTCCCACTACCACTTTCTTTTGGGGTGGTGGGGGTGATGTTACCTATCCCTAACGGCCATTCTCCAAATGGTCTCCTGTCCATCTGTGTTATTTTAATTTCTGCATGTTCGAGTCAGTCCACCTCGTCCAATACGCAAACCCGTTCCAATGGGCATACTGTAAAATACTAGGGTCATAGATGGGTGTACCCTGCCATGGTAATTGCCATTGTTGCACTCTATGATGGGGGTAAAAGTGATAGTCTCGAGTCACAGGGGCCCTATTTGTCTGCATGTATCTTTCGGGCTTCATTGGGTAAAAGTATGATAGGTGCAGCGGAAAAATTTGTGTATTTGTTCCACTCAGCGGGGCGTTACATATATACTTCACTGCCTCAGTGTCTCTGAAGTTAATCGTTATGATGCCCCCTGCTAGAGTTTTTATGCCTTTCCCTATCCACTCCCCTCTTCTGACAGCGAGTATCTCACCAGAGATATTTGGAGGTAAAGGGCTGTTCGCCCTTAGCCACTGTACACATTTGTTTTTTAGTTCGAAGTGTGTTTCTCTTTTCCCCTCCTTAAGGGGGGGACTCCTGTCAGTACTACGACAAAGGGCAAAGCTTCCGGAGGAAGATTGATAGTGTGGAAGCAAACTGTTTTAACTTTTTCCAATATATCTTTTGGTAGAGGAGTTTTGTTTGTGGTATTGCTCACCGTCTTGTTAGGGCCCGTTGCGCTACTTGAAACTGTGGGGTTTCCCTTTCCCTGGTTTGCGTGTACTAGGGGCGTGGCGGTGGTAATAGGGGTCAGGGGTGTGGAAGCTTTATTGTTTTTTGAGGTAGTAGTTTGAGTGTCTTTCTTAGGTTTGTTTGTCGAAGAATTGGCAACTTAAACTGCCTTGTCCTTGTGAGTGTTATTAGGGATTCCCCTTACCTGCCCAGCCTGGGCTGGTAATCCCTCTTGTTATGGCACGGGCCTGGATGTTCCTACCCCCCTGTTATTTATTGTAGATATTAGGCTTTCAATCTTTGATATCAGTTGTTTAATATGGGAAGTGATGGATTCCTCTAGATCTGCCTTTATATCAGCTAAAATATTTGCCACCCAACAAGGTATCCCAGGTGTGGTATTAGCTAATGGAGCCACTAAGTTATGATTCACCATATGACTTTTCCCTTTTCTTTTATTGTTCCCTCGAGTTTCTTTAGTCTTTTTCTGGTTAGTATTGCTTGGTCTTTCCTTTTCAATAACGTGCGCGGGACTTGGGTTTATCGGGGAGTTGTCAGCTCCTCTGGGGGTCTCCGCGGGTGCCTGTGCGCAGGGAAGTTCCGCATAGGAGGAGGTAAGACATCAGCTTGTATCCGGGACATCCGTTACTATTACTGAGAGGTCCTCTCTTGACTGGTTATGGTCGGTGGTAGTGAGAGCCTCCTATCGGTGTTCACTATTGCCGTGGCTATAGCCCCTATAGTTTGTTTTAGCATCTTATCAATCGCTGTCAGCGTTGGTAAGGGCTGGGGTGTATCTGCTGTCTGCCTGGTGTTAGAACGTAGTGTAGGCATCCTAGTAGTTTTAGTGGTCTTCCGCATGCTCTAAAAAAAATGGATATCAAATTAACAATGTTCTCTTACCCGTTAGAGAATGTATCTTATTGTAGACAAAAAGTTAGGGAAAAAGTTAGGGTGGTGGCCCAGCCCAGCCTCTTCTGGCCTCTGAGGGCCGTAGAGGGTCCGCTCTTTGCCCGGGCTTCGCCCGGCGCTCCCGCGCGCTCCCGCGATGCGGGGTGTGTCGTTGATTTTATAGCGCCTCCTGGCACGTGTTCGCCTCAGCGGTGCAGCAAGGGAACTTGGGAGATGTAGTTCCCAGCTCCCCTCGGTCCTCCCCCCACAGCGGCCGCGCACTAGATCAGGGGCTGCAGCGGCGAGGGAGGCCCGCTAGCGGTGTCAAGGGTCGGCGTTGGCGAGCTTGGACCTCCCGCCTCTGGTCACACAGGAATGTTTAATGGCAACAGCTATCCTCTATTTTTCTAATCCCCCGCTCACCAGCTGTATCGTTGATTTTATAGCGCCTCCTGGCGCATGTTCGCCTCAGCGGTGCCGCAAGGGAGCTTGGGAGATGTAGTTCCCAGCTCCCCTCGGTCCTCCCCCCACAGCGGCCGCACACTGGATCAGGGGCTGCGGCGGCGAGGGAGGCCCGGTAGCAGTGTCAAGGGTCGGCGTTGGCGAGCTTGGACCGCCCGCCTCTGGTCACGCAGGAAGGTTTAATGGCAACAGCTATCCTCTATTTTTCAAATCCCCCGCTCACCAGCGGTATCGTTGATTTTATAGCGCCTCCTGGCGCGTGTTCGCCTCAGCGGTGCCGCAAGGAAGCTTGTGAGATGTAGTTCCCAGCTCCCCTCGGTCCTCCCCCCACAGCGGCGGCGCACTGGATCAGGGGCTGCGGGGGCGAGGGAGGCCCGGTAGCGGTGTCAAGGGTCGGCGTTGGCGAGCTTGGACCTCTCGCCTCTGGTCACACAGGAAGGTTTAATGGCAACAGCTATCCTCTATTTTTCGAATCCCCCGCTCACCAGCTGTATCGTTGATTTATAGCGCTTCCTGGCGCGTGTTCGCCTCAGCGGTGCCGCAAGGGAGCTTGGGAGATGTAGTTCCCAGCTCCCCTCGGTCCTCCCCCCACAGCGGCCGCGCACTGGATCAGGGGCTGCGGCGGCGAGGGAGGCCCGGTAGCGGTGTCAAGGGTCGGCGTTGGCGAGCTTGAGCCTCCCGCCTCTGGTCACGCAGGAAGGTTTAATGGCAACAGCTATCCTCAATTTTTCGAATTTCGGGTCAACGCACTAGTTCTGATATTAAACAACAAATAAATAATCTAAGCACATCTGCCGCCTTAAGCCACTATTAAAACATGTTTTTGGACTCTTGTATATATCAGTTTCAAACATGCACACCGGGAGAGGGCCCAGCGCTTCGGTTCTGAAAAGAATGATAACTTAAATATGTAATAATAGAAGCGCTCCAACATCCCACGGGGCGCTACAAAAACACAGCCCTCGGACAAAACATACAGTAATATAAGCACACACACAAGGCGCTATGAAAAACATTCATATTTCTGGCTTCTTGTGCACACGGGCGTTACATATAGATACAGAGCTGGGGTGAAATTATTACGTAAATATTCAGTAATATAAGCACACCACTTTCATAAAGCGCTATAAAACATGTTTCTTCGCTCTGGTAACACAAGCATCAGAAGGATACAAACGGGCCCAGGGGTCCAGATTTTCGATTCTTAGATGAAGTTACAATTTAAATATTCAGTGATATAAGCACACCGATCTCCCTACAGCGCTATAAAACCAGGGGCCTCATTTATGAGAAATGACGCATCGCTGCGTGAAAGCAGCGATGCGTCACTTCTCAGTGCGCACTCCTTGCGACATTCCTGATGCGTCATATTTAATGTATGACGCATCATGTCGCAAAGAGTTACAGAGTTACGTCAGTATTTCTGACGTATCTGTAAGCGCAAAAGTTACGCATTGCTGGAGTGTGTCACAAAAGTGACGCAACTCCAGCGATGCGTCCTTTCACATGGGGCAAGCCCCATGTGAAAGGGCCTGCGCCAGTCTTACGTCTGCTGTGAGGCAGGCGCAAGATTTTGACGCAACGGGGTCCTAAAAGTGACGCAGTGAAATCTCATAGATTTCACTGCGTCACTTCTGCGACCCTTCCTTGCATCAATACGCCCCCCTTGCATACATTATACCTGGCGCAGGTATAATGTGGCGCAGGGGTTTACAAAGTGACGCATCTACCTAGATGCGTCACTTTGTAAATATGGCGCAACAAGGCGCATTTTTTACACCACTGGTGGGTCACAAAAAGTGAGCAGCGTAAAAGTGACGCACAGCCTCATAAATGAGGCCCCAGGTTTTCTAGGCTCTGGTGACCCAAGAATCGGCCGGATACACGGGTCAAGGAGTCCGACGCTCCGGTTCTGGGATGAAATCAGAGGCCGGAGGGTGCTGGGATGGAAGGATGCTCGGCTGGAGGAAGACGGACAGGCTGATGAGTGAATGGATGAATGATTGATGTGGTGGGTTAAAGCAAGAGCATTAAGGTGTGGTCATTAGTGAAGGGTGTGTGAGCTCATGCCAATCTTAACAGACAGCCCGAGGAGATTAGAAATGATTAAATTGCAGGTGACTGGTTTCAGAGAAGGAGAGGTTGTGACCCATGAAATGAGGAGCTGAAAATGTGCGGGAAAACTGAAAACAACAGACAAAAGGCAGACACAGTATTCATCTCTTTTTTATTATGATTATTTTTGTGTGTCTGAAGTTTGTGTTTACAGCAGCCCCAAAACATGGCTTTTAATAGTGCCTTACACATTTCTTACATTATAAAATATTTAGGTTATAAATACAGACGGGATCCGGAGCCTTGGACGAGAGCACGCGTGTATCTGTCTGGTGCCCTTGTTTACCAGCGCCCAGAAACCCGTCTGTTAATAGCGCATTGTACAAGTTCGTCCGTTTAGTTGATTGAATATTGAAATTTAAAGTTTGTAAAGTGTGATGCGCGCTTTTTCATTGGAATATCTCGATCTAAACACCAGGTCTATTCTACTTTTTATACATTGTTTAGATTAGATGAATAACTCAGACAGAAGTTTCGTCTGCACAAAACAAACCATTAAATTGATTTTAACCTGTTTTGTTAGCGGAATTTCTCCTGTAACGTCCTCATCTCAATAAAGGAAAGTGGTTCGTTATAGCATTTTCTTGTTTTATTTGTGTTCGTAAATTGTGCATCTTTATAAACTGTAGATTTATTTATTTTTATTTTAGGTATTTGAAGTTGAAATGCAGCTTTGGTTGCATGATTAGTATGAAGAAAAAAAACCCATTGCAATTGGATATCGAAAAGTAACATAACCTATGCGTCAATTAAATTGTGAAGTGGAGAAAAAGAGGACAGAAAAAAAATGAAAGAGAAAGATTGATTTAATTGGCTGTATGACGTTACAACGCCTACTTTTACAATACATACCTTTACAACAAATTTTTTACAACGCAACATCCCTTACAACGCATTCCATTACAACACATGCCATTACAACAAATTTTTAAAAACTACCTTTACAACGCATTCCATTACAACGCATACTACCTTTACAACGCATACCATTACAACGCATAACAATACATTGCATGTATGGTAAGTATTGGATAGTGTAGGGGTAACAATTACTATTCTAACTCCAGGGGGGTACAACAGTAGGGTAAGTGTTGGATAGTGTAGGGGTAAAAATTACTATTCTAACTCCAGGGGGTGCAACAGTAGGGTAAGTGTTGGATAGTGTAGGGGTATAAATTACTATTCTAACTCCAGGGGGTGCAACAGTAGGGTAAGTGTTGAATGCGTTGTAATGGTATGCGTTGTAATGATTGCATTGTAATGACATGCGTTGTAGTAGTATGCGTTGTGGTGTCATGCGTTGTAATGTTGCGCTGTAATAAAATGAATTTCGTAGCGCGCACTGCATCGCATTTTGCGATGCAGGGCACGCTACGAAATTCGTTTAATTAATTAAATTGTTTACTTACCTGCAATTATCCATATTCCGTTTTTTAGCACCCCCAACATGTCCCTCCCCAGCCCCGCTTTCCTGCCCCACCGTAACTCCCTCCACGGGCCGCGGCTGGCGCCGACCTCACTATTCCTGGCTCCCCCACCATTCGGTTGCACACTATTTACCACCCCCCTGGAAACTGTATCTCCTTTACTGAAGAGATGTCTGATCTTATTATACAAGCATCACTCTCCCACTCCAAGAATCTCTTCCTTGGTGGTTAGAACATCCACTGGAATAAAAAGGATGACCCTGCTGTCATCCTATTTAAAGACGCCATGGACATCACTGACCTTACCCAACTCTGCCATTCCCCTACTCACGCCAAAGGTGCCACCCTCAATGCTATTTTGTCTAGCAAAGATCTGGCCTCTCTCTCTAATATTCTTCCCGTAGACTGGTCTGATCACCACCTTATCCTCTTCACCTTGAATAGCTCCATTACTCACCCCACCCCTACCAGCAGTTTACCCATGAAACCCACTCGCAACCGTCACCTTATTCCACCTGGCGAATTGGAATCCACAATTAAAACTTGCTTACTTCTCCCCCCTCTCTCTCACAGCACCAACGACCTAACCGAAACATTACAACAACTCTATTCTTGAAGCCCTCAAAAAAATTGCCCCAATCAAACCCAAACAACAAAAAAAATCCCTCCCAAATCCTGGTTCAATGCCAAACTTAATAATGAAAGACGGGCCCTCAGGCAATCAGAACATGCCTGGAGGAATCATCCCACCACCAATAATCTGGTTCTCCTTAGAAATGCCAGAGCTCAATACAAAAAACACATCTTCAATGAAAAAGCCTCCTTTCTCCGGTCACAACTTGACCAGGCTAGAAACCATCCCAGAGAACTCTTTAACATCGTGAAAAAACAACTTCCTCTGGCCCTACTAAAATATTAGCCTCTGTTGAAAGATGCGAAGAAAGTGCCAGCTTCTTTACGAATAAAGTCAACAAGATCGAACTATCCTTCTCTTACCCCCTATCTCACTCCAGCCTCCCTTCAAACAACACACCCTCCCTAACATTCCTAATACACCTCTGTCCTCTTTCCCCCCGCATCACAATCCCTCTCAACCCCTCCCTGCTCTCCCCCAACCTAACTCCATTCTTATGGGCCACCTTGCTAAAAACAATGCTTCATGGAGTGAATTTAGTCCAGTATCAGAAACTACTATCCTCAAAATAATTTCTAAACTCAAACCATCCTCTCATTCCAAAGATCCTCTTCCCGCCCATTTGGTTCAAGAACTCAAATACATCATTGCCCCAATATGGACCAATACCATCAACTCCTCTCTTTCCACTGGCTGTGTTCCTGCCTCCCTTCAGCTACGTCAAATCTCCCCCATTCTGAAAAACACCTCTGCTGACCCTAATGACCTTAACAATCTACGCCCTATCTCTAACCTTCCCTTCTAAAGCCCTTGAAAAATGTGTCCTGTCCCAATTAGATAACCATATCATCTCCTTAAATCTCCTTGATGCTTTCCAATCCCGTTTTAGAAAGGGATGCAGTACCGAATCTGCTATGCTCAATATTACAGATGACATTCATCGCTCTCTAGACAAAGGTGAATCCTCAATACTAATCCTCCTTGACCTCACGGCTGCATTCGATAGTGTCCACCATCCCACCCTTCCTAATACTCTCAAAGATCGCTCTGGTTTTGAAGGCACTATACTCAAATGGTTCTCCTCGTTCCCTCAAATAGATCACAACAAATTAAGCTCAGTCACTGCCTCTCTAAACCTCAACCTGTTTCACTCTGTGTCCCTCAAGGATCCATCCTCTCCCCAACCCTATTCAATCTTTTCATGGAACCGCTCACCATCATTCTCAAACAAGCTAAAATCAGTTACCACCTCTATGGCGACGATACCAAACTATATTACAAGATCAAAAACCACAATGACATCCTTCACCTCAACGACCCCCTGACTAGAGTCCAAGCCTGGTTCCATCTTAATCATCTCAAACTGAATCCTAAAACAACTGAAATCATCCTGTTTACTCCCCAAAACAATTCCCTTCCCATTCAACTCTGGATCAATGATATCAAAGCACTTAACCCCTTCGGTGCTCATGACGGAACGGTTCCGTCATGAGGCACAGTGGAGCTGTGCTGATGACGGAACCGTTCCGTCATGACCACACCCATTACCATTATACTTCAGCACCGGAGGGGAATATGGCTAGCAGCGATGAGGTTAATTGCCCCCTCTCCACCTCTAATTCTGTCAAATCCCTAGGCATCAGCATCGATCAGAATCTTACTCTCATCCACCACATTAAAAATGCAGCTAAAAGTGCTCTTTTCACCCTTCACCACCTCAAAAAAATTAAACCTTTTATTCCAGCTGATGACTTCAAAATCGTTGTCCAATCACTTGTCCTTTCCAGGATTGACTATGGTAACGCCACACTTGCTGGCACCCCTAAAATCCATCTTGCTCCGATTAAATCTGTTCTCAATCTAGCTGCCAGACTTTTCTCCGACTGTAAAAGATTTGACCACATCTCTCCTGTCCTTAAAACTCTCAACTGGCTCCCAATTGAGGACGATCCACCTACAAGATTGCATGCATTACTCACAAAGCTCTTCACCAAAACACCCCCTCTTACCTTTCAATCAAACTACAAAAAGCAGGGTGCTCCAGGTCCCTGAGGAGCACTAACTCCCTTGTCCTGATCCCACCCAGACTAAAATGTAAAAATACCCAATCCCGTGCATTCTCTGGTAATGTTCCTTCGATTTGGAACTCTATCCCCAAGGATCTCTGCTGCAACCCCTCTTACCCTCTCTTCAAAAAAAGACTCAAAGTACTTCTTCTCAACAAATTTTGGGGTACCTAATGTTACTGACTCTGACCCTGCTCACTCTTTTTTCCTTTCTTGCTCAGTCCTCTACCCACCCCCTCTTTTCATATTCTCTCTCCCCCTGACTACACCCCCATCTCTCTCTTAAATCTCAACACTCATCGTCCGCCTAATGATCTCTCTGTTTCTTTGCCCCATCGCTCATGTGAATGCTATATTTTATCCCATGTAAGTATTCTGCACATTGTTAATTTTTCTTGATTTGTTGACCTACTTTGTAAAGCGCTCTGATACTCTTGGGTCCAGCAGCGCTACATAAAACCTTTTAAATAAATAAATAAATATGTTTCATTCATCCTACTCTCCTGTGGTATCCAAGGGACAGCCTTGAAATAGCTGCAACATTTCTTGTCTGAAAGAGGTCAAACCATCATGTTAGAACCTTACACTTCAGCCAAAATGCATCTTGACAAGGGTGTCCCTCAGGGCTCCTGCTTGAGCCCGACTCTTTTTAATATATACATAGCTCCCCTGGCAAGGATAGTCGAGCAGCTGGGATTTGAGATCATCTCATATGCTGATGATACGCAGCTTATGTTTACCATTGGTCCAAATCCAGAGACAGAGAAAATCCGCTTCGCCATCGGCATGCTCGCCATCCCCAATTGGATGACAGAAAACTGTCTTCAACTAAACCCAGAAAAAACTGAGGTCATGCTAATGGGAAAAGCCTCGGACATCTGGTCAAATGACTAGTGGCCCTCTCAATTGGATACAGCTCCTGTTCCCAATCAGTTAAAAATCTAGGTTTAAAGTTGGACCAGGTTCTGACCATGAAGGACCACATTGCTGCCACCACCAGCTCCTGTTATTACAGTCTACGTCTGCTTTGAAGAATTCTCCCCTATATGCCTACCTCCCACCACAGGACCTTAGTTCAGGCAATGGTAATCAGTCGTCTGGACTATGGAAATGCTTTGCTGGCTAAAGTGGGAGAGACCCTACTGGCTAAATTGCAAGTAGTACAGAACACAGCAGCTAGAATGATCCTTAATCGTCCTGCAGGCTCCCCCTCGACTCCGTTGCTCAGGAAACTGCACTGGTTATCAGTAAAAAAAAAGATCCTTTTTAAAAATTTGTTGTCTAACCTATAATACTCTTAAAGACAGAGGTCCTCTCTACTTGCAAAAAAAACTCATAAAATATTCTGCCTGCATGAAACTCAGCTCCAGCACACTAGGCCTCCTTCAGTTTCCCCGAATTCGCCTGACACTCACAGGGGGTAGAGCCTTTTCATATCTTGCGCCAAGATATTGGAATGAGCTCCCTCTGGCCCTGCGTAAAATCTCCAGCTGTTGTATTTTTAGGAAACAGTTGAAAGCATTTTGGTTCTAATTGCTTCCTCTGATTCGCTATGGTCCTTTCAAATCCAAAGGTTACTACTTTCTAGGCTGCGCCGAGATGCCCTAGGGCAGGGGTACTAACAGTACGGCCCGCGGGCCGCCAGCGGCCGAGCAAGCCTTCCTTGGCAGCCCGCGGACCTTGCAGACAATCGTACCTGTGCTTAAAAAAATAATGTATTAGTTTTAGCAAACACCGCCGCAGCAGCGCTTGACTAAGAGGACTCCGAGACTGATAATCACTGCTCCCCCGGCCCCCACAGAGCAGAGGCTTTGTTGTATTTCACCTCTTAGCACCCCTGCATCTCCACTCTGACAATCACTGCTCCCCCGGCCCCCACAGAGCAGAGTGGAGATGCAGGGGCGCTTAGTGGAGAAGTGTGGCTCACCGATTAGGGTGGCAGACCCTGGGGCAGAGGTCTGACCCGGGATCAGGGTTCAATTCCCGACGCGGCAGGGTCTTGGGGTCAATGTTCACGGACTCGATAATTCTCGCCTCGGTTCCTACTCTAAACATGGGTCCCACTCTGCAACTCTGGGCAATAGCTTGCTTAATCTCCACAACGGCCCGAAAGCGTTAGGATGCCTGGCCTCCACCTTGGGGGTGCCCAGTAGGAGGCATCTCACAGGGAAAGCCAGGAAGGGTTCCACAGCGGTATACAGCAGCAGGATGCCTGAAAGGTGATAGTGCGCTTTACAAGTATACATACATTTACATTTACATGTGAAAAACGACAAAACCTCTGCTCTGTGGGTCCGGGTAAGCGGTGATTGTCAGAGTGGGGATGCAGGGGCGCTACAACAAAGCCTCAATAATATGTAAATGGTCTTTTAAAGACCTGCAAAGTACTTTGGTGCGGCTGTCTGTGTGAGCGCGCTGAGGAAGCTGTCTCAGCCCGGGCTGAAGGCTGACACAGCCAGACACACACACAGTGAGATGACAGAGGGGGAGGGAGAGGGAGGGCAGGAGGGAGAGAGAGATGGAGAGGGAGGGCAGGAGGGAGAAGGAGGACAGGAGAGAGAGAGAGGGCAGGAGAGAGAGAGAGATGGAGAGGGAGGGCAGGAGGGAGGGAGAGAGAGATGGAGAGGGAGGGGAGAGAGGGTAGGAGGGCAGGAGGGAGAAGGAGGGCAGGAGGGCGAGAGAAATGGAGAGGGAGGGCAGGAGGGAGAAGGAGGGCATGAGGGAGAGAGAGTGCAGGAGGGAGGGAGAGAGATATGGAGAGGGAGGGCATGAGGGAGAGGGAGGGCAGGAGGGAGAGGGAGGGCAGGAGGGAGAGAGAGAGAGATGGAGAGGGAGGGCTGGAGGGAGAGGAAGGGCAGGAGGGAGCGGGAGGGCAAGAGGGAGCTCATTCAGTCTCACTCAGTCTCATTCAGTCTCACTCAGTCTCAGTCAGTCTCGCTTAATCTCACTCTGAATCACATAGTCTTATTCAATCTCACTCAGTCTCACACACATTAACACTTAATTACACTCACTGTCATTTTCCCTCACTCTCATTCATTCTCACTCATACGCATTCTTCCTATCATTCATTACCGCTCGCTCCTTCACTGACACGCTCTCACTTTCACCCCCACACATGTTCAAGCTCTCACAGATCCACACACTCATGCATACACACGTAGCATTTAAAGCGTTTTGCTTACCTTGCTCCCTATACATGTCCTGTTTGGACTCCTGGTCTTTTCTGGTCCCAGAGCTGGAGCAGGATTGAATTCAACTGGTCTTTATACAGTGCGTACTTACCCCGAACGAGCGTGGGAGCCCCAGAGTTAGTGGTGGCAGAGTTAGTGGTGGCAGAGATAGTGGTGGCAGAGTTAGTGGCACCAGAGTTAGAGTTAGCTATTGGCATTTGGGGTTTGTTTTGCATGCTAAATGAAATCATTCCATCCATTTACTCTGGTATCTTTGTGGTACATGAGTGCCTGAGGAGTGACCTTTAGCGGGTGCTATAATAGAAACAATGCTTTCAGGAATTCAGATAGTGTTCGCTGACATGGACAGGGTTTCAAAAAAGAGATTAAAACAGATAGGCCTGGGATTTAGAGTAGAGATTAGTATAGACACAGAGCAGGCATATATACATTATAAACGAAAGAGAGGTGCATTCAAAATAAATAAGGGAGAGAAAAAATAGTTTAATGGAAGGCCAGTTTTCTATACAGGATTTTTCAAGGGAATAAGTCAGGTTTTTTGCAGTGGTCAGTAGATGTAAACCTGGTGCAAGAAACAGTTTAATAAATTTGGCTCTTAAGGAATGTGGCTTTTCGCATTCTTTCCAGAGTCACTTAAGAGGAGGCGCCTACTTGACTCACTGTAAATACCGAACCCAGTGGTTCCCAAACTTTTAACCTGTCGCTCCCTTGACCTAATTGGCAGTTGGCCGTTGCTCCCCACCATTTTTTTACCGGTGGGCGAGTGGGGGGAATGTAAGCACGACCTCGGGAGTACTTCCTGTTGGCTTCCTTAAAGTAATTGGGATGCAATGAAGGTATTATAATCATATGTATTCCCTACAACCAGGATTGAAAAGCAACGTGACAAATTATCAGTATTATTACTCTAGTTTTCTTTTACCAACCAAAGCTATAACATTTTTAATGCTGCATGCCATCTAAATAATGATCTGTACGTGCTTCAAATGGCAAATATAACTTGAAATTACTTTTACATGTATTCAGAGCCTCATTAATTATTATCCGTTCCTAAAGTGAAGTCCAAAGATTGAACAAGGTGATGGTTGGAATACTTGCATTATTCATCTCAGCCCCTGGCAATCACTTTGGCTGCATCCCAAGCCATCGTTTGTTCCCCACCATGCCACCTCAGTAATACCTCAAGCAAGCACTGTCATGCAAAGTGCTGCTGCCAGTGCAGAAGCAAACCCCGGGCGTGTGCAGCAAATTGAAACGGAGCACAAACATGCCAATACAGCACATATAACAGAGCTCACACATGCCTGCATGCACCAATGCTGCAAATACAGCAGACCAGCGACAAGCTGTGTAGCACATTCAAGTCATCGAAGCAAACACACAGAAACACTACCATTCACACATAAACGCATGCAAGTGCTGAAAATACAGCGCTGCACATTTAGGGCCCGATGTAGGTAGGCCGTTACCGATCGGTAACGGCCGAAAATACCGATTTACGGCCCTTACCGATCGGTATACTGCCATCGAGATGTAGGGCAAAGAAAAACGTCCTAATCGGTACAAATACCGAATCGGAATGGCTACCGAATTAAAAATAATCAGATACGTACATACCGAAAATCGGAAATGTAACGAATCGGTATCACACCGAATCGGATCAAAATACCGAATCGGTCCATGTACCGAATCGGTAGTGACACCGAATCGGAAATTATCTGATTCGGTCCATGTACCGAATCGGTACTGACACCGAATCGGAAATTATCCGATTCGGTCCATGTACCGAATCGGTACTGACACCGAATCGGAAAATATCCGATTCGGTCCATGTACCGATTCGGCAGTGACACCGAATGGGACATAAGCCGAATCGGATAACCTACCGATTCGGTAGAATCAACGATTTGGAAAGTTCCTGATTCGGACAGATAGGGAGATGTAGGGAAGCACAGAAACACCGATTTTGGCTCCAAATCGGTATTTCTCACTCGGTATTTACCATGGATTACAATCAGGTGGTAACCAACTCCAACCCATAAAAATAGACCCAAAATGCATTGCAACTTGTAGGATGGCAGCTTTTTATGTCATTGCAAGGCGGCTACGGCTACAGCAGGAAGGACAGAGGGAATGGCAAAGAGAGGAACAGGTCTACAGACAGAGGATCACCCTGTTCATGCTCACAGAGGCAGAGATCCTACAGAGGTACAGGCTGGACTCAGACACCAATCTGGAGCTCATCAGGGACCTCAAACCACTGTTGGACCACCCCACCCCAAGGGCACACGCCATCCCAGCGCACGTCCAGGTGCTATGCAGCTTACACCTGCTTGCGTCTGGCAGCTATCAAAGTGGAGTTGCAGCGGTAGGAGGGGTGACCCAGAGCAGCCTGTCAAGGTTCTTCCACACATTCCTTGACGCCATGATACACAGGATGGACCAATACATCTCTTTCCCTGCAACCCACGCAGAACTGCTACAAACTAAAGCTGACTTCTACCAGATGGCACAATTTCCCCAAATCATTGGCTGCATAGATGGCACGCACATTCCGATTTGCCCCCCCAGCTGACACAGAATACATATACCGCAATCGGAAGTCTACGCACACCATCAACGTTCAGGTGATCTGCAATGCGAAGTGCACCATCACAGACCTGGTAGCAAAATTTCCAGGGAGTACCCATGACTCCTACATTTTTCAACAGAGCGGCATCTATGCACGGCTGATGGCTGGCGAATTTGGTGAAGGATACCTCCTAGGTGAGACACATCATCAGACCCCCATAGCACAAAGTAGCAAAGTGTAATACATGTATGCATGTGAGTAATGTTACCCCTTTTCCTTCCAGGCGACAGTGCATATGCCCTCCGCTCTTTCATACTCACCCCCTACCTCAACCCCTCCACACCCAGCCAAAGGAGGTATAACCGGGCCCACAAAAGCACAAGGAATGTAGTTGAACGGACCTTTGGCATCTGGAAAAGTAGATTCAGATGCCTGCACAAGAGTGGAGGCGCAAGGCAGTATACCCCCATCACCTGCTGCAAGATCATAGCTGTATGTGCAATGTTGCACAACCTTGCGGTGAAGAAGGGCACTGAGGTCGAGTTGTCTGACTACGAGGACCATGACGACGACGATGCTGTGCCACTAACACAGCCTGCTGGGGTGTCTACGCCAAGTGATGGCAGATACAGACGTGAGGAGATTACAGAAAACTATTTCTGAGTGAGTACAGATGCACAGACAGGTAAATGGTAGTGGGGAAAAGCAAATTTTAATAATGTTGCAACACCGTTACTGCACTGATGTGCAACAAAATAAAATGTAAAAGTAAAGAAAACAAATGTCAAAGGTCCGGGTTGCCTCACCCGCCCTGGCAAGCCTACTTCTTTGAGCGCTTGGCAGCCCCACTGGGGTGTGCCTCACCCCCTTCCGCATGTCCTGCGGCTTCTGCAGAGCGCCTGGTGCTCCGGCGCTGCTCCGACGCAGCGCTGGCCGGGCTGCTGCGGCTGCTGCTGTCCCCAGCATCCACGAGGTCCAGGGCTGGATTGGCCGCAGTATTGGAAATTATCATTGCCTCCATGGCTGTTGTTATGCGGGCCATTCCCCTGGTGACCTCTGCGGTGTTTTGTGTCAAACTTGCCTCCATATTGGCACCACGTTGACGCGGTTGCAGCAGCAAGGCGGCTAATGGAACGGTTTTGCACGCGGGCATCCCGCCTGCGCGAGTGCTCGTGCTCCTCAAGTCTTCCGCATAACTGTGTTATGGCTGTGGTCAGCCTGCCAAGACCTGCAGCAACCTCCTTGTTTGTGTCAACAAATGCCTTGAACCCTTTCACCATCTCGCCCATCTGCAGGTTGTGCTGGCGGAGCTGGCGCTGGCAGGCCATGATGGACTTTGCCTGCTGGCGTTGGATTTTGACCATGCTGCCTTCAAGCCCCTGGAAGACACTGCCCTCCCGTGCCGGCGCTGCAGTGCTGGAAATGGCACGCCTCCGGGTACTACTGCTGCCGCCCTGCTGTGTGGGCTGGGGTGCCACTGGTGTTGGTGTGGTTGTGGCCGGGGCCTGACCCGCTGCTCCCTGGATAGGGTTGAGTGTAGCCACAACCAGACTCCTGGCAGGAGTTGTGGTAGGTGCAGGGTGGTCCGTTGTCGGAGAGTTCTCAGGGGAGAACAGCAATGGGGTGTGCCTGACATTTGTGGGGAGTGAAGGAATGCGTAGTCTATTACCAGGTCTCCCTCTTCTCCCTGGCCAATGGTGTTGTTCTCCTCCTCCTCCTCCTCCACGGCAGCCTGACTTGTGCTAGGCCCTGCCACCGCACTGGTAGTTGGTGCTGGTGCTGGTGCATCAGTAGCTTGTGGTCCTCCGCCTGATGGTGCCCCTAGGTATAAAGAAGCATTTGTAAATTGAGTGCCAATGTATTACAGTCACTTCAATTAAAGCATTGCACATGTCCTTGCATATCCTTTGAATGTGTTTCACTGTTTTCTATTTTGTGGTTCTGCACTGCCATATTTTGGAAACTTCTGCTGACTACATTTACCATGATGCATTTCTCTTGTATGTTGGTTACAGTACTGGGCTGGGGTTTGGCTGTGCATTGTGTCTAAAGGGGAGGTGTCTGGTAGGGTGTGTCATGATGCGCATGCTTCTTACCTGTAGCTGTAGCTCTGGCTGAGCTGTCCAGGGTCCCGATTCCTGTCACGCACTCCCTCTCGATGGTGCTGGACACCAGTTCCTCCAGGTCCGTGAGGGGTGGCGCCGGGTTCCTGCCCCCACCAGTCAATCCAGCTTGCCTCTGCAGCTCAGCCATCTTGCGTTTCGTCAGGCTGCGGATGTCGTAAAATCGTTTTTTAAGGTCATCAAGGGTCCTGGGGGTGACACCTACTGCGTTGACCTTCTCACCTATCTCACTCCAGAGCCTCCTCTTCGTGCTGTCCGGCACAGTGAGGGACAGCCTCCCGAAGAGCTGCCTGTGCACCCTCACCACCTCCTCCACCAACACCTGCAGCTCTGTGCTACTAAACTTGGGCTTTCTCTTCTGGCCTCCCTTCTGGCTCTCACTGGTGCTTGCCATCTTGCTATCCACAGTTCTCTGCCTCCTGCTCCCACTGCTGCTCACTGTGAGTGTTCAGCTCAGGCTGGCTCTCCAGAAAGTTCCTAATGAGCTGCACCTGCCTGGGTAGCCACTCCCTGCTTGGGTGGGGGAGGGTGGATCCACCTCATTGGCTGTTTCGGATTTTACCGATTCGGATTTTACCGATTCGGATTTAACCGATTCGGATTGTTCAATGCATTCCTATGGGCATTTTGGCCATGGGGGTGTATTCCGACCTCCGAATCGGTAATTGCAGAATCGGAATTAGCAGAATCGGTAATTTCCGATTCGGTGGTAGCCGATTCGGTACTTTCCGATTCGGTCCGTGCCGAATCGGTACGTATCGAATCACAATACCGATGCCGACCGATTCGGTTTTTTTCGGAGTTTTTTTCCTACATCTTGTTTTCCGATTTCAGAATACCGATTCGGCCCGCCTCGGTATTTTGAAATCGGAAATACCCATTTACCTACATCGGGCCCCTAGTCTTTGTCCCAGTCAAACATAGCCGGTTTACCATCTCTTTGGCTCTTTTTATCATACCACAAGTGTCTGCTTTCAGGATTTGTTTTTCTTTATCTAAGCACTCCATGAGAATGCCTGTTTTTCCTGTTCTCCAGAGTTTTTGCCACATTTGATAAATAATTAATGATGATCAAATGCCATGCCGATCTTCTGTCCAACCTCCGTTTACACCCGTCTCACCTGCATTAGTTTTAGTGTAAAAAGGCGGGATCCACGGAGCTCATTAAAGAAAGGAGCCATAAGAAGCCAAGGCCTTCTCTCTGGCAGCTTTGACGAGCTCCATGGAGCCCGCCTTTTTAGAGTCGAGCTTCTTGGCTTCACTGCCGTGCTCCTGTTCTACTGAACGGGAATCCCTCCCATGCCCTTTCCTTCTTAGAGAAACAAATGACAGCGTTGAATTTATTGCACAGTGTGATTAGATGAAAAATAAAACAGTATCAGGTCTAACAAGAGATATTTGCCGACAATGTCATGGGCAGTGACCACGTTAATAAACATCTGTCTGTCTCCCCAGTCACACAAACACTAAACCAAGGCTGGAAATAAGGTTCAGGCAACCTATCGAGACAGCGCGTCGAAGGTGTGTTGGATTTACTAGCATTATAACCACTCGACCCCGCTGGCAACACGACACAATAATAAGCTTTTCAAATAATTTTTGAAAAGGCCTCAATAACTCTATTTATGGCGCTTTTATTGCCACGTCGAGGTTAGCGTGGGCTGTGCTGGGATTTCCCCCATGTTTACATTGCCTGGTGTTGGCTGGATCCAGGGGCGGGAAGGGGCCTGCTCAGAGCTCATATTCTTCTTGCAGTATTACACCAGCCTACCTGAGTAAATCCATGTGTTAGTAGTGGAAGGATTTGTCAGATCGAAGGTTTCGTTGTGTAATTCAAAATGGAGGCGCGCGGGCTGCTTTACAAAAGCGCACAGCCACAAAGGGCTCCTCTGACACAGAGCATCATCACCTGTCCAAACGGGGGCTCCATTCACTGCAGACCGCTGTGCTGGGGGAATCACGCCTATGATGAGAGGCATTACATATCAACGGACAACGAGCAAGAGGGAAAGATTCCTGCACATTGCCACAGAATATGACTCTGTTATTCATGGGAGCGACATGAAAAGAGATGGCGAAGCCAAAGGGGCCGATATTCAGCCAAACCATGTCCCAGGGTTATGCAGGTGGCACGTATTTTGCACTGCAGCTGCAATAAGCTTCATTTTCCTAACCTGAGCGTGGTGCCCCTGCCTACTCATGATGGCGCACCGTGGTACCGCGGCGCACAGTTTGGGAACCACTGACCTAACCCATTGCTTGTTGGGATTGCTTTACCAGCTACCTTGATGCAGTGACATTTAAGCACATCCCAGTACCCATATTTAAATTTGAAAACACCATCGTTGCCCCATTGTAGACATTGCAAGCACTAATTTAAAACCCTAAAATACCCCTATGTGTATCTACTACAGCAGTATATTCAATAGCATAAAATATTGTAAGTTTATAGAAATCATTTTATACATACACTAGCAGCCCGGCCCGACGTTGTCCGGGCATGAATTGCTGCCGGCCAGTAGTATATTGTTTTGTAGGATTTCGTTTTGATAGCATTTCTTATCTGTGACAGGCCTGTGAAACGCTCCGATTCACAGTGCACTGCTGATGCACTTAAGAGTGCGCGTTCAGTAGTGTGTGAACTCGAGTTTCCCTACTTTATTTTTCCTTGCAATATTATATAGCGCAAACTCGACAACATGGCATGAGCACAATTAACATTACAGAAGAACACATTCATTTGTGGTAGGCACGGGGAGACAAAGCGATTTGCCTGGAATCACAGGATGTTGAGCTGATGCCGAGATTCGGACGTAGCTCCCCTGCTCTAAAGTTCGCAATTCTAGAACTTGTGGCGGTAGGTGTGTCTAAAAGTGTATGTCGGTGCTGGCCATCAATGAGAGAGACCTGTGCATTTTTCAAATGGGTGGTCAAAAAATATGAGTATGTTGATGGAGATGTGGGCCGTCGTTCCACCAATATACTAACCTGGGGAGGGTAAACACCCATTATTCCGCAACTTTCTTTCCGCATACCATCACTCCGCATACTTTCATTACGAAAGTACCATGACTCCGCAATGCCATTATAACGCATGGCATTACATTTTATATGCTTTTACGACGCATACATTTACAACGAAATTCGTTGTAAATGCATGAATGGTAAAAGCATTTTTTTATTTTTAATGTTTGGATAAGGTAAGCATGGGTATAGGGGTATATGTTTTGGGGTACTGAGGTATATGTTTTTGAGTGTTTGGGTATTTTAAGGGTTCAGATGTAGTTTTGGGTTATGGGGTACAGGGGTAGTTTTAGGGTTTAGGGATAGGTTTGGGTTTTGGGGTATAGGGTTATTTTTATGGTTCAGGGGTAGGTTTGGGTTTTGGGGTACAGAGGTATTTTTAGGGTTCAGGGGTAGGTTTGGGTTTTGGGATACAGGGGTATTTTTAGGGTTCAGGGCTAGGTTTGGGTTTTGAGGCACAGGGGTATTTATAGGGTTCAGGGCTAGGTTTGTATTTTGGGGTACAGGGGTGTTTTTAGGGTTTAGGGAAAGGTTTGGGTTTTGGGGTACATGGTATATTTAGAGGGTTAAGATGGGTTAGTGTTTAAGGGTGTTGGGGTATTTTAAGGAGTAAGGGTGGGTTATGATAATGGGTTGCAGGGGTATTTAAAGGGAGCAGTGTGGGATTAGTTTTTAGGGTGTTAAGGGTAATAAAATAAAATAAATAAAAATAATATAAATAATGCAATTTAAAAGAGTAAATGTTTTAATTAAATAAAAAAATGTATATATATATATACACATATACATACACATATATTTTATGTTTTAATAATGTACTTTTACAATGTATATGACTTTACCACACATGCATTTGCGTTACAATGGCATGCGTGCTAAAGTCATAAGCATTGTAAAAGTTTTAGAAATGATGTCTTTGAGGAGTAATAGTCCCACGTTATAAAAATTGAAGAGTGATGGTATGGGGGATGTTGGTTTGCGGAATATCATCACATATTCCCGGGGGAGGGATAGTCCCTTTCTTGCTATTTCCGTGGAGGCGGGCCTTGTGTCCGGATGTGCGTGGCGCGAGGCCTGTGCGCAACAGAAGTGGAAAATCTCCAGTGTGTGCTTCAGGCGTCACCGGAAGTTAAGGCGAGATTACATTTACGGCACAATGGCCCCTGTTTGGGCTCCTTCTGGCCCTTGGGAATAGCGCAATGCCTGACCTCCATACAGTAAAGCAGGTGCACGTCACTGGGAGCGCGGGGCAAGCACACCCGGAGCTGGAATGTACAGAACCTGGGAAGAAAAAAACAATGAAATATTGGGCACAATTCTCGCTTTTTTTTCCCGTAATCTCGCGCCCCGCATACGCCCACGCCCCCAGCACACGCCTACACCACACGATATGAGACATGGAATGAAAGGCAGAACGTACCACACGCCCCCAGTGTTTGTCATGCCCCCAGCACACACCCACAGCACAACGCAGACACGCCCACAAGGGACTACTTTGCTGGCATGGTTCTTTTACCTTTTAAATGTATATGGTGGGCGTCTGCATAGCCTATGTCCTTCTGCTTTAACTCCCCTTTCCAACGCTGTATTGGGTGTTGCGATTGGTGCTGTGGTTCCTGAGATTACCCGCCTCAAAGGTTTGGGCTCTCTCTTTATTATATCAGTATAGATAAACTACATATATATTATACAAATATTGCGCAAACATGTGCCATTTAAAATATAAGACAACAGCTGATAAACATGTTGCAGCAATCTTCGTTAGTTCAGTGCATGTTCCGACCCATTCACTACTGGGTTCGATGGGTAGTGTCCCCAGCATACACATGAAGTGCACTGGGTTCCCCATAACAGACATCAGACTATATATGTCTTGTAATTATAATAACTCTCCAGCAGTCACCCTAACTCATAGGTGTATCGTATCATTCAACGGCAAATTATATATTTCACTACTGTGCTATACCACCATCACATCCACCATTCTTCCAAAAGTACAATGTTTGAAGCACACACACACCCAGTAATGAGCGAGAAACTTGCAAACCGTTTTCTGAGGGAACTGCCTAAATCCCATTCTTGCGAAATATACACAGCATTCTCAAATCATTTAGAAAAAAAAAATGCTGAATGCGCTCTGGCGTGTCACAGTTATACATTCCAGAATTGTCTCACACGACAGACAGTTCACCTTAAGGAAGGTATTTAATTAGTAACAGCGGGCAGACTGGCAGAGATTAGAAAGGAGTACAAAGCAGAGAGGAGAGACAGGTTACAGACAGCCCGGAGGTATGTTTGTCACCGAGAGCAAGCAAGGGTGTGGCAAACTGTTGAACGTGAAACAATTGATAAAGGCTGCTTACAGCTGATGTGCAACAAAAAGCGGGTTATGACGAGAATGTGAAGGGTGCATTCATACAGAAGTGAATTGTCAAATAATCGACAACTATCCAAAGACATGCTACTGACGGACGATGGCGGCTCCCAGGACACTGCAACGCACGTGCTTGTAGCACCCCTGAGTATTCGCACCAGATGGTCTTTACATCTTACTCTGTGGCTGAGATCAGGAACTAAAAAGTAGCGTACATGAGGCTCGGCTCCAGGTCGCCAGTCCCATTTCACACCCTACCGGCGATGGACACAAACGTGCATTTATAGCCAGCCAGAGACAGGGATACCCGGTCACTAGGCCCAGACTGGCCGTTACGGGCACCGGGCAATTCCCCGGTGTGCCGCAAGGGTGGGGACCGGTTTTGGGCCCCTGGGGGCCATTTTTGGAGCATAGCTGCAAAATCAGCCCTGTAACAAAATCGGCCAAAAACCGGACCCGGCAGAGGGCTCGGTCGCCCCACCCCCCTGGGGGAGGGGGAGGGGGGCGGACGAGCACTTTGTCAGGGCCGGTTTTGTTTCCCAGTCCGGCTCTGCCGGTCACTCACCTCTAAGGTGATAATTTTGCCCGTCAGGGCCATCACAAAGATCTGTATGGCTCCAGATCCCTCTCCTTCAAGTTAGACGATAGTGAAACTGAAACTTCGAAGCTGTGCAGTCACAGACTCAAACTTACATTGGCTGCTATGTTGTTCCCCCACTCTTTCCCAACTTTGACGAGTGGGGAATGGGTGAGGGGATAGACTGATTGGCATGTAGCCACGGGCACTGCAGGGCTTATTCCTGCAACGCCCGAGTCTAACTTTATCTGGGACGCTTTAAACGTCACAGTTGGAAGAGGCACTGAGGCGTGCAAGGGGCCTGAGACCAGGGTTGGGGGTGTCACCAGCCCTGGATATTCTAGCCCAGTGGTTCCCAAACTGGGGTCCCTGGACGCCTAGGTGTCCGTGACACATTCCGAGGGGTTCCCCGGGCAGCAGTTTTAAAAGCACTACAAAGTTCCTTGTATAATAAGCAGTTTTCAAGGCAACAATAAAAGCGTCAAGATGACTCAGCTGATTAATGTGCCTGCTGCAGAGAGGGATGGAAGTTTTGTCTATTGGCAGCTTTTACTCCTCTAGGGAAGCGCAGAGGTTTAATATGCCTGCTGTAAAGAGCATGTACCATGCATTTTAAAAAAACAATATTTTATGTGCATAGCTCAGTGGGTTATGGCTTCTGTCACAGAGCTTCTGTTATTACTGTGCAGCTCATAAGTTACAATTGTAACCTAGCACAGTGAGCTATGAACTGCCATCAAAGAGCTGCATTCAAACTGCATGGTACAAGGAAGTAAGTTATGTTTTCTCTGTCTTTCAATATCCTGATGCTGCTAATAAAGGTTTATTTGGGTAGAAATACATTCTTATTATTAACATCAATGCTAACCACTGGCATGTTCTGAATACTGAGTTTGTGCTTCTCCAGAAAAAGCACTCTTAAATAAATGCCTACAGGTGTATATATATGTCTGAACTGGGGTGGCTTGGTGAGCAAAATAACGATGGATTGAACCCAGATCTGTCACTGGGGTGAATGTTTTGCCATTGTGCAACATTCCGTCCATCATCTTGTGTGTTTTACAGGTATAGATGACATAAATCCCACACCTTGAAGACCCCTTTTCCTTATGTAACATTTTCTCTACACTAATTTACATATGTATGATTCATTGCCTCTGCCCTACACTGGTATGAGAGATGCTATGAAACAGATGCAATACATGTGACAGAGGAGCTATGGAGAGATAAGAAGCACTGTTGGAGGGCGATAATAAGGGAATCATTGATGAGCCCCAATAAAAGATCGATGCATCCTGCAACACAGTAAGGTCATCATTTACTATGCTTCAATAGCTAAAATAATTCAATATATAATGACAAATGTATGTGAAATGCACCATTTTTTCCAAATGTTATTGGGGTACAGCCCCTCAAAGCTCCCTTTGTAGTGGTCAGGCTCACTCGCTACACTTGGTGCACAAAGTGGAGGGACTGTTCTGACATTTGCCAGGGCTGCCTTGGGTTTCCAGCACGGCCCTGGCAGAAGCAGGAGCCTCATACCGCAAAATAAAAGAAAATATTGAAAAGTTAGTCGCCGAAGTGCAGCAGCAACCTTACCATTAAACTTTAGATTTTTGCAAATGTTTTCAATATAAAATATTCAAATCTTTAGCTATTAGAGTATTTGTTTGGTATGCACCTGTTTGCGTATTTTTCACAGGATTCTGTTTTAATGTTTGAAAGCTAAATAGTAGAAATAGCTTGGGGGTCCCTGGCTTCCAGTAGTAGTAGTGACTTATTGAGGGTCCTCAGGCGTCAAAAGTTTGGGGACCACTGATCTAGCCAATGGCTGGTGCAGGTGCTGTTGTGCACCTGCCCCAGCCATCAGGCAGTGTTACAAGAAGCTGCCTCAGGCAGCTGGTCGACTGCATTTTTTGATTGTACCAAGATTGAATAATAGGTTATTTCCATTATTGTTCTCTCTTAGTATAATAAAATGGAAATAGTCTTAAAATCAAGGAGGGCATAGCCCCAGTGCCCTTAAAGGAGAACCGCGCTCCTACTCGGCGGTTTCTCAACACAGTGCAGGCAGACGCAGACTTCGCATCTGGATTCCAAAGACACCAGGTACTATCTGAGCGGGCAACACTTGGCCCTGTACCCTGCCTGCACTCCATCACGTCTGCCTGAACTTGGTATTTTTGTGGCGGTGGAGCGCAACCAGATAACCACAGTTCGAGCTTTGTGCTTTTCGGTGCTATACTTACCTAAATCTTTGAAAATGCAGAACTGTGGTTCTGCTAATTGGCTTTTGTTTATTAATTAAATTGTATTTGACTTTTCTAAAGTTAGGCCTATAGGCTTCTGTGCCAAGCTACCAGAGAGTTAAGCAGAGGTTAAATTAGTGACTTTTGTGGTTCAGCATGCAATGATTGTGGCTCTTGCTTGAGAAGGGCTTACATCCGCCTCAACCAACATCTCAGTTTCTCACAAGTACCATTGTTTGGTTCTCACTTGCTCGTTACTCTTTTTGTCATCTAATCACTGTGTTTACATGATCTGAGCACGTTTCCATGAATAGTTTATCTCAGATATAGTGCTTACTAAAGACTACATACAGTCAAGTGCTACAAATGTAAAACAAAATTAGCACCACAGTTCAAATATTTCTTGATTATAAATTACAGAAATACTTGTTGAATTCATACTATATATTAATTAGCGCAGTACACAAAAAAAAAACGGGAGACCAGAATGTCCCAGTTTCAAGAGAAAGAGACAATTAGACCAGCTAAAATCCATACACAAAATTATACTAACCCATTAATTTACACTTATCACAGCTCAATAGGGAGATGCAGAGGTTGGTGTTAGGTTGGATTTACTTCACCTCTCCCCCATGCATGCCTGTAGCAGCCTCATTACTGACCTTGCAAACAAAACAGGTGATGGACCGAATGTGGATCAATGTCACACATTCATCCCAGTCCAAAGATCTGGGCCCAAATCCATCGTTTTTTTGCACTCCACACCACCCTGGGTTAGACAATGGCGATATGCAAATCAGCTCTGACCCTGTGCCCCATGGGAACAGTCCAGTCCGAACTACAAAAGCCATGTCCTTCCCAGAACGGAATCAAGCATCCGAGGACCGGACCGGTTTCGAGGTAACACCTCTCATCAGCCCGGCTAGCTTGAATCCAGTGGTGTGGAGTGCCTGGGACCCACGTCTGAGCATCCCCAGCGCATTACTGACCTTGACATTTGCTGATGCCAACCCTGGGTGGGGTGCTGTAGGAACAAGCATGTGAGGGCGCTTCTGTGCATGGCCTGTTTGTCGCAGTGCCTACATTTGCAGGGTTAGTTGTAAGGTTCATAGAGTGCTCTAAAGTTAGCAAACCACCACCTGAGGAGAGAAGGTTCAAACTGATCAACCATTGGTGTCAAGATGCACTGGCTCTCCTGCTCTCCAAACAGATAATTGCAAGTTGTGAAAATGGATTAAGATGTCCTGCCTCCTGAGTCATAGGTGAGTCATAGGTTGAGTCTAGTCTTTCTATTGCTTCATAAAGTCCAGGTCAGTAGAGAATGTGGTCTCCAGAACTGCCAATAGCCTACCATATTTAATCCTATATTTGTGACTCTGTGGTTCGAATCTCTTTTGGAATGGTAGGACATTTGTTAGTGCCATCTACTAAGGGAGGTTGTGAGCAGCGTGGAGAGAGCTTGTCTGTGGTGCGAGGAAAAGGGATTGAGCTAAGGATGGGATGATGATGAGGAGAGAAGATACGTTTACCGTGGTTTTGACTTTGTTAGAGGTTGATTTATCGCCAATTACTATCTGGGGAAAGTTGGCTGGAGTTCATTTTTTGCCAAGT